>NW_028254059.1:600000-1017817 GCF_964263255.1 Lissotriton vulgaris
CAGCGTAGAACATGGGCTGAACTACGATTCAGAGCTCCAATATTTCCTTGGAGATTAGAATCTCACCGGGGGGATCCTTGGTGCACACTAACTGTATTTTTGTACAACAATTCTGAACGTTAGGATGATGATAGCAGATGATAATATGAGGGATTTCCTCTCTCTAGGAGTTAAATGTATTCTACTTCTGTGTTTCAGTATAGCATAACAACTATGTTTATTATACCATACCATAGGGCGAAATGTTTCTGTTACAAAGTCTGTTAGTACAGACAAATGTCTATGATTGGCAACTTTTATGTTTACTTAAATTTTCAGAATCGTACTTTTGTATTGGAAGACTTTGTTCAAATATTTGTATAGACTTTCAAATTTACGGGGGTATGATATATCCCCCTCTTTTTGACTCACAATTTCTCACAACTCTTCACACTCTCTTTTGGTTATGCACTTTATATACTGTTTCAAGAAATGGCTTGGCCCCGCATGCGCAGCGTCACAGTTTTCTTTCCTCCTCGTTTTTGTAGGATGTTATGTCCACATAACAACTGATATAGGGATTTGATGGTTGTTCCCTTTATCGAGTTTATAATTCTATTCCTACACATGAATAAGAGGTAATGATTTTATTAGCAAGCAGCGGGATGCTGTAATTCACTAACACTTTAGTGAAGTACATTTGCTCCTCTTTCTCACTCCATAGTTAGGCTTTCAACAATAGGACAAGGACTTTCATTTTAATAAAGTTAGACACAGATGTCTTCTTTTTTTCATATTATTTCCCTCTTAGTAATGGCGCTGACAAACGCATCACAATGGAGTGCGTCGTTCATTTCCACCATTCCTATGTAATCCCTCCTCTCCCGGGGTCACGTGTTCGTACACGAGAGACGACCGCCGGGAACCAACAGAGGAGGGATTGCCTGCAGCGGGTGAGTGCGATTTTCTCTACCGCCGTGCGGTACACCACGGACCCGCGTCTTAATTAGTAAGCGTCGGGTGCATAGTGCTGTAATCGCATGTCCATTGGACATTTATCTCACCATGATCGTATTTTTACTTGCCAGAACACCACCGCAGAGGATACGTACTCGTTTCCTCATTTGGCGCCACAAAAGAAATCCCCTACCGGCTCCCCGCCTTAAAGCATAGCGAGACACAGGTAACCTTCTGCACTATTAAACTTTTAAACTTTTATCTTTCAAGAGCTACTGGGCAAGCATTTTTCTAGAGTTCTACAACCAGCAAATGTTATCTAAAGTAACAGACTAGCGCCATATAACAGAATCTCTCTTTTTTTTATATAGCGCTATACTTTCATATCAAAATTACCAGTGGGATACGAATTTTCTATCCATATACTGCTACCGACTACTTTCCTAATCAGCATCATCTGTTTCACAAACTAAAAGAATACCCATTGGTAAGGAAATGTTTGTTTTGCTGCCCGAGACTCTACGTAGTCTTACTAGCATTTTCCTC
The DNA here is from genome assembly GCF_964263255.1 of Lissotriton vulgaris. NCBI lineage: Eukaryota > Metazoa > Chordata > Amphibia > Caudata > Salamandridae > Lissotriton > Lissotriton vulgaris. Next base: position 601,483 of record NW_028254059.1, read on the forward strand.
CTTTAGAAGCCTCCTTATGAGTTTCCTTTTCTTTTCTTTTTTCGTCCATACCTAATTTAGCTTGAAACTGAGCTTATATAGACCCAGACTTACTCCAACCACACATTGGAATTGGAGTGAAAGGTAATGCCTATCATCCATAGATTATAAGAATTTGCATGAATCATGCTCTCTGGATCCTTTACTTTATATAGGCACCTTTGTCACTATCACGTCATGAGGCCACACAAACACCTCCTCACTTATTTATTTGAACAAAGGTTGTCTCACATCTCACGTTTTAATCACCACCACTACGGACACCCTCTAATTTTTAGGACCACTGTGTACGAGTGACTCATGACCACACATAGGTCTTTTAATTCAATCTCACTCACTACGTGCACATTAGCACCATAGACCGATCACTTGCCTGAGTATGCAAGTACCTTCACCAAATTTCACCAATCATGTGCGATACAAACGCACGTCACAACTGCATGTCGGTTGCACTATTGTCACCATATGCAGCATCCAGTTAAACATGTTTAGATAACAACTTGCCTACATTATTTTGTATTACCAGCCCTGAAGAGTCGTGTTGACTCAACCGTACACGACGAAACACGTGTCGGCGATTGATATTACTCTCAAAGTCTGGAGGAAATTAAACATCTTGCTGTGACAAGAAGATTTACACCAAAGAACCTGCTTCTGCGTTTCTTTCTTACTTATGGTCATTGTACCTTTTTTGATGTACTCACATGTAGTTGCGAGAGCTTACTTCTGTTAAATTTGCCTGGTCTCTTGACTTGTTTGGACGGTTAAGGGTGTTTTTCCGTCTGCTCTTTACGCACTACACAACAACACTTTTGCTCCTTACACACCTTGTAACGTTTTAACCCAGGCAGTGCGCCCCTACAGTCCTAATCTTCTAAAAACCCCTTTGCACAGTATTCCTGATCTGTCTTAGGACTGGGTGCCTCCACGTTACCTAAATTGTTTCATTGACTTTTACATAGCAGGTTTTTGTCCACTATAGAATGGACAGGGATAAAGCAGCAGCAGATCTCTTTGAAAATCTGGCCAAGGGCATGCCCACACACCAGGCATCGGCCGCAGCAGGTCCTGCACGAGTTGAGGGTCTTAGAGACAAATTCCTAAAATTGGAGAAACTTAAAAAACAGGAAAATTCCAGATGGTGGGATGGGGCCACTCTTAAGCACTATTTGAAACTCAGGATAGTTCCTAGGGGTTTACGGTCCCACATCTTCCCCACCTATGATGATCTCGACCGAGACCTCATGGTCAAGTGGGAGGATTCACTAAATCAGAACTCTACCACACTTATGGACATCCTTATCGAAAGTGCTGACCGAAAGACCGTTAAATTACAGGCAGAAATCTCTATCATCGAACAAGAGATTAAAGATCTAAACAAACCCGAGGCCACTGTAAAGAATTACACCCTACTGGATGAAATTCTGCTCAAACACCAGACAGAAATTAAGAATAGAAAGGCACGCCAAATCAAGAGGGACGAGGCAGACTACAAAAATGGGAGAGTATACACCTTTGACCGCAAATATGATTCGCTGATCCCCAGACCTAAAAATAGTTCCCAACCTGGGAGACCCGACACTTCCAATTCCGCTCACTCTAGTACCACCTCCCTGAGCTCTACTGGACTCAGTGACATTGAGAACGAAATTCTTGCTAACGCACAACCACATAATTCCACCTTTTTTTAGAAGTGGAGCGGGTGAGGAAGGGCAACAGAACCCAACCTCCAAAGGCCGTAGTAGACCCAAACCCCATAGGGGCAAACGCGGCAACAAGCGAGGAATATCGCAGAAAACTGAGGTCAGGGACACAGAGGAATTAACAACACCGGTTGATAATGTCCAAGTTATCAATCTTTCCTCAATAACATTGACATCAGATATGATTTCCCTACTCAGCAAAGGCCTTAACTTCAACCCATATGCCACAGGTGATTTGTGTCAGACTAAAATTGATCTTTTTAAGTTTACACGCAACCTGAAACTCAAAAAACATTTTGTGGGATCACAACAGATACAAAGACAACCAACTCTTGTTCCTAATGTATTTGACGATGTACCTTTGACTATTAAAGATGTACAAGCAACACACCTGCTTCTTTCTTTAACGGACAGGGAAGATAGTCCATTGGAAATGGAACAGTTACTGGAAGAACTTGATGTAGAAACTGACTATAGTATTACGAGTGGTTTGAAATGCAAATCCAAGTGGATACCTACATTATCAGGAGGCAATAGCATTGATAACTTTCACAAACGTGTTCTGGAAGACCTGGATAGGACGAATACCAGAAATCTTGACATTAAGTTCAAATATAAAGATAATCTAACTAGAGGTGAACGCTCGGCACTTTCGACTCTCAGTAAGAACCCTAATATCACCAAAAGGGAGGCTGACAAAGGGGGTAATGTAGTGGTCATGGATTTTGTAGACTACAACAATGAGATCCTTGGCCAATTGAGCGATTGCTCATGTTATGAATCACTCAACTACAACCCCACAGGTCCATTAACCAGGTTAATAAATGAACAACTGTTACACTGGAAACAATCAGGTCTTTTAGATGACAACGAATATCTATATCTCAAGGTCCTTAAACCCACACATCCATGGCTTTACACCCTACCCAAAGTCCACAAGGACAAACCATTCCCACCTGGCAGACCAATTGTGTCGGGGATTGGGGGTCCCACTGAAAGAGTCGCAGAATATGTGGACCTCTTTTTGGGACCGTTAGTGAGAAACCTTCCTTCATACATACAAGACTCAAAACATATATTGAACATCATGGCAGATATTGATTGGCAGAAAGACACCATACTAGTCACCATGGACGTAGTGTCCCTCTACACCAGCATTAACTTAGACCTAGGAATTGAAGCTATTACCAAGGTTCTTTCCAATAGACCGGCTTCACTATGGGCACATACCAACATGATAATTCAAATGATGAAGATCATCTTGGAGAATAACTTCTTCATGTTTGATCGTAAGTGGTACAGACAGAAGAAAGGAGTAGCAATGGGCTCCAAATTTTCACCCTCCTTTGCAAATCTTTTTATGGGAGCATTGGAGGCTGACCTTATCTGGGGCACCAAAGGAACACAATACACTGACTCCATAGTCTTTTGGGGCCGCTACATAGATGACTGCTTTCTCCTGTGGTCCGGAACTGAGGAACTTCTTCATTCCTTTTTTGAACACCTTAACACCAACACTTGGGAAATCAGTTTCACCATGCAGCATAGCTTGACCAACATTGAGTTTTTAGACCTGGAATTCTATGTCAAAAACAATCATTTACACTCGAAACTTTTCAGAAAACCCACCGCATGCAATTCTGTACTACATGCTTCAAGTTTTCATCCTGAACATCAGATACGATCAATCCCCTATGGGGAATTTCTTAGGGCCAAACGGAACTGTAGTGAAGCTTGTGAACTTGACAATTGTATCACAAATATGAAGAACAGGTTTCAGAATAGAGGGTATTCTACAACTTCCCTCAAGCGAGCTGAGTCGAAAACAAAAGCCATCACAAGACCTGATTGTCTGAAAACACGTACTGAAATGAAATCCCCTGACCAACACGTCAGATTCATAACTGAATTCAATGCCTTGAACCAACTCACTAAGAAGAGTATGAATAGACATTGGAAGCTTCTATTAGAGGACCCCACACTGAAAGAATTCATTCCAGAGAGACCTTCCATCACCTACAGGAAAGGTTTTACTTTGAGAAATAAACTGAGCCCTACCGTTCCCCCTGATACCACAGCACAGAACTGGCTATCCACACGGGGCCTTGGTTTCCACAAATGTGGATTCTGTTCTATGTGTATATGGGGCAAACACGGCACAAAAAACTTTGCAGGTCATGATGAAACGGTCTATCAGATCAAACACAACATTACTTGTCTTAGCAAGTTTGTAGTGTACATTATCGAATGCAAATGTGGCAAGATATATGTAGGGAGTACCATCAGAGCTCTCAAAGAGAGAATAGCTGAACATATGAGAGCTATACAAAGGAGGGACCCCAGATACCCGGTAGCCCTTCATGTCGCAGAGTGTCAACCCAACGAGGACGACATTAAAGTACGTGTTTTTGGGATCGATTTGATTCCCCTCAATATTAGAGGGGGCAACCGTGAACTGATGCTCAGACGTAGAGAGGCAACATGGATTATGCGCTTACGCAGCGTAGAACATGGGCTGAACTACGATTCAGAGCTCCAATATTTCCTTGGAGATTAGAATCTCACCGGGGGGATCCTTGGTGCACACTAACTGTATTTTTGTACAACAATTCTGAACGTTAGGATGATGATAGCAGATGATAATATGAGGGATTTCCTCTCTCTAGGAGTTAAATGTATTCTACTTCTGTGTTTCAGTATAGCATAACAACTATGTTTATTATACCATACCATAGGGCGAAATGTTTCTGTTACAAAGTCTGTTAGTACAGACAAATGTCTATGATTGGCAACTTTTATGTTTACTTAAATTTTCAGAATCGTACTTTTGTATTGGAAGACTTTGTTCAAATATTTGTATAGACTTTCAAATTTACGGGGGTATGATATATCCCCCTCTTTTTGACTCACAATTTCTCACAACTCTTCACACTCTCTTTTGGTTATGCACTTTATATACTGTTTCAAGAAATGGCTTGGCCCCGCATGCTCAGCGTCACAGTTTTCTTTCCTCCTCGTTTTTGTAGGATGTTATGTCCACATAACAACTGATATAGGGATTTGATGGTTGTTCCCTTTATCGAGCTTATAATTCTATTCCTACACATGAATAAGAGGTAATGATTTTATTAGCAAGCAGCGGGATGCTGTAATTCACTAACACTTTAGTGAAGTACATTTGCTCCTCTTTCTCACTCCATAGTTAGGCTTTCAACAATAGGACAAGGACTTTCATTTTAATAAAGTTAGACACAGATGTCTTCCTTTTTTCATATTATTTCCCTCTTAGTAATGGCGCTGACAAACGCATCACAATGGAGTGCGTCGTTCATTTCCACCATTCCTATGTAATCCCTCCTCTCCCGGGGTCACGTGTTCGTACACGAGAGACGACCGCCGGGAACCAACAGAGGAGGGATTGCCTGCAGCGGGTGAGTGCGATTTTCTCTACCGCTGTGCGGTACACCACGGACCCGCGTCTTAATTAGTAAGCGTCAGGTGCATAGTGCTGTAATCGCATGTCCATTGGACATTTATCTCACCATGATCGTATTTTTACTTGCCAGAACACCACCGCAGAGGATACGTACTCGTTTCCTCATTTGGCGCCACAAAAGAAATCCCCTCCCGGCTCCCCGCCTTAAAGCATAGCGAGACACAGGTAACCTTCCGCACTATTAAACTTTTAAACTTTTATCTTTCAAGAGCTACTGGGCAAGCATTTTTCTAGAGTTCTACAACCAGCAAATGTTATCTAAAGTAACAGACTAGCGCCATATAACAGAAGCTCATGATTCCCTTATCTCTCTTTTTTTTATATAGCGCTATACTTTCATATCAAAATTACCAGTGGGATACGAATTTTCTATCCATATACTGCTACCGACTACTTTCCTAATCAGCATCATCTGTTTCACAAACTAAAAGAATACCCATTGGTAAGGAAATGTTTGTTTTGCTGCCCGAGACTCTACGTAGTCTTACTAGCATTTTCCTCCTTTAGAAGCCTCCTTATGAGTTTCCTTTTCTTTTCTTTTTTCGTCCATACCTAATTTAGCTTGAAACTGAGCTTATATAGACCCAGACTTACTCCAACCACACATTGGAATTGGAGTGAAAGGTAATGCCTATCATCCATAGATTATAAGAATTTGCATGAATCATGCTCTCTGGATCCTTTACTTTATATAGGCACCTTTGTCACTATCACGTCATGAGGCCACACAAACACCTCCTCACTTATTTATTTGAACAAAGGATGTCTCACATCTCACGTTTTAATCACCACCACTACGGACACCCTCTAATTTTTAGGACCACTGTGTACGAGTGACTCATGACCACACATAGGTCTTTTAATTCAATCTCACTCATACGTGCACATTAGCACCATAGACCGATCACTTGCCTGAGTATGCAAGTACCTTCACCAAATTTCACCAATCATGTGCGATACAAACGCACGTCACAACTGCATGTCGGTTGCACTATTGTCACCATATGCAGCATCCAGTTAAACATGTTTAGATAACAACTTGCCTACATTATTTTGTATTACCAGCCCTGAAGAGTCGTGTTGACTCAACCGTACACGACGAAACACGTGTCGGCGATTGATATTACTCTCAAAGTCTGGAGGAAATTAAACATCTTGCTGTGACAAGAAGATTTACACCAAAGAACCTGCTTCTGCGTTTCTTTCTTACTTATGGTCATTGTACCTTTTTTGATGTACTCACATGTAGTTGCGAGAGCTTACTTCTGTTAAATTTGCCTGGTCTCTTGACTTGTTTGGACGGTTAAGGGTGTTTTTCCGTCTGCTCTTTACGCACTACACAACAACACTTTTGCTCCTTACACACCTTGTAACGTTTTAACCCAGGCAGTGCGCCCCTACAGTCCTAATCTTCTAAAAACCCCTTTGCACAGTATTCCAGCAGGCAGGGATGCCTCTATCTTCATTATTGTTTGCTTTGTACCTAGATCCATATATCCAGGCTCTCAAACTATCTTCCGTTATTCCACCCCTGCAGTTGCATACATTGGAAGCTGAGCTTTTGGTAGAAGCAGCCGATATCACCATTCTCACGTCTTCCCCCGCCAGCATTTTGGGAAAGTGGGATAGACTGCACATTTGTTTAATAGGTAGTGTCAATATAATTAAGATGATCATCCTACCACTGTATATTTACCTATTTAGGTCTAGTCCACTGTATGTCTGCAAGAGGTCTTTAAAAGAATCAGAAATTGCTGGCAGAAACTTTTTTTGGCAATACAAGAAACCCAGATGTGCCATAAGATACATACAGCTACAGCGTAATGATAGTGGGTTTGCAATTCCAGTATTAGGGATCTATTTCTTAGCAGCTTTTACATTTACACAGTTTGAGGCAACCAGGACAGGCACCTGGGAACTTGCCAGATTATTTCCTGAGTATCTGACATCATCTCAACAGGTAATACCCCACAAAGGTCTTGTTGATATGACTTACATCAAGGACAACCAAACAATCCATCAAGGATTTGTAAAGCATAGCAAATCACCTGTGAGGCCCTGCAGTTGCTAACTGCTTTGTGGTGATCTGTTCATTTGAATAGCCAGGTCTTGATTCCTTTCCTGACTTATTGGAGTGATGAGGCAGTCCTGAGGAGCAGGGGAAGGTTGTTCCACACTTTGGCCACCAGGTGTGAGAAGGAGCGTCCTCTGCTGTTGCCTCAGCGGATCTGGGGGGTGTCTGCGAGGAAGAGGGAGGCAGATCATAGGGTTCTGGTTGGTTGGTGAAAGGTCATGTGTTTGTTGATGTATGCTGGTCCTTCATTGTGCAGGGCTTTGAATGCATGGGTCAACATCTTGAACAGGCTTCTCTTCTGGATCCGGAGCCAGTGTCCTTTTTTGAGGTGGAGCTTGATGTGGGTTTATATGGGGAGGTCGAGGATGAGTCTGGCAACTTAGTTTTGTATTGTCTGTAGTCTCTTCAGGAGGTGTGCAGTCATTTCTACATAGAGTATATTCCTGTAGTCCAGGCTGCTGTTGACGAGGGCCTGCATGATGATCCTTCTGGTGTTGATTGGGAACCACCAGGTGATTTCGCAGAGCATGCATAGGGTGTGGGAGGAGGCAGATGGTCTGCATTTCTCTGTTTGCCTCAGAAAGATTCTCTGGGTTGGTCCGGTAAGGTACAAGGCGATCCATTTGAGGACATCCCCCTGGATTCTGATGTGGTGGAGCCTGTGGATTAAGATGTGATTGGAGATGGTTTAGAAGGCAGCTGACAGGTCCAGGAGGATGAGGGCTGACATTTTAACATGGTCCAGCAGGGCCCTGATATTATTGGTGGCTGTAATCTGGGTTGTGTTCCAGGTGTTCAGGGAGTTGCTGGTTGATTGCCTTCTCGAGAACCTTCGCTGGGAAGGGAAGCAGGGAGTTGAGCCGGGAGTTCTTCAGTTCTGCTGGGTTGGCAGATGTTTTCTTTAGACAGGGCCTCACTTCTGTGTGTTTCCAGTCCTCAGGACAGGAGACGGAGGTGATGGAAGTGTTCAAGAATTTGTTGAGCTCTTCGCCAATTGTCTTGCTCCAAAGGTTGAAGATGTAGTGGGCACAGGGCCCGTGGCTGCTCCTCAGTGCACGGAGTTCATGATGGAGATTGTGGCTTGAGTTGTGAGAGGGTCCCAATGGGGGAGCAGGTGTTCGGGGTGTGTGATCGTGGGTGTGAGCAGGCTGATGCTCTCAGTGACAGAGGTTGGGGGTTTGAAGTTTTTGTAGATGACTCAGAGCTTGTTGTGAAAGAAGTCTGCCAGGGTGTCACACAGTTCTTAAGAGGGGGTGATGTCATTCCCGGTGGGTGCGGGGATGGAGAACTTCCTCACGATGGTGTAGAGCTCCTTGCTGTGGTTTATACTGGCTTCTATGTGGTCTACTAGGGTGTTCTTCTTTGTTTCCTTCAGGAGGTGGTGTTACTGGATAAGTGATGTCCTAAAGGTGGAATGGTCTCCTGTCTCTTTGCTGGTGCACCACTTCCTTTCGAGTTGCAGGCTAATGCGTTTGGTGGATTTCAGCTCCGCTGTGAACTAGCTGGCTCTTTTGCTGGTCCTTTGGATTTGGCTGGCTTGGCGGGGGTCTTTTGTGTTGGTGCATTCTGTGATCCACTGGGAGAAGTTCTTTGCAGCCTGTTCTGGGTTGGATGTTGTTTCTGGGAGGTGGGAGTTGAGAGCATTGACCAACTGGTCTTCTAATATCTTTTTCTAAATTCTGCCCATGGAGCTGCGAGGCATGGTGCCAGTGTTGATAGGTCCTGAAATGGTGAAGTGGCTGCTGTATGTTGGGATTCAGGGGGGGCGGGTGCCTTCTGTCTAGTTCCCCGTCCTCCGGTTTCTTCCGCGTACCAAGTGCATGCATGAATTCATGGACGCTCCCTTGGGCTCGCTTTAAATGGGCCTGCCCCCAGGAAACCAGTGCTTGGTTTCTATGATGGTCCCTTGCCTTGGGATTTCCTGTTCCTGTTTCCTTACCTTGTTCTTTCTTCAGTGAGGTCTACGGCTGTTGGCTTCTGGTGGGCTGTTTGCTGACATCCCCTCCTTCCCTCTTTTATTTTTTGTTCTCCTGGGCTTTTGGCTTTTCAGAACATTCAGTTGGGACCTTCTTTGATAACGGGTAACGCCAGGGGACACGCGGCTGCCTTTTCCATCAAGAGCTTGGCGTCTCGACTTCCTGGTCTTTGGCAGACCAACCGCCTTGTTGTGTTCCTCTTGGGCGGTTTCACGAAGGGGCTGAATAACGGCCGTTTTTTGTGCTACCTTCGTGTTTTTAGATTACAGGGTTTTTTTGGGTGTTTTCCTAGTCTTGTTGACACATTTTTTTCCCCTTCCTTATCCTATTTCTTTCTTTCTCTTGTTTATGCCACCCCCTTTGTTACTCTCGGTGTTTTCCGAGGGGGCGTGGTTGGTCTGGGTTGCCAAGTGGAGCTACTATTGAGAAAAAACAAACGTTTGTTCCCTGGCTTGTTTGAGCTACTCCAGAGCAGTGACTGGGGTGAGCTGGGAAGTTGGTGGGTTCTTGTGTGTACTTAATACGTATTGGACGGGTCAGGTGTGTCTAATCTTGTTCCCCTTTTGTTTTCAAGGTCTCGGCTGGGGTCAAGTAGTCCACTACCGGGGGATCCGAGGAGACACGCTGCATTTCCCAAGACCTTGTGTTTCCCTGTTTTGTTTACCCACCCTCTCCCTGCGTCGTGGTTTCCATCACCTGGAGTAATACTTGTGGGCGTTGGGGAGCTACGGCGGGGGTAGGGGATTGGGACCTTCTCCACTCCTGCGGTGTTTGGCTGGTTGGCAGGTGGAACAGAAAACCAAGCCCACGAATGTACACACTGCCCGAGTGAAGAATGGTCGAAGAGGCAGGAGGAGGGTCTCCTTCTGTGCAGGACCTGATGCAGGCCTTCGCTATTTTGCAGGTTGAGGTACAGTCCCTTAGACAGGAAAACCATGGGTTACGGGTGGCTTTGAGTAGTGTTAGCGTTAAGGAGAACACTTGGGGGAAAGGGAGGGATCCCTCGGTCAAACTCAAGTCCCCGGTGCTACAGCCTGCTACCTTTCAGTATGAGCGGGGTGTGGGTCAGAGTGGGCCTCCTTTGTCTGTTACCGTTAACACTCCTGTGCCGGTGCCACTAGCAGCTCCTGAGAGGTTTTCCGGGGACAGCAGTAGATACGCCATTTTTATGAATCAGTGTCATCTGCACTTTATGTGTCGGCCAGCTGCTTTTCCCGATGACACGTCGAAAGTCGCTTTTGTGATCTTGTATCTCTCGGGTACTGCAGCCAGTTGGGCGGTCCCCTTAGTTGAAGGAAATGACACTGTATTGAGTAGCTTTCCAGCATTTAAGATCCAGATGCACAGTCTGATTGCTAAGCATGCGTTTATGCAAGCAAGTGATGCAGAGTTATTAAAACTAAGGCAGGGAAAGCAGGATCTCCTTGTGTATGTGGCCACCTTTAACCGCTTAGTAGCGGAAACCCAATGGCCTCTTGCCATAAGAACGTCTTTGTTCTATCAGGGTCTGTGAGAGGAACTAAAAGATATAGTCTTTCAGGTGGTGGACCCCCTGAGGAATGTGTTGAGTTCATCGATTTGGTTGTGAAGCTCAACCATAGGTTGTCCGAGAGGAAGGGGGAAAGGACCAGGTTTTATCCTTCATGTGTAAATGTGCCCAAAAGAGAGATGCCTGAGGTTGGGGATTCAAAGTCGGATCCAGAACCGATGCAACTAGGTGGGGTGCGAGGTCCCTTAACTAAGGAGGAAAAGGAGCAGAGACGGCTGCTGCAATTGTGTTTATATTGTGGGCGGAGCGGACATTATGCCCGAGAGTGTCCGGTGAAGCCGTCTCGGTTGAATATGAACAAGTCTGTGGCTTTTGTTGGAGGGGGGTGTGAGAGGCCTTCTGTTCTAGAGTAGCAGCAATACTTATGATGTACAAGGGGCAGTTCAGAGGGTCCCACGCCATTTCACTGTGTCAGCCTGCTTTGCGTTTTCGTCTAGCAGTAGAGCCACTCTATCGGTGTTATTAGACTGCTGGGCCACAGGGAACTTCATGGATATTAGATTGGCCGAGAAGTTGATGGTTCCGTGTGTTATGAAGAGACAACCCGAACCAGTGAGGGCTATCGACGGGACGGAACTGTCTTCCGGGTCAATCGTTCGGCAGACAGAACCTTTGTTGTTGACCTTCGATAACGGGCATTCCGAGACCGTTTGTTTCGATCTTATAGAAGCACCTGCGTTTGGAGTTGTTCTTGGGGTACCTTGGTTACAGGCCCATAATCCTAGGATTGATTGGGCACGGAGGCTGGTCACGCTAGATTCGGAATATTGCCTTTTGCACTGTTACTGTGAGGCGACCGAGTGGGTGTCTCCTTTGTCTTGTGCGGCGAGTGGTAATGTTCAGAATATTCTGCCTTCTTCCCTTGTTGCGTACAAGGATGTTTTCAATAAAGACCAAGCTTGTATCCTGCCTCCTCATAGGGCTTTTGATTGTGGCATCGATTTGGTACCGGGGGCTGTATTGCACAGTAGTAGGGTATATGCGCTGTCGGAACCGGAGGAGAAGCACTTACGGCAGTACTTGGACGAAATGTTGGGTTTTGGTTTCATTCGACCTTCTTCTTCGCCTGTTTCCTCCTCCATCTTTTTTATACCGAAAAAGGAGGGAGACCTCCGTGCGTGCGTGGATTACAGGGCGTTGAATAAGGTAACGATTAAAAACAAGTACCCACTGCCTCTCATACCGGTGTTGTTAGATCAGCTGTGACATGCCAGGGTTTTTACGAAGCTTGATTTGAGAGGTGCTTACCATCTCATTCGCGTCCGAGAGGGCGACGAATGGAAAACGGCGTTCCGCACTAAGTTTGGTTTATTTGAGTTCTGTGTTATGCCTTTTGGTTTATGTAATGCCCCTGCCGCTTTTCAGTTCTTTATTAATGAGGTTTTGCGTGAATTTTTGGATAGTAGTGTGATCGTTTACATTGACGATATTTTGTTTTTTTCCCAGTCCCCTGAGGAACATGATACTCATGTTTCTCAAGTTTTGTCTAAGTTGCAGGAACATCGTTTATTCGTTAAGTTGGACAAGTGCGCTTTTGGTGTGACACATGTGGAGTTTTTGGGTTTCTTGATTTCGGCGGATGGAATAAAGATGGACCCCCGGAAAATAGACGCCATTATCAACTGGCCTATCCCCGCGTGTGCCAAGGATATACAGGTCCTCCTTGGATTTGCCAACTTCTATAGGCGTTTTATCAGCCATTTCTCGGAAATAGTTTCACCTATGACATCTTTGTTGAAGAAGGGAGTGGCTTTTGTTTGGACCTCGGCAGCGCAGTCAGCGTTAGAACTATTGATTGGGCAATTTACATCTGCACCGGTGTTGATGCATCCTGATCCAGCCCTCCCGTTTTACGTGGAGGCAGATGCGTCTCAGTTGGCAGTAGGAGGTGTATTGTCCCAGCGCGACAGTGTAACAGGGTTTATGCATCCTATCGCGTTCTTCTCGAAGAAGTTGTTACCTGCGGAGCAGAATTACACTGTGGCAGAGAGGGAGTTATTGGCCATAAAGTTATCGTTTGAGGAATGGCGTCACTACCTCTGGGGGGCTCGGCACCCCATTACGATATATACCAATCATAAGAACTTGTAATTTTTTCGTTCTGCCAGAGCTTTGACACCAAGGCAGATGAGGTGGGTGTTGTTTTTTAACGAATACTATTTTACCATCACGTATAGGCCAGCAGCCCAACAGGGGAAATCTGATGCCTTGTCCCGCATTTATGTAAGTCCATCAGAGGGAGGGCGGGTTAGTGAGACCCAATTTATGATACCTAAAGAAAAGATTGTAGGATGTGGTTCCATGGACAAATTTTTGGTTAAAGTACAGGAAGAAGTGGGACGGTTGGATCTGTCTCCGTGGTTGTCTGAACCAGGGTTTACTCTAAAGAACGGGTTGTTGTACCAGGCAGACAAGCTGTTTGTGCCCCCTGAGTTGCGTACACTGGTTCTTACTTATTGTCATTCTTCGTCTCTGGTTGGGCATCCTGGGGTCAATAAGACCAAGGAGATGTGTTTGCGTTGGTTCTGGTGGAAGTCCTTAGCACATGACGTGCAGGTATTTGTGGCCTCATGTCCGGTGTGTGCTGTTAGTAAGTCCTCGCACATGTCCCCATCTGGGTTGTTGCATCCATTGCTAGTGCCTCCCTTCCCCTGGCATACTATCAGTATGGATTTTGTGACCGATTTACCACCTGACTCGGGGTTTACGACCATACTGGTAGTAGTGGATCTATTCACTAAGACGGCGCATTTTATTCCCTTGCTTAAGCTGCCTACGTCTAGGGAGTTGGCTGAAGTGTTCATTCCTCAAGTGTTAAGACTACATGTGGTGCCTTCTGCCATTGTATCGGATAGGGGGGCACAGTTTGTGTCTCACTTTTGGTCTGCCTTATGCCTGTCTCTGCAAATGGACGTAAGGCTGTCATCGGCCTACCATCCACAAAGCGACGGGCAAACGGAACGTACCAACCAAACCATGGAACAGTGCCTGCGATGTTTGTTAGCGTCGTTGACAGGCAGTTGGGTACGTGCTCTTCCTGTGGCTGAGTTTGCCTATAATAACAGTATGCACTCAGCCTTAGGTATGTCGCCGTTTTACTGTTCCATGGGGTTCCACCCTAAAACTATTCCCATTCAACCATCTGAGAGGGTGCCTGCTGTGGACACCCTCAGTAGGGAATTGATTACCATCTGGAAGAAGGCTCAACAGCAATTGCTAGCCTCTAAGACGAGCATGAAGGTACAGGCAGACAGGCATAGACGTCCAGCTCCCCTATATGCGGTGGGTGATAGGGTTTGGCTTGCAACGAAACATCTGAGATTGCCGGGACCGAGGAAATTACAGCCTCGGTTTGTGGGTCCCTTTGAGATCCAGAAGGTGGTGAATCCTGTTGCGATAAGGCTAACTCTACCGGATCACTATAGTATTCATCCGGTGTTTCATACATCCTTGTTGAAGCCGTATGTCACCACTACTCAGGACGTACCACCTCCTCCTCCTGTCTTGATTGATGATAACGAGGAGTAGGAGGTTAATGCAGTTCTGGACTCTAGGAGGAGAGGGGGAAGATTGTATTATCTTATAGATTGGAAGGGATATGCCCCGAGGATCGCTCCTGGGAACCGGCGAGTCAGGTGCATGCAGCCAGGTTGGTGCGTTTGTTCCATCGTCAACACCCTGGGAAGCCTAGGCCAGTGGGAAGGCTTTTGGGCGGGAGGGGGGTACTGTTGGTATTCAGGGGGGGGCGGGTGCCTTCTGTCTAGTTCCCGGTCCTCCGGTTTCTTCCACGTACCAAGTGCATGCATGAATTCATGGACGCGCCCTTGGGCTCGCTTTAAATGGGCTTGCCTCCAGGAAACCGGTGCTTGGTTTCTATGATGGTCCCTTGCCTTGGCATTTCCTGTTCCTGTTTCCTTACCTTGTTTTTTCTTCAGTGAGGTCTACGGCTGTTGGCCTCTGGTGGGCTGTTTGCTGACATCCCCTCCTTCCCTCTTTTATTTTTTGTTCTCCTGGGCTTTTGGCTTTTCAGAACATTCAGTTGGGACCTTCTTTGATAACGGGTAACGCCAGGGGACACGCGGCTGCATGTTCCATCAAGAACTTGGGGTTTCGACTTCCTGGTCTTTTGCAGACCAACCGCCTTGTTGTGTTCCTCTTGGGCGGTTTCACGAAGGGGCTGAATAACGGCCGTTTTTTGTGCTACCTTCGTGTTTTTAGTTTACAGGTTTTTTGGGGGTGTTTTCCTAGTCTTGTGGACACCTTTTTTCCCCTCCCTTATCCTATTTCTTTCTTTCTCTTGTTTATGCCACCCCCTTTGTTACTCTCGGTGTTTTCCGAGGGGGCGTGGTTGGTCTGGGTTGCCAAGTGGAGCTACTATTGAGAAAAAACAAACGTTTGTTCACTGGCTTGTTTGAGCTACTCCAGAGCAGTGACTGGGGTGAGCTGGGAAGTTGGTGGGTTCTTGTGTGTACTTAATACGTATTGGGCGGGTCAGGTGTGTCTAATCTTGTTCCCCTTTGGTTTTCAAGGTCTCGGCTGGGGTCAAGTAGTCCACTACCGGGGGATCCGAAGAGACACGCTGCATTTCCCAAGACCTTGTGTTTCCCTGTTTTGTTAACCCACCCTCTCCCTGCGTCGTGGTTTCCATCACCTGGAGTAATACTTGTGGGTGTTGGGGAGCCACGGCGGGGGTAGGGGATTGGGACCTTCTTCACTCCTGCGGTGTTTGGCTGGTTGGCAGGCGGAACACTGTAGTGGTTGGTCCATGTGAGCTGTGGTTAGATTTGACTGTCAATGGACATGAAAATGGGGTTGAGCGTGTGTTCTGCAATGTGGGTAGGGTCAGTGACAAGTTGCTTCAGGCCAATGTTGCTCATGCTTTCCGGAGGGCGGTTGTGTTGATGTCACTGGGGTAATCGAGGTGGAAGTTAAGGAGGATGTGGTGTATCCAATCAATTTCTGTCTGATTCTATTTCTTTTTTTAGGTTGAGCCTGGGCAGCGCATGCGCTTCTCTGCAAGCCATGATATATTGAGTTAGGGATTTGAATTTCCTCCCTCTCTCCACCCATATTTTTCATAGGCTTGTATCCTTGTCCTTTGTAAATGCTGGCTTCTGATTGCTTAATTGCCTTGTGAGTCCCTCCTTAGTACCACCTTGTCTTCATTTTAAACCTCCCATGGCAACTGGCCCTATTACTTCAGGTGAGACACAGTATGTTTATTTTTGTCTGAAAGCACTATTTTCTTTTTAAAGTTTCTGGTTCTGCAGGCACAATGTGCAGCGAACCATGAGCGCTTTCACTTTCAAAGCGGCCCCTCCCCACCCCCCTCCTTACATCAAGATTCCTCACCCAGAGCGCTGCTTCTCTAATTAAGAGAAATTTTAGTACAAGGATTAGATGGAAGTGTGGATGTATGAACAGCCCTCTTTATTGTGAAAACAGACACTCAAGGGGCAGAGGCAAGCGGGACAAAATACTGCGCTTTCACTTTCGGTTTGTCACCTTTTCAATTACACGGCCACTGAATGAAATGGTAACACTGTTATTAAAATATTTTCCCTGGGAAGGGTCATTTTAAAAATCTTTAAAATCTATAACCATTGCCAGGCATTTGGGGGGGAGAGGGGGCTGTCAAATCCATCCACCACCCTAAAATAAATGCTGTCTGCGCTGAAAGGGCAAGGATGCCCATCATCTGCACTGGCACACCTGTGCTGTCACAAAAATATGTTACATGACAAACATGAAGTGCAACCTACGTGTCTCATATGCACACCTAAAAAGGCACAACTGCACTCCTAACTCCCACGTGCCAGCGGACACATAACACACGTATAGATGCGCCATTTCAGGTTCACGTAGTAGCCTTTTCTTAACGCCACAACACCTTCACACTTGTGCAATTCTCCAGGCAGCCACCCAACCTTGCTCACTACATGTAGCTTTTCTTGTGGAAAACTGAGAAATACAAATAGTATGTACTGGCACCAGGTTCACCCCTGTGGTGAAAGTACATGAGGGTATTCAGCTGCACTTTACATAAGCTACGTAATAATAAACGGGGCACTACATACAGCCACAGAAAGTACAAAAATCCCAGCAACTGCGTCAAGTGCCATGTATATGCAAAAAGTGCACAACGTGAAGCCATTGTGTTCCATTCCCTCTGCAGTAAGTGTCATGGGAAAAGTGCACCTTGTATGTACTGTCTGCGGCCACGAAAGTGTAGTTGTCTTAAATATTGGTAGCCGCAGTCGCAAACCCTGTACACTACGTATTACTAACAAGTGCACTCCATGTGCACTGTCTGAGAGTACTAGAAGCCCACCAGCGTTATCCTAAGTACAGTGTATGTCATGACAGAAATGGGAGTCATTTCAAATCACAGGAAGTCCTTCAGCTGCATTCTATATGCACTATATGTATTTGAAAAAAGTATACTTCGTGTGTAATGCTGGCGGCCATAAAATATGGGGGCATAATATCAAGAAAAGGCGTTAAAATTATCGCCGCGTTAGCGGCAGAAAACTGCTGCTAAAGTGGCGATAATGGGCTTGATAATATGCCCTTGAGAATGCCCATAGAAGCCCATGTTCTGGTGTGAACACGGGCTTCTATTGGAATTCTCAAGGGCATATTATCAAGCCCATTATCTCCGTCCTTGATAATATACCCCTTACTCTTTTGAAGTAAAACCGAACCATTCCGCTGATTTTCATTTGTCACTTCATATGCACCGTAAACAGTTTCGCGTAAGTGCGCGTTATCTTTCAGCTGCATTCTATTTGCAATAGGAAAATACAAACAAGCTTCTGCAATGCAATAGGTCTCGCATTAGCGAGAGTTAAAGCTATTGGCATTGTAAATGACGATGCCTTTTATTTTATGTTTTAAAATCCAAAACATAAATTAAGGGCATTGTCATTTACATTGTCAATAGCTCAAACAGTTGTAAATGCAAGACCTATTGCATTGCAGATGCTTGTTTTTCTTGTATATGGATACATTAACTGTATTTGTTAACTTTCCCTACACTGGCATGATGGATTATGATAATGATTTTTTTCTTCTTATTTTGCTGCTTGGCACCTATAGTTTGATATTATGGTCTGTATCTCCTCAATAAAAAAAATCCTAGGAGCTTTACACCAGGGTAAATGGTTACTTAACTGTGCGGGATCTCATTCTTGCTCTCTCACATAGCTTTTGAAGGGGCAGATTTACAAGCCACTTGCGCCTCTTTTATACCACCGTTGCGTCACTTTTGTTACGCAGCGGCAGCGCAAAAGATGCGCCATGGTGCGGGGGATTTACAACGTGACGCATCTGGGACATGCGTCACGTTGTAAAGCCCTGTGCCATAAGGAGGCGTTCGGGCGCAGGGGGGGGCGTTCCTGCACCAGAACGCCTCCTAAAAGTGGCTGAGTGAAATCTACAAGATTTCACTCAGTCACTTTTAGGCCAATGCTGCGTCAAAACCCTACGCCTGCTTGAAGCAGGCGTAAGGCTTGACGCAGCATTGGACAAATAGGGCCCCCCAGAGCATTGCTGGAGCTGCGTCGCGCTTGCCACGCAAATCCAGCAATGCTCCGCCTTTACGGCACAGATGCGTCACGCATCTGTGCCGTTTTTGCCCCATGGTGCCCCATGGTGCGCCGCATTGTAAATACGGCGCACCATGGGTGGCGGAGCTGCGGAGCACAATAACTGGCGCATCCCTGGGGATGCGCCAGTTATTGTAAATCTGCCCCTAAGTGTATAATCAAAGTGCATTTCTGTAGAGGAATTTTTGTAGTATGAGTGTCAGAACCCCATTCAAAAGGCCATGGGGCAATCAGGAATTATTTGGCCGAACCAAGGTGGTTGTGGCCATAAATATCTGATGTCCCAGGGCCCACCCTACTATGGATCCCTCCTCAATTGGGTCAAGCACCTCCTTCTGCACTTGACTCTCAGTTAGCAGTGTAGCGCAAGCAGTCAAGGCTTCCTCAAAGGGAAGTATAGCTACAGATCAGTGAGCAAAACTCATAACTCAACATGCACACTGCACACACAATATATCAATGTCCAGGCAAATTCTTATTTTGTACAAAAGAAATATTTTATTTCTAATTCTACACATGCAAAGGTAAACAACATTCAATAGGCAATAACATGGTTTCCCTTGAAGTAGACACACTAGTAGTTGTCAGGCCACCCCCAACTAACTTAGTTCCCATGCAACAGGTGTGCTGTTATCCCCTATTCGCATGCAGCAACTTCCAGGGAGTATAAACTACTAGGCCTTGTTCACTGGGTTTCTCCCTCGTGGACTCAGTTAATAAGGTGTAGTCACTTGGGGTCAAGTAAGGTTGCACTAACCGAAGGCGGAATACCCCACAGGGCCTGGTAGGCGCGGTTCTCGGCTTACCATCTATGGTGGTACGAAACCTGACAGCGGTACAGTGCGGTCCCGACCCGGATTGGCAAAGGCAGGCTGCATGCGTTCACATATGCCGCTCCTGGCAGGCGCTGGCTCTCGCACTCTTACCAGCGTCCTGACAATCAGACTTGCTCCAGCTTCAGCCACATGTAGTAAGTTGTTTTCTTCCTTGCTTGGGAATGGGGGCAGTCTCCTTGCTCCAGTGGGGCCCTGACGGAGTCTCCTCTATCTTCTGGCCTTCTTGGATACAAAGCTGTCTGCGTCTTGGTTGTAGCAGCAGTTGTGGGTCACGGGCAGTGACCCAGACCACCGCCCTAAGCGCTTCAAGTGGCCCCTTCGGGCGTACTGGGTCAGTCCGACAAACCTCACTGTTAGGTCAGGCTGGCCGATCATTACCCTTCCTGCGGCCTCTCCTGGTTGTGGCAACTTCCTGTCCATGAGCGACAGCCCAGTTGTTGCTACACAGCTCCTTGCCGCACAACGGCCCCTCCTGGCATATGGGGTCACTAACCAACTTCCACAATGCTTCACAAGGGAAAATGGCCGTAATGCAGCACTTGTCCTTGGTGCACAGCGGCTAACCCCCCCCCCCCAATATATGGGGGTCACCAAACTTCACAACGCGGAACATGGCAATGGCCCGATCAGTACAGTGCTGTCCTTGGTGCACTGTGGCCCTTCTGGGCATACTGGGTCGCCAACCTTCACAACGCAATAAACGGGAAATAGCCCAATCGATCCGCCACTGTCCTTGGGTGCATGGTAGCCCTTCCTGAGATACGGGAGGGCCAACATTCATAACATGGCAAAAGGGTAGTAGCACAAATTATGTGGCACTTATCCTTGGTGCACAGCGACCCCTGCTTACATATGAGGTTGACAAACTTCATAATGTGGCACACGGGCAACGGCCTGATTGGTGCAGCACAGCTCCTCACACCTCGCTCAGATGCCTCGCACGTCTGGGCTCATCTCAGGACCTCCCTCCCTCCAACACGCTCCTCTCCCTTGGGGGCATACTGGTCTTGGCCAGCAGGCAGGTACTGGTGCTTCAGACTCCAGGGCAGGTGGTCTTGATTTCCCTGGGTGATGTCCCCTCAACCACTAGGGGGACTAGCAGGCTAAAGTTTTGCAAAGCTTCCCCACCTCATTTAGCCCAGCTAGCTACTTGGCATATGACCAAGTATGGGGTCTAAGACTCCCCTACTTATAGCTCTTAACCAGACACAAAATTTTATTTAGGGTCTGGACATTTGAAGTGTTATATTGGGGTTCTGCTTCTTCTAACTCAACATCTCACCACTTTCTTTTTCTTCCTGAATGATGTCTGTCACAGCAAGCAGGACTCCAACGCTGATTAACCCACAGCAAGATTCATGGGAGGGACCAGAGTTCACACCTGGATGCCAGCTACAGTGATATGTGCATCAAAAACGAATCCAGGGCCTTCAGCCCTACTCTTCATGATTCTTTGATTAGCCCCATCTTGTTCTTCCTCTGGTGTTTCCAGGCACCTTCTTTGTGATCTGTCACTGAACCAAAGAGCCCTTTGGACTGCACAGGGAGAGCCTGGCTCCCCCCTCACCCAGTGCTTGTCCCACCCAGCTTACAGGAATACAACAATATACAATTCTGTCTGTGGGAGAATCCTCTACTCCTCATGTTTTTACCATACAGGCCTGGGTTTCCCAAAATGGAACCCAATGTCCTCCTTGTAATGTGCCAGTGCAGGCATTTCTGTACTCAGCATACATTAACAACACACTCCACTCTCTAGTATTGTTGTGCCCGTGTACCATGCTACCACCAGCATTCCCACATATAGGACACACCCTCAGTCAGCACACACTGTCCAATACTACAGTCTCTCTGTATTGAGCAGAGGGTGTCACTTCAAACACCCTCTGCCTGTGGACACACATCAATCAATC
This sequence comes from Lissotriton vulgaris, assembly GCF_964263255.1. Classification (NCBI taxonomy): domain Eukaryota; kingdom Metazoa; phylum Chordata; class Amphibia; order Caudata; family Salamandridae; genus Lissotriton; species Lissotriton vulgaris. The sequence continues at coordinate 622,676 of NW_028254059.1, forward strand.
ATTCAGGATTTATAAAGCGTGGCTAAACCAATAGGGTAGTAAGGCACCCTAGGGTCCACACTGCACCTTATGTATAGTGTATTTCTTTCATGCTCTCATGCACTCAGCACTTTTCTACCATGCATGCACTTCCACATCAACTTGATGTAGGCCAATAGTGAAATAAACACATAGCAGAGGGACTTTTAACTCCTTCCATGCGGCCGCGATTCCCCTGGTGTGCTGTAAACAACACGAACAGGGGCGGGCCGTGACGAACCCCAGGCGTCATCAGCACACGAGCACCGTAGTGCATGACGGCTGGGGTTCGTCATCAGCATGGAAGGGGTTAAAAAGATGAGTGAGCCTTTAGGCCTCACTGCAATGACACAGGGTAAAAAGAACCTGGTTACTATTACTGATCATTACTGGGTATGCTGCCACCACTGCACTTGTGCTGTTTAACTCCTGGTGAAGGCATCAGCTGTCCACTAGTATGATGGTAGCCCTTTTAGCGCCCTTCCTAGTCCAACAAGAACGCAATCAGTGAGACAGGCCTATGGCATAGCGCACACGCATGATCCATATTCGCCTAGGGAAAAAAAAAATTGTTGTGCTGTCAGGGCAGGGATACATGCCTTTACCATGGAGAGGACTTTTCCATCCAAACAGACACCTCTCCCAGATCAGAACACCCCAAATTAACTCCTAACCTGGAGAGGTCGGGTGGTTAGAACGGTAAACATAGTGGGAAAGCCCGTCATCACTCCTATGACTCAATCTGACTTTGTGAACCACAACAAAATACAATCCTTGCAATGAAATGGACCATCTCAACAACTTGGAATTCTCTACCTTCATAGCCATCAACCATTCCAGTGGCTTATGATATGTCTCCGCCACAAACTTAGTACCAAACAGATAATAGCAGAAATTAAGCAAGGCCCACACTATGGCAAAACACTCATTTTCAATAGCTGCCCCTTTGTGCTCTCTGGGTAGTAATCTTCTACTAATAAAGGCTACCAGACGCTTTCTACCCATACCATCCAGTTGAGCTAACACCGCTCCAACTCCCTTGTCAGAGGCATCCTTCTGTACAATGAAAAGCTGACCAAAGTCAGGTGCTTTCAGTACCGACGCAGTGCATAGTGCCATCTTCAGTTCCTCAAATGCCTTAAATGCCTTTTGATACTCTGCAGTCGATATTACCTTCCTTGGCTGCTCCATAGAGGTCGAAGCAGTCAACGGGGCAACTATAATTCCATAGTTTGCCACAAGGTTCCTGTTATACCCGGTGATTCCAAAAAAGGCCCTCACTTCAGTATGGGTAGTACTCCATCACTGAATGAATTTTGGCATCCAATGGGTGAATCTTCCTTTTTCCCATCTCATGCCTTGGAGAAGACTGCCCCACCTGAAACTTGGTTGCCTCGACGGTCAGGTTTGCCTACTGTATCCTAGACAACACATTTCTCAGGTGCCGCAGGTGGGCTTCCCAGAAATTGCTGAACACCACATTGTCATCTAAATAGGCTACACAGAACTTTCCTAACCCTGCGAATACATGGTTCACTGGGCGCTGAAAAGTCGCAGGAGCAGTTTTCAATTCAAAGGGCATCACTTAGAACTGATACAGCCCCTCTGGCATAGAAAATGCAGTTTTTTCCTTTGCACTTGGTGCCAATACAATCTGTCAATAACCACTGGTCAGATCAAAGGTGCTAAAGTATTTGGCAGCACCTAACCGACCCACAAGCTCATCTGCTCTGGGAATTGGATGGGCATGTGTTTTGGTTACCTCACTGAATGTTCGGTAGTGCACACAGAACTGCAAGACAGTAGACCCTTGCTTTCGTACTAGAAACATAGGACTAGACCACGGACTATGAGATCTCTCAATTACTCCCAAGCCCCACATTTAGCCACTTCTACCTAAATGTATCCCTGAATCTGGTCAGACATCCTGTCCATACGTCCCTTTAGTGGCAGACTGTCCCTTTCATCTATGTCATGCACACAGACAGATGCCATCCCAGGAATCAACGAGAAGCAGTTTGCAAACCTTTCCAGCACCTCTCTACACTCTCTCTGCTGCTCAGGGGTTAACTCGGGGGCTAACTGTACCACTCCCACAGTACCATCTTTCATGCCATTACCCAGCAAGTCAGGAAGAGGCTCACTGTCTTCCTCCACTTTCACAGAGTGGTCGCTGCGGGGATAATGCTTCAGCCTGTTCACATTGAACACCCTCTTGGGTTCCCTTGTGGCACCTGTGTCCACTGAGTAGACTACCTCAGACACTTTTTGAACTACCTTGTTTGGCCCACACCATTTGTCCTCCTAAGCCCTGGGACAAATATGCGTTAGCACCAACACCTCTTGTCCTTCTTGATACCCAGTCAGTGTAGCTTTCTGGTTATACCATTCCTTCATCAGTGCTTGACCAGCCTGAAGGTTTTACTTTGCCTGACTCATGTATTGCACCATCAGCTTCCTGAGGCCAATCAAATAGTCTACTGCATCCTTCAGTGGGGTTTCTGAGGTTCATTCCCATCCTTCTCTAACTAAGGCAAGTGGACCCCTCATCAGGTGTCCATACAGAAGTTCAAAGGGACTGAACCCTACTCCCTTCTGCGGAATCTCTTGGTAGGAAAATACGAGGGATGGCTGAAGATCCCACTTCCTCCTGAGGTTCTCTGCTAGAGTTCCATCATGCTCTTCAGTGTTTTGTTCAACCGCTCCACCAAATGATTGGTTTAATGGTGGGTTGCCGTGGAGAAGTGGTTTGTCACAATAGCTTGCTCCTACATTTCTCTCATGTAAGAAGAGATGAAGTTGATTCCCTGGTTAAAAATTACCGTCCTTGGAAATCAGACCCTAGAAAAAACCCTGCAGGAGAACTCTTTCTACCTCTTTTGCAGTCATGCTTCTCAGACATACAGCTTCAGGATACCTGATAATATGATCCGACACAACCAAGATGTACTTGTTGCCTGATGGTGAGAGAGGGGTTGAATGTACCGACTATGTCTATTCCCACCCTCTCAAATGAAACACCTACAACTGGTAGAGACACTAATGGTGCCTTTGTCTTCCCTCCTGTCTTACCATTCAGTTAGCAAGCTGGACATGTTCTACAAAACTGCTCTGTGTCTCTGCACATCCCTGGCCAGTGGAACAGAGGGTATAATGTATCCTGGGTCTTTCTAATCCCTAAATGTCCTGTGAAGGGCATTTGGGCCAATGCTACCAGGAAGTTCCTATGCACTGATGGAACCACTAGTCTCTTGCTAGCACCTGGCTCAGAATTCAACGGAACACTATCAAGTAGCCCATCCTTGCAGCCAACATAGTGTTTTCCAACGACCCCTTTTCTCACCTGTTCTTGGGCTTCCTTTGAAGTTCCTCAATCATAGGGCACTCTTCTTGTGCCTTGCGGAAACCTACCTGCGTAGGCCCTCCAACAGCTAATAACTCTTGCAACTCTGAAAGAACTGAGACTTCAGCACATGGTCCACTCTGGGAGTCTTATCCTCCTGTCTTTGTGAAGTGGAAACAATGGTCTCCACAGTCATTGCCTTCCCAGAGTGTGCCCTTTCCTGCTAACTACCTTGTCTTGGTCCCTGCAAATCACAGATGATTCCAGCCTCACTCTAAGACTGTGATACAGCCTGTGCTCTGGTCAACACAGCTGACGTTGTCCAAGCAATAAAGGCTTCTGGTCCCGGCACAAAGACTGGGCCAATCAAATCATTACCCAAGAGACATTTAGCTCCTTACTTTCCCCATACCCCATTAGTCATGGCCACATTGCCATTGAACTTGATTGGAAACCTAGAGAGTGAGCACTTCATGCCCTCTCCACTGGCTACCAATCCTGTATCCATGGTCCCAGAGAGCATCTCCTTATGCTCAAGGTACTTCTTCTCAATCATGCTGTGAAAGCTCCTCCCATTGATACTAACTTCCTGCATAAATCCTAGTGCATCGGATAGATGTGTGTCAGCGCATCTGGGTCCCTCTCTCAAATGTCCATTTCTACTAGGTTGAGTGAAACTGGTCCCTTGTGGGTACCTTCACCCATGTGTAACATGCTTGCTTTCACAGGCATGGATGTGTTAAGTTCTTTCTTTTGACCGTCTCTCTTGTAATGTCCCACCTTGTGGCAATTAAAACATGCCACCACCATGAACTTAAAAAGGCCCCCTTGCCTTCCCTTCTCATGATGCTCCTTCCTGGACATGTCATTACCATTCCCATGTTTCTGGGGCCCTATTTGAGTTCCATGGGTACTATTCTGTTCCTTTTTTCTCAAGTTTGGAGCCAATCTGTGGAGTTCTTCTCATCCTTTGGCTTAGAGCTAAGCTGCTTAGGCCATTTGGGTACCCTGTTAACTAACCACCTATCAGCTGACACCACAGGTTCTGTTGGATCCCTCTCTGTTAGATCAGACAGGTATTGTCTAAGTGGGGTAGAGCACTCCTCATTGTGTCTCTCTTTTACCATCAACTGGTTAAGGGACTGAAAATCCTTGGCCTCCGTCCCTCTTATCCATTCAATTCAATCACACAATACACCATGGATCCAAGTATCAAATGGAACACTGTCCCCTCTCCTGTAGACAGGGAATCTCTGCAGGTATTGTGCTGGCAATTCAGCCCAAACCCCCAATGAGAGCTTCCTTAATTCACTCTTAGACCTTCTGGTCCGCCACAGGTGTCCTTCCAATGACAGCGGTCCCTTCCAATGGCATGTGCCCCATTAAGGTAGCTGCCTTAGACACCTCAATCAAGGCCTCAATCAAGGCCTGTGCCTTACAAGCAACCTCAAAGCTCACAAACCATTCCAAAATATCCTGACCTTCCACATATACATGCACAAGATCTTTTGGAAACTTGGCCTACACCAGGCCTGAACTGGAAGTAGAATCACGTTTCAGAGATGGAGTTGTCATTGCTGCCACCCTAAGTTTCTTCCTCTCAAAAGCTATTCTTCCCCTTTCCAACTCTCGTTCCTTTTCTTTTTGTTTCTCATCCAAAACCCACTTCCCCCCTCCCTCCTGCCTTCTCTCCTCTAGTTCATGGTGAGCTAGTCTTAGCTTCTCCCTCGCAAACTTTCTGGCTTTCTCAGCCTTAGCTTTCTGAAGTGCCAACTGCAAGGGCAGGGTCTATGCTACACTCAGCCCACCGAAGTGCTTTATTCTTGTAACGGATGACAGTAGTACCTTGAAATTTGAGATGATGAACACACCTGCGGTATTCTAGAAAATAAAGGTTGTGAGTGTCTTGGTGAAACTGGAAAATGCATTCAAGAACACACTTGGCATGTGTCCGGGATATATCTGTGCTAAGTGGATCCTAGAGCCTGAATCCATAGCGCTCTCTTCCTGGATTCCTAATATAGTTCCCTTCCCTCCCCAGATTCAGCTACAGCCTCCTCCCTTTCTTCCATGCTCCTACTCTTGGGAATCCTCTATCCTATGTCCATAGATTAATTATTCATCTGATCTATTGACATGGTGCTAAGGTCAATTCCCAACCATGTGTTCTCCATTGCATAAGTGTGTCGCCTTTGGGACTGGACTTATTGCAACACTGCTGCTAATTGGAAATGGCCAATGCCACCTCTGTATCTTCTGACTCCTAAAATGCTAGGCATCCCACTGCTAGTCCCTAATTGTTAGAACGCTGTTCAGAGGTCCACAGGGCAAGAAGGGGTTACAGGGCCCAACCAAAGTGGTTAAGGCTATTTACTCCTGATGTCCCGGGGTCCAGCCTGCTATGGACCCCGCTTAGTTGGGTCAAGCACCTCCTTCTGCACCTGATTCTTGATTGGTAGCGTAGTACCAGGAGTCAAGGTTCCCTTGGAGAGAAGTATAGATACAGATCAGTGAGCATGGCTCATAATTCATCATGCATGCAGTGCACACATTAAATTACTGCCCAGTCAAATACTTATTTTGCATAAAAGAAGTATTTTAATTCTAAATCTACACATGCAAAGGTAAACGACATTCAATAGGCAATAAGAAAGTTCCCTTTGAGGTAGGCACCCTAGACGTTGTCAGCCCATCCCCCAGGTACTAAGGGCCATATGTAGGTAGCCCAATACCGGTCGGCAACGGCCGAAATTACCGAATTACGGCCGTTACTGACCGGTATTTAGGATTTGAGATGTAGGAGGCAGGTTTAAGGATTCGGTAAGAACTGATTCCTTAAGGAATCGGTAAAATACTGATTCCTTATTTTAAGGAATCAATAATTACCGAATCCAAAATGCTTTGTAGGAGTCACTGAAGTGAGTGCCTTCTTGCATTCAGGATTCGTTATTTACCACCAACTACAAGTTGGTGGTAAATATCGAAAACCTTTAAAAAAGCTATTTTGGGGGGCGTGGCTAGCGGCCAACATGGCGACAGCTTAAAGTGAGAGCTCCTGAAGGCACTGCGGCCTAATTATTAATCCGACGCACTTATCCGCTACATCACCCACCCGAAGCGGCAGCGATCGGGTCCGGGGGCGGAGCGGCACCACCGGGTCGAATTCTGGCGAAAACCGGAGGCCGGAACCCACCGAACCACGCACTGGCGCATTGGGGCCTGTAATTAAGAAGGAAGCAGCGACCTCGAGTGATCCGCCGGCCCCGGCGGAAGTGAGACCGGGCTGGCCTGAAGGGAGAGGCACTTCCCGGCACCCCACTGGGAACACTCAAGCGGCCAAAACGTACACCGGAGCAGCGGAGGCGCCCTCTGAGAAGCGGCCGACGAAGATATTCCCCATTACACTTGCCGGCGGCGAGAAAGAAAGGAGCAGACTCAGAGACGGAGGCAGGGCGGAGCGGCCGCGGAGCACGGCGAAACGGTGAGCCCCCCCCCCCGGGAGTACGCGATCAATCCAAGACGTCCGGGGCTAAAGTCTGGCAGCCGCGTCAGGAGAAACTCACCCCACTTACTCCCCGGGACAGTGCTTCTGAGCGCACCAGCGGGAGGCCGATTGCCGAGAAGGCGAGTGCCCCCGGGGGACAGAGTAAAGCAGCATCAAAACACATGAAAACGCGGAGGTAACCGGCAGCACCCGACCACGCCAAACAATAGTGGCTGTCCTGACCCACTACTAGTAGCACGATCTCCACAGCCACAGTAAAAGACACCCTGAAGAGACCTCGACCGCACCATTAATATCTACACCATAAGGGGCACATAGAGGGAATTGAGTGCAACCGATAGGATACTCTACCTGGCCGACTGGACCCTACCTGAGGGACCTACCATGAGTCCGTCCTGTCTAAGACGCAACCAATGACTGACAACGACATAGTGCATTAGCCACTAGAAGTAGAGGATTGAAGCACCGCAGTCACTACGGCCGCTGCAGCAGCCTTCCAGACGGCGACAGCGCAAGGATACGTACTTACTGGCCGTAGGCTTCCTGCACTAGGGTCGGTGTGACGACAGTGAGGGGGTGAGAGGGACATCTTCCCAGGCAAGCATAATATCAGAGTGCACACCCACCCACGGTCCCCTGACCTACACGCCGGGGAAAGTACTAATCATCCAACGCAATCCACAGCACAGAGAGGGGCGGCCCCAGTCTCCACAAGTCGTGACGCCATGGCGGGCAAAGGAACCAGGAGTGGCTCCACACAGGCCAAACTGGATAAATTTGCATACAGCCAGCACGGACAACCGCAAAACAGTGGGCGCAACTCCACGGGTGCTACCCCGGAAACGGAAGGGATCAAAAAGATAACACTTGAGGACCTTATGAAAACCCTTACTGAAGTCAAAACAACAGTGGGCTCCATCTCCTCTGAAGTCACGCTGCTACGTGCGGACTTCCAAAAAATGACTGAAAGAGTATCCCAAGTGGAGGTGGTCACGAAATCTCTGGTGGAAGACACGTCAGAACTACAAATAGCCATGGAACGCATGGAGAAAGTCACCAGACTCCTGCAGGATAAGTTGGACGACCAAGAAGGGCGTTCTCGAAGGAATAATGTACGCATCCTCGGACTTCCGGAAACGGAAGGGAAGGGGGCTATGGACCTCTATGTCGAAGACCTCATCAAGACCAAACTGCAACCCAAAGGACTATCCCACTTCTTTTCAGTGGAAAGAGCACACAGGGTTCCGGGCGGAGCGCCCAAGCCAGGAGCAACACCGCGGCCTGTGCTGGCAAGACTCTTCAATTTTAGAGACAGGGATGCAATCCTACAAGCAGCAAGGGTCTCCCCACCTGTTAAGATTCAGAACGCAACCTTATCCTTCTTCCCGGATTACATGGCGGAGGTGGCCAGACGCCGCAAATCATTCACGGAGGTAAAAAAAACACTACGGGACAGAGAATTGCCATACTCCATGCTATTTCCCGCCAAGCTACGGATAGTAGCTGATGGAAAGGCGTGGTTCTTCGACACACCAGAAGCGGCCCGCGACTGGCTGGAGGGTTGGAGGCCAGTGGGGCAACGTCAACGTCCACACAAGGATCGGACTAATCACCGCAACGGCACGCAAATGGACAGCCGGACCAGCCACCCATCTCATCAGAATGGCACGACGGCAACGGAGACCGACTCGACACAGGATCCGCTGGACTCTGGGCGAACAGCACCGATCTGAAGATTGACTATATATGAGAAGACCTGAGGGTGCCGCGGTGGACCCTGGACTTGGTGCGGCTGAGTAAGGTGGGCGCAATTAGTGCCTGAAGGGGACTCACCTACCCCACCAGCAAGTAAGATAGTTGGGGGAGGACTAAAGCACTCTGCGATGTTGGGGAAACGGGCGGGATTTTGTCCGTGGAGCAGGGGAGCAGGGAGGGGGGATGGGGATACAGTTTTATTGTTCACGTTTTTGTTTATGGTCATCACTCACTTCACACGTAATGCTACCACCCTAGATAGCGGCATACTCCTAGGCCTCATCACGAAAGACACCGACACGTTGCTCACGCCACTATTCCAACGACTACATGGCCAACCCACTTCAGGCTGCACCCACTGAGAGTGCCACGGTAGCGGTAGGGGTGCCCCCTTTGCGCATGCTAACTTGGAACGTCAGAGGCCTGGGAGACAAAATAAGAAGGGGCCTGGTGCTGCAGGCTATTAAACGCCAGAGCCCGGATGTGGTTCTGCTCCAAGAAACACACCTTGCAGGGACGACATGCAAAGCGCTTGATAGGCGCGGATATAAAATGGCAACACATGCAGACTTCACTTCTGGTACCAGGGGGACAGGGATACTACTGAAAAAAGTCATCACCCTTTATAATTACACAACATGCGACAGACGACCAGGGACGCTTCGCAGCGATACATGGCCAGTGGGAGGGCAAGCCGCTTAATGTGGTATCAGTATACATCCCCCCGGCACTGCACTCCGTAGCGTTACCTGCACTGGGCAAATTCCTGCTGGACCTCCCTGAAGGTGACACAATCATTGGGGGTGACCTAAATGCAATAATAGACTCTGCGTTGGACGCCTTTCCCACCAGGGCCCGCACAAGAGGGACTACACCACTCCCTGACTTTTTAGACGCACTGGGCATTGTGGATATATGGCGGCATCTGCACCCCGCAGCGACCCAATACACTTTTTACTCCGCCGTCCACAACAGCCTGTCTCGCATTGATTACTTTTTGTTCCTGGGGGTGGGACTAGGTTCGGTGGACAAGGTTGACATCCTACCCAGAGGCATATCTGACCACTCACCACTCGTTCTCACCCTTACCACTAGAGAACAGAAGTGCGCTAGGATCTACCCAATTTACCCCAATTATTTAAAAGTCCCTAAAATACGAAAGAAACTAAAACTAGCGACGACACACTACTTTGCAGAAAACGATGGGACGGTGGCCTCACCGTCAATTCTATGGGAGGCTTACAAGACCGTCCTACGAGGGGCTGCAATAGCAGCCATCACGGGACACAAACGGGATTCCCGGAAAGAACTTACAGAACTAGAACTGGCGCTCCACGATGCAAACACGGCGCATATGGCAGACCCCTCCCCGACTACGACACACACACTGCAACTATGGCAACAACAGTACCAGGCCCACCTCAAAACGACAGTGCAGGGCTACATCGCAAACACTAACCATAGAATTTATGATGTGGGCGACAAGGCAGGGAAAATGCTGGCATGGTTAGATAAGAGAGAGGGAGGCGTAAGAGGTATTCAGAGGCTAAGTTCTACAGATGGCCAAGTACTAACACACCCGAAAGACATTGTGCGCACTTTAGCAAATCATTTTCAAACCATATACACCCCGGATCATATCGTCACTGCACAAATGGCGACAATCTCACTAGCAGACATTGTCATCCCCAGCATAACACCAGAGACTACACGAGACTAAGAGGCGGATCCTTCAGAAGAAGAAATCCAACTGGCGATACAATCGCTACAATCAGGCAAAGCACTAGGGCCTAATGGACTGCCTGTGGAATGGTATAAAACAATGGCCTCAGAACTCAGTAGACCCCTATTGGACATGTATATGGAGAGTAGGGAATGGGCAGAACTGCCGCTGGATCAACGCACGGCCACGATAGTGGCGATACCTAAGCCGGGTAAACCCCCAGCCGAATGCACCTCATATCGCCCGATATCATTACTGAATGTGGAAGGCAAGGTGCTGGCTAAACTCTTAGCCAATCGTCTGATGCCGCACCTGCACACCCTGATCCACCCCGACCAATCAGGCTTTATGCCCCATAGAAGTACGGCGCTGAACCTCCGGAGGGTTCATGGGGTACTGGCTCGGTCGTGCCTCCTCTCAGAGAAGGCGGTGATCCTCTCCCTTGATGCCAAAATGGCCTTTGACCTAGTAGAATGGGAATACCTCTTTGAGGTGCTTGCGCGTATGGGCTTTGGGTCGAAATATATAGCCTGGATACGACTACTCTACACAAAACCAGTGGCACAGGTGGTGACTAATGGCCACATCTCACTGGTGTTCCCGTTGGGCAGAGGGACCAGACAGGGGTGCCCTTTGTCACCCTTACTATTCGCGTTGGTGCTCGAACCCTTAGCAATCCTGATCAGACAAACGCCCTTATTTAAGGGCATTAAATGGGAGGAGGGGTGGGAGGACAAGGTCTCCCTATATGCTGACGACATGCTCATTTACATGGTTGACCCCGACAACGGAATCCCAGCCCTGCTGGAACTTTGTAACACGCATGGGAAATCGTCAGGCTATACCCTGAACTGGTCGAAATCGGTGATCTAGACGTTAAAGGGTCCGGCACCGAGACTACAGGAAAGCTGCCCCCTGGCGGCGCCGAAGACCTCCTTCAAATATCTGGGCATTGTCATCGCACATTCTGAGGCAGATTTCTTCGCTAACAACCTCAAACCACCTATGGATCGCCTACGCGCAGACGTTTAGCACTGGGCGACCTTGCCCCTCACCCTCCTGGGAAGGTCAGCCTTATATAAGATGATGGCACTCCCCAGATTTCTGTACATATTAGAAAACACCCCACATCCTGTCCCTCCGCGCTACTTCAAACAGATTGCGGCGTTGGTCTCCAACCTACTCTGGAACAATGGCCCAGCGCGAATAGCCTATGACAAATTGGTGAAAAGTTGGTGTGAGGGGGGATTGCGCTTCCCAATCTCCAACTATATTACTGGGCAGCTCAACTCAAAGTAATTAACCAATGGATCCACGCCCCGAGAGACGACCCAGCGTACAGGGCAGACTGGTCGCAATTAGGGACGGACTGCATGCTCTCGGTACTGTATAATAAATCGCAACTCAAAAACCTACACGGTCCGACACAACACACAGCAACCCTCTGGCATATAGCACAGGCACGACTGGGCTGGAAAGGAAGGATCACCAAAATGACACCATTATGGGACACAAAGTCACTGGGGAACCTTAGAGCGTGCAAAGGGTTTGCGCAGTGGGACTCTATAGGAATCTCCACGGTAGGGGACCTCTGGGACAAAGACGCGGTAATACCATTCCCACAACTCCAGCAACAATATGGCCTCAGACCCACTGAAACATTTAGATACGTACAAATTAGGCACGCACTACTTCGGGCAATCCCAGCGTGCACTGATCTGCCGGACTCCTCACCACTTGAGGACAGACTATTGACAGACTTCATGCAGCAGAGCGCCACTTCCCTCACATACAAAAAACTGGTCAACAACTTATAGGACCCCACGATGAAACTTAAGGGACGATGGGAAGGGGAAATCGGTATGATGGATGAATCGGAGTGGAATGAAGCCTTGGCCTCCCCAAGAGAGGTAGGCATCTCGGCAAAATTTAGACTGGTGCAACTAAAAATATTACACCGCATCTACTACACCAGGACACTACTCCACAAAATACATAGAGCGCCCCATCCCTTTTGCTTGAGAGGTTGCGGGGAGGAGGGAACACTGCTCCATACACTATGGGACTGCCCACACGTACAGGAATTCTGGAGGCAAATAATGCGTACCGTCTCCCAGACACTCAAGGTCTCCACTTTACCAGAACCACGTAAGTGCCTTTTAAATGTCTGGGACCCCAATGACCTAGATAGATACGGAATAGTTTGGGCCACGCTGGCCATGACAGTCGCTAAGCGTGATATTGCACAAAAATGGGGGGCTCCGGACTTGCCCACTGCAAACAGATGGGCTAAAAACATGGACATCCTGATGGTCACGGAAAGAACTGTGTATGTCCTTCGAGCTGCCCCCGGCAAATGGAACAAGGTGTGGACAGCATGGAATGTTTATAGGGGTGAGATCTGTGAACCCTTACCAGAGGGAGACGAACTGGACTCAGAGGGGGAGAAGGAGTGATGGATGGGACTGGGGGTGTATGTTTACTCGTGCTAAACGCAGCGACGTGTTGGAATAACTTACCTGGGTGAAGACAATGGGGCAAGGAGACCTGCTGATGGGAGGAGAAGTGTGCAACATAAATAAAAGTGATGACCCAAGTTGGGGGGAGACTTTCTCTTGGAGTTATACGAGAGTTTCCCATGTTGGGTACCACAGAGCGGGAGAAAATTGTTAAATTCTGATAGCATATGTAAGAATATACGGAAGAGCATATACAGAGTTTAGAGAGGAAGAACGAGATTAGACTACAGCACAGGTGCTGCCGAATAAGATTCCAGAACTGTATTATACGAATGTGATTATACCAGCTTGAAAGTATCATAATAACTGTATATTATGCCTTCATGTCAATAAAGATTTAAAAAAAAAAAAGCAATTTTGTGCTTTTCTAAAAGTCCCATGTGGCAGACATACATGGCCTTAGGGCATGTATGTGTGCCACATGTGCACACATGCATGATTCAGGGGTGCAACAGGTTGTCAATGTGACACCCTGCCACCCTTGAATATGTGCCACCTATTACCGATTCGGTATTTATCGAATCGTTGATAGTGAATGGCTTCCCATTCATTCCTATGGGCCTCCAGGCCCATAGGAATGAATGGGAATTACCAAATCGGTAAATACTGATTCTTAAATACCGAATCGTACTGATTCGGTAATATTTACCGAATTGTTTCCTACATACCATTTACCGATTCTGAAATACCGAATCGGTAGAATTCGGTATTTTAGAATCGGTAAATGTAGATTACCTACATATGGCCCTAAGTTCATATGCAACGGGTGTACTGTTATGCCCCATTCACATACAGCAACATTCAAGGGAGTGTTAACTACTAGGCACTGTTCAATGGGTTTTCCCTCTCTTGGACTCAGTCAATAAGGTGTAGTCACTTAGAGTCAAGTAGGGTTGCAAAAATCAAAGGCGGTATATCCCAATGGTCCTGATAGGTCCTGTTCTCAGCTTACCCTCTCCAGCGGTAGAAAACCTGACAGCGGTGCAGTGCGGTACTAGCTGGATCAGCAAAAATGGGCTTCATGTGTTGCCATGTGCAGCTCCTGGCAGGCGCCAGTTCTCTCTCCTCACCCTCTCTTACCAGCGTCCTGACGTTCAGAGTTGCGCCGGCTCCAGCCACACACAGTATTTTTCTTCCTTGCTCCGGTAAGAGGCAGTCTACTTGGCTTGGCAGGGCTCCGATGGTGTCTACTCTGTTGTCAGGTCTCCTCAGATACAAAGGCTCCCTCATCTTGGTTGTAATACCAGTTTCGGGACATGGGCAATGACCCAAACCTCCTGGCTCAGAACTTCGAGCAGCTCCTACTGGCATACAGGTTCACTCCGACGAACATCAATGTTGGGTCACGCTGGACTCCGGTTGCTCTTCCTGCGGCTTCTCCTGTCATACAAGGTCCTAGCAACTTTCTGCACACGAGCAATGGCCTGATCAATCCTACACAGTTCCATGGCATGTAGGTCCCTCCTGGCATATGGGGTCATCAACTTCCTCAACGCTGAACATTAGCCATAGTCCGATCGATACAGCACTTGTCCTTGGCTCAGGGTGGCTTCTCCTGACATATGGCATCGCCAAACTTCACAACGCAGCACAAGGGCAACGGTTCGATCTATGTGGCACTGTCCATGGAGCAGGGTGGCCCTTCCTGGCATACAGTGTTGTCAAACTTCACAACACGGCAAAAGGGCAATAGCCCAATTGATGCAGCACTTATCCTTGGTGCTCAGTGGTTCCTCATTGCATACGGAGTGCCATACTTCATTATACAGCACACAGGCAATGACCCAATTGGTGTGGCACAGCTCCCCACACCTCACTCAGTAGCCAAATACGTCTGGGCTTTTCTTTGGATCTCGCTCCCTCCAACACTCTCCTCTACCTCACGGGTACACCGGTCTTGGCGAGCAGGCAGGTACTGGTGCTCCAGACTCCATGGCAGTTGATCTTGGTTTCCTTGTGTGATGTCCCTTCACCCAGCAGGGAGACTAGCAGTCTAGGCCCCTAGTCCTGATTACAAGCATAAGTCTTGCAGAGTTTCCTCTCCTTGTGTAGCCCGGATGGCTGTTCAACAGATGACCAAGTATGGGGTCTCAGATTCCCCATCTTATAGTTCTTTTCCATACGCAAAATGTAATTTAGAGTCTGGACCTTTGAATTTTTATCCTGGGGTTCTGCTTCTTTGAAATAGTTATCTCTCCCCCTTTCTTCCTCCTGAAGAATGTCTGTCAGAGGAGGCAGGACATTTAATCTTGCATGCTCACATGCACTCGGCATGTTTCTACCATGCATACACTTCCACATCAACCTGATGTAGGCCAAGGGTGAATAAAACCCTCAGCAGTGGAACCTTTAACCCCATCGCCGTGGGGCTAATTCCCCCCATCACCAGCACACGGCCACCGTGCTGCATGACGAGCTGAGCCTGTCAGCAGCACCGAAGGGGTTAAAAAGGTGAGTGAATCTTTAAGCCTCACTCCAATTATACAGGGTAACATGCATTTACAATGCAATGGTCTCGGCATTCTTAAAGTTAGAGCTATTGGCATTGCTCATGACATTATTTTTATTTATGTTTTTAAAAAAAAACATAAATAAATGGCATTGTCATGTACAATGCCAATAGCAGGGCAGGAGAGCAAGCACAACAAACGAGGGGGCAGGACAGCAAGCACAAGCAACGATGGGGCAGGACAGCAAGCACAAGCACCGAGGGGGCAAGACAGCAAGCACAAGCAACGAGGGGGGGGGGGGCAGGAGAGCAAGCACAAGCAACGAGGGGGGGCAGGACAGCAAGCATAAGCAACGAGGGGGCAGGACAGCAAGCATGAGCAATGAGGAGGGGGCAGGACAGCAAGCACAAGCAACGAGAGGGGGCAGGAGAGCAAGCATGAGCAACGAGGGGGCAGGAAAGCAAGCACAAGCAACGAGGGGGGGCAGGACAGCAAGGACGAGCAAGGAGGGGTGGCAGGACAGCAAGCACAAGCAACGAGGGGGGAGGACAGCAAGCACGAGCAACGAGGGGGGCAGGACAGCAAGCACAAGCAACGAGGGGGGCAGGACAGCAAGCACGAGCAATGAGGGGGGGCAGGATAGCAAGCACAGGCAACAAGTGAGGCAGGACAGCAAGCACAAGCAACGAGGGGGGCAGGACAGCAAGCACAAGCAACTAGGGGGGCAGGGGAGCAAGCACAAGCAACGAGGGGGCAGGGGAGCAGACACAAGTAACGAGCGGGGGCAGCACAGCAAGTACAAGCAACGGGGGGCAGGGGAGCAAGCACAAGCAACGAGGGGACAGAACAGCAAGCACAAGCAATGAGGGGGGGACAGCAAGCACGAGCAACAAGGGAGGCAGGAAAGCAAGCACAAGCAATGAGGGGGAGGCAGGACAGCAAGCCCAAGCAAAGAGGGGGGGGCAGGACAGCAAGCACGAGCAACGAGGGGGCAGGACAGCAAGCACAAGCAACGAGGGGGGCAGGGCAGCAAGCACAAGCAATGAGGGGGGGACAGGACAGCAAGCACAAGCAACGAGGGGGGGCAGGGGAACAAGCACAAGCAACAAGAGGGCAGGACAGCAAGCACGAGCAACGAGGGGGGGCAGGACAGCAAGCAAAAGCAACAAGGGGGGCAGGACAGCAAGCACAAGCAACGATGGGGCAGGACAGCAAGCACAAGCACCGAGGGGGCAAGACAGCAAGCACAAGCAACGAGGGGGGGCAGGAGAGCAAGCACAAGCAACGAAGGGGGCAGGACAGCAAGCATAAGCAACGAGGGGGCAGGACAGCAAGCACAAGCAACGAGGGGGGAGGACAGCAAGCATGAGCAATGAGGAGGGGGCAGGACAGCAAGCACAAGCAACGAGGGGGGGCAGGAGAGCAAGCACAAGCAACGAGGGGGGCAGGACAGCAAGCACGAGCAACGAGGGGGCAGGACAGCAAGCACAAGCAACGAGGGGGGCAGAACAGCAAACACAAGCAACGAGGGGGCAGGACAGCAAGCACAAGCAACAAGGGGGGGCAGGAGAGCAAGCACAAGCAACAAGGGGGGGCAGGAGAGCAAGCACGAGCAACGAGGGGGCAGGACAGCAAGCACAAGCAACGAGGGGGGCAGGACAGCAAGCACAAGCAACGAGGGGGGGCAGGACAGCAAGCACAAGCAACGAGGGGGCGCAGGACAGCAAGCACAAGCAACGAGGGGGGGCAGGCAGCAAGCACAAAGAACGAGGGGGGGCAGGACAGCAAGCACAAGCAACAAGGGGGGGCAGGAGAGCAATCACAAGCAACGAGGGTGCAGGACAGCAAGCAAAAGCAACGACGGGGCAAGACAGCAAGCACAAGCAACGAGGGGGGGCAGGACAGCAAGGACAAGCAAGGAGGGGTGGCAGGACAGCAAGCACAAGCAACGAGGGGGGAGGACAGCAAGCACGAGCAACGAGGGGGGGCAGGACAGCAAGCATAAGCAACGAGGGGGGCAGGACAGCAAGCACGAGCAACGAGGGGGGGCAGGATAGCAAGCACAAGCAACGAGTGGGGCAGGACAGCAAGCACAAGCAACGAGGGGGGGCAGGACAGCAAGCACAAGCAAAGAGGGGGGCAGGGGAGCAAGCACAAGCAACGAGGGGGCAGGGGAGCAAGCACAAGCAACGAGGGGGGCAGGACAGCAAGCACGAGCAACGGGGCCAGGGGCAGGGGAGCAAGCACAAGCAACGAGGGGACAGGACAGCAAACACAAGCAACGAGGGGGGCAGGACAGCAAGCACGAGCAACAAGGGAGGCAGGACAGCAAGCACAAGCAACGAGGGGGAGGCAGGACAGCAAGCCCAAGCAAAGAGGGGGGACAGGACAGCAAGCACGAGCAACGAGGGGGCAGGACAGCAAGCACAAGCAACGAGGGGGGGCAGGACAGCAAGCACAAGCAATGAGGGGGGGACAGGACAGCAAGCACAAGCAACAAGGGGGGGCAGAGGAACAAGCACAAGCAACAAGAGGGCAGGACAGCAAGCACAAGCAACGAGGGGGGGAGGACAGCAAGCACGAGCAACGAGGGGGGCAGGACAGCAAGCACAAGCAACGAGGGGGGCAGGACAGCAAGCACAAGCAACGAGGGGGGGCAGGACAGCAAGCACGAGCAATGAGGGGGCAGGACAGCAAGCACAAGCAACGGGGGGCAGGACAGCAAACACAAGCAACGAGGGGGGCAGGACAGCAAGCACAAGCAACAAGGGGGGGGAGGAGAGCAAGCACGAGCAACGAGGGAGCAGGACAGCAAGCACAAGCAACAAGGGGGGGCAGGACAGCAAGCACGAGCAACGAGGAGGGGGTGGACAGCAAGCACAAGCAACGAGTGGGGGCAGGACAGCAAGCACAAGCAACAAGGGGGGGCAGGACAGCAAGCACAAGCAATGAGGGGGGGCAGGCAGCAAGCACAAGCAACGAGGGGGGGCAGGACAGCGAGCACAAGCAACAATGGGGGGCAGGAGAGCAATCACGAGCAACGAGGGGGCAGGACAGCAAGCAAAAGCAACGAGGGGGCAAGACAGCAAGCACAAGCACAGAGGGGGGGAAGGACAGCAAGCACGAGCAACGAGGGGGCAGGACAGCAAGAACGAGCAACGAGGGGGCAGGACATCAAGCACAAGCAATGAGGGGGGGCAGGACAGCAAGCATGATCAACGGGGGCAGGGGAGCAAGCACAAGCAATGAGGGGGCAGGACAGCAAGCACAAGCAAGGAGGGGGGAGGACAGCAAGCACGAGCAACGAGAGGGGGCAGGACAGCAAGCACAAGCAAGGAGGGGGGGCAGGACAGCAAGCACAAGCAACAAGGGGGGGCAGGACAGCAAGCACGAGCAACAAGGGGGCAGGACAGCAATCCCTCACCGGAGGACTCAGCAGCTTCTTGACTTCTTC
Organism: Lissotriton vulgaris; assembly: GCF_964263255.1. Taxonomy (NCBI): domain Eukaryota; kingdom Metazoa; phylum Chordata; class Amphibia; order Caudata; family Salamandridae; genus Lissotriton; species Lissotriton vulgaris. The sequence continues at coordinate 641,443 of NW_028254059.1, forward strand.
CGGCGGCAGTCGGGCAGAAATGGCGTCAGGAAAGCGCCAATTTTTTTGCATTCGGGGGGTGTGGTTTTTGCTGTTGAGTGACGTATGACGTCACAGCGCGAAAACTGCAAAAAACACGCCCCGAATCCGAAAAAGACGGGGCTTGAACGGAGGGACGCCCCTCTACTCCAATGGCTGGCCTCCGTTTAGGAAGCAAGCCAATGGAGAAGAGGGGCGGGTTCAAGCCCCCATACTAAAAAACATTAAATCTCGGAGCGAGACTGTGCAAGCGCAGCCTACGGTCCGAGACCTAAAAAGGGTAGCATTGTTAGGATAGGCAGGGGATTCGATTTGGGTGGTAAAGCAGTCGTAATTGCGGGTTGGATGTGCATTGAGGAGGCACCGCAGGACTCTCTGCAAGACAGGCAGAGAGGATTTGCTGGGCCCATGTGCTTTAGAGGTCCTTGGAGTAGCATTCGGGTCCGTCCGACAAGGCGCTCAGCAGAAGGTGTGGAGGTGACCCTACTTGTCTGCTCGCCAAAGCATCAGAAGATCCAGATGCAGGTGAGAAAAGGTTGGGGAGTGGGAGACGCAATGTGAAGGGGCAGACGGCTTACAAGAAGCATGCTGGATGGGAAGCAATGCAGACTAAACTTATGGCTGTATTACCCATTCATTTGGAAATAGGAGAACAGCCGCAAAGGAGGGTAGACTCAGAAGAGATTCAGCAGCCGTTGGACGAAAAGTGGTTGCAGCATTTGGAGTCCGGGAGGCACACTTTGAAATGTTAGTATCCCCCCGTCCCCAGCACATGTGTATTTGGAGGATATTAGGACAAAGTTGCAGAAGAGGGGCAGGGAACACAAAATAAAAGTGAGCACGACAAGGAGCTAATCGGAAAAATGCCATAGGGTAATAGCATCAGCAATTGTCTCCACAATGTTGAAATGGAGAAGAGAGGAGACACAGAGTTAGAAGAGGCAGGGGAGGCTGCATGAGTTGACAAGGAAAGAAGGCAGAAGTAGGCCTATGAGAATTTAAGCTATGAACAAGAGACAGGTAATAATAAAAAAAGATGGCGGGAGGAAATAAGGGTCGGATGGAGTAGACAGTGCAGTGAGAAGGGGTTCAATGGAGATAAAAGGCAAATGAGCTGGGAATGTGTGAGTCCCAGGACAGGTATGTTCCCGGGCACGCTGGACTGTTCGTTTTTCTCCACACTTGGCAAGCTGACTTGGGAGAGCTCTCTTCACCCCCGCAGCCCCAGGGTGACGAGAAGGACAGCTAACAGGCTGGCTGCATTGCAAAGGTGGACAGAGCTGCAGCGGTGCTAGGAAGGTCTGGCGTGGCATCCGTGTCTCATTATATTTTGAATGTCCTGGATGTTTTGAATGTACTGGATGGATTGAGTGGTGAATGATGGGGGGCTACCATGGAAAAGTGGTGAATGTACGAAGGATATGATGGATATGTCAGTAATGCATGCTAATTGGATGGAGGAGGGAGAGGGGGAGGGGCGTAAACAGGCCTGTGCCTAAAACATGAGATGGCAAGGCCCCCAAAAATGAACGGAAGTGGGATGAACCCCAGGGCCACAGCAAGACGTCAGCCGTTCTTTCATGTACTTGGCTCCCCGAGAAATGGATCCAAGAAGCCGCGAGCGCCCAGAAACTGTTAAATGTTGTTTGAGGCTAAATACGAACTTAGTACAGTTTTACCGACACCCCGAGCATGTCCTCTTAAACAAGGCCTGTGTATCGAGCTATGCGCGGAATGCCCCTGAGTGTACAGCCTGTTACGTAGGGGTAAACCAGGCTCTACGGAAGACCTATCTGGAAGACAGGGCTCTGCTTTTACATTTCTGTCTCATGCACACAGACCTCATAAGATAGATGTGGACACCGGAGCGCTATATCCAGCTCCTGCAGTCCATAAAACGTAGCCACACAGCGCCTAGATGGCCATGCATACTGTTTGGTCCGTCCAGACGAGAGCAATGTTGTGACAGTCTGCAGCTCCGTCTGTAATGCACCCCTGCCCCCACTACCTCTTTTTACGTCACCTGCAGTGCTGACATGCGTTCAAGTGCACACGCCTTCCTAAGAACCGTGACCTGGGGATGGAGGAAAGCCCTGTAACCTGAGTGACATTGTTTTGATGTAAATGTGCTTGAAAGTACTATGTTTCACACTGAGAACTGCCCAGTGGGTTCATGCACACGAAGCGGACCTTTCAAGTTCCATGCCAGAAAAAGGTAGCTTGACAGTGCCTGCTTCTAGGCACTCACAGCTGCCTGTGGTGTTTTAGCTGATTGAGTGTTCTAATGGTCATTTTTAATGAGACTGAAAACCCATTCCCAAAATATAAGACCAGGGGGACGCAGAGCAAATGTCCTGGGGAGTGGGGGGAGGGAGAGGGGGAGGGGCGGAAATAGACCTGTGCCTAAAACATGAGATGGCAAGCCCCCCAAAAATGAACGGAAGTGGGATGACCCCCAGGGCCACAGCAACACGTCAGCCGTTCTTTCATGTACTTACTTCCCCGAGAAATGGATCCAAGAAGCCGCGAGCACCCAGAAACTGTTAAATACTGTTTGAGGCTAAATACAAACTTAGTACAGTTTTACCGACACCCCGAGCATGTCCTCTTAAACAAGGCCTGTGTATCACTGAGGCGCCCGGGGGAGCTCCACGGTGCCCAGGAAGTGCGAAAGGCGGCGAGGAAGGCGGGAGAATGCTGCAAGCCGTCAGGAGTGCAGACGAACACCACCATGTTTCTCCGAGGCAAAGCAAGAATGCCTTGGAGAAACGCAGCGTCATTTTGCAATTCGGGGGCGTGTTTTCTTTCTCTCCTCTTCCCATTGGCTGGAAGGTAATATTCCAGCCAATGGGAAGAGGAGAGAAAGAAAACAAGAAAGAAGCTAAAAAAGACGCCCCCGAATCGGAAAAAGGCAGGGATTGAACAGAGTGATGCCCCTCTCCTCCAATGGCTGACCTCCGTTTAGGAAGCCAGCCAATGGAGAAGAGGGGCGGGTTCAAGCCCCACTCTAGAAAACATTAATTCTCTGACCGAGACTACGCAAGCGCAGCCTACGGTCCTCGACCTAAAAAGGACCTGGTTACTATTACTGATCATTACTCGGTATGCTGCCACCACTATACTGATGCTGTTTAAGTCCTGGTAAAGGCAGTACCCATCCACCACTATGACAGTAGCACTTTAGGTGCCCCTCCCTGTCCAACCAGGCTGCAATCCATGTGACAGGCTAATGTCATGGCGCACACGCATTGGTCCGTGCTCGCCTATGACAAAAAATCAGCATTGGGATTTCCAGACAACAGTACAGTTGGGCACTCAGGGAAGGGATACACGTCTTTACCATGCAGAGAACTTTTCCATCCCAACAATGAGCATGAAAGTTCTAGATGATTTTGGAGTGTGTGAGGGAGAGAAAGAGAGAGAGCAAAAGAGACAGAAATGGAGATAAAGCTATATCAAGTGAGACAGAGAGAGAGAGAGAGAGAGAGAGAGAGAGAGAGAGAGAGAGAAAGAGAGAGAGAGATCAAAAGAGACAGAAATGGAGATAAAGCTATATCAAGTGAAACAGGGAGAGAGAGAGCGAGAGAGAGAGAGAGAGAGAGAGAGAGCGAGAGAGAGAGAGAGAATGCATAGCATCAAGCTGGCAGGCAAGCACTGTGTAGGATAGTTGTGTGGTGCCCTGGCCTTGACATCCCATTTTGTAGGGTAGAGGAGTGGATTCTCCCTTCAGGAGAACACGAACTTACTCGAAGGGCCTCTTCCTGAAGTCTAAACCAGACTCTTGCAGACCAAGAACTGGATTTCATGCTAGGCCAGATTAAAAAAACACTAGCAGGCAGATTTCTATCGCCATTCTCACCCCAGTAGCCCCTTTTCAAGAAGCACACCTGCAGAGGGTGGAAAGAAATCCGAAAAACCCTGACCGGATGACTTCTAGCGAAGCATAAGTGGCAGCAGCGTTGATGTTCACCACTAAGAGGGTGAGTTAGGGCACATGTTAATCGTCTCCACTGGCCAGTGGTAGGTCTTGTTTTTATCTTAGCTCGCAGTCAAGTCAACAAGCCTCATGCTTCTGAGTCAGTCATTAGGCATGCCCGACGCCTATGGACCCTGATGGCCCTCAGGAGGAATGGACCTCAGGCCAGTTCACATGATAGCGCGCTTCCTTAGGGAAAGGCATTGGAGAAGAACATTTGTAAAGTGGCTAAAGGAAGCCAGAGAGGAGAGGCTGGGGCTTTGTCTGGAAGAGAAGCTGACTGTGTGCTTGCAAGATGGCCGGACCATTATCAGAAGAGGATTAGGAAAGTCAACAGAATAAGGCATTCCCCCAGTGTGCTCAGGGAAGACATGTCAACATGTAACAGACTTTTTTTTTACATTCCATCATCCACACTCTGTTGCTTGCCCGTCCCTACCACCACCTCACTTCCGTCGCTGCGCGCCCCTTCCCCGCTCCTTGCTGGCCGAACCCGCCTTCCCAGGTCCAAAGTCAGCAGCTCTGGACATGACGCCACAGCCTCTCTATGCTCAGTGTTTCAGCTGGCTACAATTTGACATGCTGGTAACTGCAATGGGCATTTAGTTCAAGAATATATACTGCATATTAAGTATAGGGAAAAACCACAATTTTACCTTGTTTGCTTGTGCATAGCTTTAAGTTAAAACAAGTGCTATGATGCGGTCTGGATACGTCATATCGTTTTTAGGTTTCGTCTGGCCGTAGCACTGCGCAGCAGTGCTCGCACAGGCGAAATCTTTTGATCCTACAGTATGGGGCTTTGTCCCGCCTCTCTCTTCCATTGGCTAGCTCCATAAATGGAGGCTAGCCATTGGAAGAGATTGGTTGTCAATCACTCTTTCCCCGTCACGACGCGATTCGGGGGCGTTTCCGGGTCTTTTTTTAAGTCCCGCCCCTCACAGAGGATGACTCACAGATTATGACCTCTTCGGCTACCTTTTGGTCATCCTATCGGATTTTAGCAAAACCGTCTCACCTTTGAATGTAGCCTGGTCGTTCAATCCAGTAGCGTTAAACTAGAATAGAGGCAACAATCATGCACTGCGCTTAGAAACGACGTAAATACTTATGTGATGAGTTTAAAAATACAGTGCTCTGACTCAGCCTGTAAAACGTTTCTTGCCACAAACTAATTTGCCAAATACGAGTCATGTTGCATAAATAAGTTTTTCCTGCAGTGCCCAGCAGATGGCGAAAATAATCACAGAAAAAAGCCGAACATTTTTCCTTTCTAACGCAGATGTTAATTGTTTTCTTTGGAAATCAGACGCCGATGCTAACACTGGCGTTTTTGTGGCACTAATAAGTAACAGAACCCCACCACCTTGCAGTTTTCAGAATATTGAATTAAATCACATACACCCCTATACAGCGCATGCTTATGGCATGACGTAAAAAAAGCAAGCTGGTGGTTCTGAAACGCTGCGGGCTCTTAACGACTAAGATGAAATCAGCAGCATTCCTGGATTTCTTAAAGTTTGTCGGCGGAGACGGGGGAAGCCGTGGGCTTTGCAGCACGTAGCGCGCAGAGAAGCGAGTGTCTCTTTAAGCTCGCTGCGATGCTGCAGCTTTCGTGAGCCAATGTGCACTCGGGCGGAGGTACTGTGCCTGCCTCCCCAAAACACGCCTCCGGGATCAGAGCAGGCACGAAGGAAGTGAGATTCCTGGCTCGGTGCGTGCGAGGCACGGCGTAAAAGAGAGAGCTCGCCACTGAGGGGGAGCGCGGAGGGCCAGGCTCGCCAGCCACAAGGTAAACTCCCCTGCACTTTAGGACTTTCTTGTAAGCTTTGTTTACACCCCTGCAACAACACGGAAAAGCACCTTGCTCGCGAATTTAAGAAAATCTCCATCGCCCTTAAAACTCTAACATTTGCATCGTAAGGTTACTTTTATGACCTAGGCAACGATTTTAAATGTGTACCCTCGTTTTGCAAGATTTAGAGGAAAAAAGGCGGACCTTATTAACACGTATACTTGGAAAAAAGACCAACTCCGTAAACAGCAAGTTCGGCTGTAAATGTGATAACATTTGATATGCAATTGAATGGTGCTTTCCACTGTCCACATGCAGAATATCGTCTTATTTCAGAGGGCCAAGTCTCTCTCACTGTTTGTCTCATTCAAAATCAAGTTCTCTCGTCTCATTAAAGACTTCAACTCTTCCAGAAAGTGTTACATTGAATAGCCAACAGCTTCTTCGTACTGATACCAAGTATACAGAGAAGGGGATGAATAATCGGATATAAACGAACATAAATGGAAAAATAGCATTGCCCGTAAAGTCGATTAAAAAAATAACGTTCTTCTCTCCTGTCAAAGATGAATGACAATTAAAATGATCGTCACTTTGGTGGGCCCGGCCTCACTTTCAGTTTATTGTCTAAACGTGCCCTTCTTTTCTTTCTTCTATGACTCTCTAAGACCTAGATGAGTTGCTAAGCATTCCAGCGTGAACTGAGGTTCCAGTGGTAAAAAAACAGTAACCGTTTAAACGTTTTAGAAAAATTGTTACCTCTACTTTTTCGCTTTGAACATGGCTGCCGTTGTGCAGCAGTTCATAAATCTTGAAATTATAGTATTTATTTGTTTTTCTAAACAGGAAGTGACATTTACATTAGTTCACCCATTGCACACAATTATAAGAAAACGGATTACAGTATGGGGCTTTGTCCCGCCTCTCTCTTCCATTGGCTAGCTCCATAAATGGAGGCTAGCCATTGGAAGAGATGGTTGTCAATTACTCTTTCCCCTGTCACGACGCGATTCATGGGCGTTTCTGGGTCTTTTTTTTAAGTCCCGCCCCTTTTTTCGTCATGGCATTCGGTGGGCGTCGGGGGGTTGTTTTTTACTTTCTTTCTCTCCTCTTCCCATTGGATGGAATTTTACCTTCCAGCCAATGGGAAGGGGAGAGCACGAAAAACACACCCCCGAATCCCAAAATGACCTTGCGTTTCTCCGAGGCATTCCTGCTTCACCTCGGAGAAACGTGGTGGTGGGAGACGACAGCAGCGTAACATGTACGGCCCAAGAGAGGCTGTCATTGCCCGGTACATGGCTAACTGACCGCAATGCCACCAACCGAACCAGACGCGCTCAAAACTGAACAGTACCTGCCAATTAAAGGGGGACGGCTCGGACTAAACCACTGTCGGACTCCACAGTCAACAAGCATGTTGGAATTGTTTGTGGCGTGCTCGGATTGGTTAAGCATTGGGGAGAATGCACTGGCGGTCCGTGTAAGTGGCAGACAAGTGGTTTCCCTAGTATCTGCCTTCATGATTGAACCAGAGATTGAATGCAATAGTTTTTGCCTCAGCAGAGCACGGACAGGTTGCGTTGGAGTGAGGGCGGCCAGGGGCTGGTAGTAGGGTTGGTTGCCGCCTGGTGGCTGGGTTTGGGATCTGAGTGGTACCGTGATCCCGAGACGCTGGTAAGGGACAGTTCAGTCTTCTGCTGCGGAGGAGCCCGGGTTCGGGCCTCTGCATGTTTGTTCAGTATGAGTGAGGCAAAAATGGTGGTATTAGCATGAGGATCCCTTGTATTTGCGGGCGGGACAAAAATTACGGAACATGTTGCGTTATTAAAATGACGGTATTACGTGCTCAGATCATCGTGGGTTGAATCCAGCATGAGTTTATGTAACTCAAATTTTTCCCGTTCTGACTTGTAATGAGCATATTGCAGAGGGGAAATTAGCGCCATTGCCTGGTTTCTGTTTGGTGATTTCCAGGAGAATATGGTTCCCCAGCTGGGGTACTCACGCTTGTTGGTTCTTCGGGCTTCCAATTTAACTTCTATCCGGTTCGATATCCCTAGCAGTTTCTATTACAGAGATTACGGGTGCATTTTCTGATGCGCCGCAGAGTGATGCTCAAGTACCGACAGCTCTCCTCCGTCCAAGAGGGCAGGTAGGCTAAACCTCCCCCGCGAGCTAAGACTGCCACTGGGGCACAGGTTTCCAAAGCCGGAAATCCCGTCCCGCACGACCACTCCTATGACTGGAGATTTCCAACGTTTATTGGCTTACACGGATTTCCACAGCATCTCTCAGCAACCACACACTCCGGTTTCCAGGAGTGCGCAAACTCGAGGGTTACTCATGTAGCTGATCCACCTGGTGAAAAATGACGCAGTTATGCGCATTCAGATACGTATTTTATTGTGCACAGGCAAAATATATTTACAGTGCACAACCCCCTCTCCTGCACCCTGTGAATCTCAAATGTGTTGCTTCGCTTTCACAACCTAAGGCAGGTACGGCTTCTATTGTAGTTGTTTTGTAAAGTTTCCACAGAGAATCTGCCTGCAAAGGCGGCCAGGGGCTGGTAGTAGGGTTGGTTCCCGCCTTGTGGCTGGGTTTGGGATCTGAGTGGTACCGTGATCCCGAGACGCTGGTAAGGGACAGTTTAGTCTTCTGCTGCGGAGGAGCCCAGGTTCGGGCCTCGGCGTGTTTGTTCAGTATGAGCGAGGCAAACATGGTGGTATTAGCACGAGGATCCCTTGTATTTGCGGGTGGGACAAAAATGACGGAACAAGTGCATTATTAAAATGACGGTATTAAGTGCTCAGATCATCGTGGGTTAAATCCAGCATGAGTTTATGTAACGCAAATTTTTCCCGTTTTGACTTGTAATGAGCATATTGACACTCGGTGTCCACAGGCCTGTTTTCCTGGAAGGCGTCTTTTTAGTCTGGCTCATTTCTCTCATCATACATTTGTGCCCCTGGGCCAAGACCTCCTTTTTTGGAGTACATGGGTGGTCTTGAGCTGGCACTTACCTCTCTTTTCTTAAACGCGTGACCCGGGGCCAGAACCTGTCCCTTCTTGAGCAACTATTTTGTTACAATGGGTAGTTTGGGGTGGCGTCACCAGCATCAAAATGGCATCATTGTCGGAGTCCTAGGGGGACGACGAGGAGACGATGGACACAGCACGGGGAAGTGTGGTTTTGGGTATAAGATCCTAGAGGTACCCTCCAGGGGACGTACAACACATGGCCCTGTATCCCTGGGGCCCCTGGCCCTCTGCTGCATTGCTCCCTCATGCGAGAACATTCTGTGGCCAGGGTTGTCGCTGTGTACTAGGTGCGGGCAGAATTGCTGGCAGGGAACATTTTCCGTCCCTTTCTTTTATAAGTGGAATCCTTTAACTTCATCTTCAGGATGCGTGCAGTAACCTCTGTCCGTGGTACTGTCTCTCCATGGTGTCCCACAGTACTGGCGCTCCCAAGTGCGTAGCTGAGTGACTCACCTTTAGCATTTCATTTACTCATTCGTTCAGAGCAGTAGTAAGAGTGTCATTTATTAGTACCATTAGGCTGGCTCTGTGTGTGTGGTTCTGTCTGTGTGTGTGTGTGTGGTTCTGTCTGTGTGTGTGTGTGTGTTTCTGTCTGTCTGTGTGTGTGTGGTTATGTGTGTGTGTGTGTGTGGTTCTGTGTGTGTGTGTGTGTGGTTGTGTGTGTGTGTGTGTGGTTCTGTGTGTGTGTGTGGTTCTGTCTGTGTGTGTGGCTCTGTGCGTGTGTGGGTGCATGTGGCTCTGTGTGTTGCTCTGTGGGTGTTTGGGTGCAAGTGCAATAGGTCTCGCATTTGCGAGAGATTAAACTATTGGCATTGTAAATGACAATGCCAATTATTTATCTGTTTTCAAAACCAACACATAAATAAAAATGTTGTCATTTACGATGACAATAGCTCTAACTTTTGCAAAGGCGACACCGTTGCATTGTAAAAGCTTGTTGTTTTTTTTTTACTTAAAGTTATGAAGCACAGCATCTCGCACCACTGCGAAACATTTTAAAGAAACATTGACAAATCCAATAGAACACGCATAGGTTACACCTATTGGCTTTGCTAATGGTTGTTTTTAACTTTTGTAAGAATAAATACCATATCAGGGAACTCCAAATATATAGCGTGTCCTCCAGAACCGCTTACTGTTAGAAAGTCCTCGAGCTGCTTTTTGTTCTGCTTCATGCATAATGTGTGACTACTGGCCAGACTGGGGGTTGGCATACAACTGGCACACGGGCATGTGCCCAAGATCACACTAGGGCGTCTAGAGGTCATAAAACTGGTGTCAGAGCCATTAGACTGGCATGCGGTATGAGGCAGATTGCACTGTTAGACTATTAACTCCACAGTTACAATTTTAAAAAGTTCTCAAAACATTTGCAATAAAATATATTTAAAACAAAGTAATCGAATGCACAAAAGGTCAGCGCGGGTTTTGTACTTACAAGGATTCGGCTATGCTCCCCTTCCACACCAATTTGCAATTGCTAACGTAGGCGCTATGCAGTAACGTAATAAACATAGGGAGCATAAGATAATGTTTGTGAAAGGTCTGTTCACACCTTGAGGCATCCTGGCGCTGAACGGCAGATGTTTACTGTTATGTGTTATCTAACACAATGATACCCTTTTTATCGACCTCGTAAGGATGAAAGGCGGAGTAGACCTCATTAGTCACGCCAGGGTTAAATGCATTAAATTCTGCTTAAAGGGCAGGAGGACAAGACCCTCGGGGTCAGAGATGCCCAGGAATACACTCAGTGCGGCTCAGCGTCTGATAACAGCACAGGTGTGCGTGAGAAACAGACAACGGGTTGGGGTGCCACCCACGCCCCCTCGCCGCTATCTCTTATTCGTGCTGGGGTGCAGGAGTTTCCAGATTCCTGAGCCCTATCCCCACTCTCCGGGGAACTCCCATACCAGCCTCACCCCAAGGCTGCCGGGGGTTCTGGATTGAAAACTAGAGAGAAATCCCCAAACGAGAGTTCCCACGCTGGCCCCTGCCCATACCTGTCCGGGTGACTCCCCGGTGGTCGTTTCTCATGGACTGGGCGCGGCTGGAGGGTGACCGAACAGGTTATACAGGGCCGGCAGCATACTCACTGTCACCTCACAGGTGAACATTACCCCACAGGGCCTGGGAACAGCAGCGCCTCCACCCAGAATTTTATCAAAAGCCCGCGTAATCTTCATTTCACCTGCTCGCTCCTGAAACCATTGACGTGGGGGAGTTTAGGGGCCTGCGTCACCACTTATGTGTTTGAAGAAACGGTACCTGTTTTTTACACCCTTCATGTTCAGTGCAGAGTTGAGAAGTACTGCTACACCGCATATGTTATTATCAATCACATGCGTTGCATTGTTAGTCTGTTCTATTTTGAAAAACTGCAGCTCCTTTTAAACACGCAGTTGTTGTTTACGTTCTTCTTTCATGTGGTTTCTTTAGCACGTTGGTTCGCGTTGGTGTGGGAATGTCTGCCATCATTCAAGATCAATGCAAAAACAACAGTTGATGGACAGAATGCAGAACAATGTCATACATTAACCCCAGTACAGAGATCTGGGCCTAAATCCATTGTTTTTTTGCACTCCACACCTTCCCAGTTCAGACATGGCCATATGCAAATCAGCCTCGACCCTGTGCCTCAAGGGAACTGTCCAGCCCGAACTGCCAAGCCATGTCTTCCCTGGACCGGAATAAAGCATCCTAGGACCGGTTTCTGGCTATCAGTCATCATCAGCCAGGATAGCTTGACTCCAGTGGTGTGGAGAGCACAGGACTCAAGTCTGAGCATACCCTTCCCATACCCTTCCAACTCGAGGTGACAAATGCAAAAACAACAGTTGAGGGACAGAATGCAGACCAATGTCGTACATTCACCCCAGTACAGAGATCTGGGCCTAAACCATCGTTTTTTACACTCCACACCACCCCAGTTCAGACATGGCCATATGCAAATCAGCCTTGACCCTGTGCCTCATGGGAACAGTCCAGCCGGAAATGCCAAGCCATGTCTTCCCTGGACCAGAATCAAGCATCCTAGGACCAGTTTCTGGCTATCAGCCGTCAGGACCGGTTTCTGGCTATCAGCCGTCATCAGCCAGGATAGCTTGATTCCAGTGGTGTGGAGAGCACTAGCTTGATTCCAGTGGTGTGGAGAGCACGGGACTCATGTCTGAGAATACCCTTCCTACTCGGGGTGACAAATGCAAAAACAACAGTTGATGGACAGAATGCAGAACAATGTAATACATTAACCCCAGTACAGAGATCTGGGCCTAAACCCTCGTTCTTTTTACACTCCACACCACCCCAGTTCAGACATGGCCATATGCAAATCAGCCTTGACCCTGTGCCTCATGGGAACAGTCCAGCCGGAAATGCCAAGCCATGTCTTCCCTGGACCAGAATCAAGCATCCTAGGACCGGTTTCTGGCTATCAGTCATCATCAGCCAGGATAGCTTGATTCCAGTGGTGTGGAGAGCACGGGACTCACGTCTGAGCATACCCTTTCCACTCGGGGTGACATGCAAAAATAACAGTTGATGGACAGAATGCAGAACAATGTCATACATTCACCCCAGAACAGAGATCTGGGCCCAAATACATCGTTTTTTTGCACTCCACACCACCCCAGTTAAGACATGGCCATATGCAAATCAGCCTTGACCCTGTGCCTCATGGGAACAGTCCAGCCCGAACTGCCAAGCCATGTCTTCCCTGGACCGGAATGAAGCATCCTAGGACCGGCTTCTGGCTATCAGCCGTCATCAGCCAGGTTAGCTTGATTTCAGTAGTGTGGAGAGCACGGGACTCACGTCTGAGCAGTTCGGGCTGGACTGTTCCCATGAGGCACAGGGCCAAGACTGATTTACATATGGCCATGTCTAAACTGGGGTGGCTTGGTGAGCAAAATAACGATGGATTAAACCCAGATCTGTGACTGGGGGTGAATGTTTTGCTAATGCGCAACATTCCGTCCATCATCTTGTGTGTTTTGCTGTTCACCCTATGTGGGAAGGGTATGCCCAGTCGTTGTCCCGTGCTCACTACCCCACTGGAGTCAAGCTATCCTGGCTGAAGAAGGCTGATAGCCAGAAACCGGTCCTAGGATGCTTGATTCCGGTTCAGGCAAGACATGGCTTGGCAGTTCGGGCTGGACTGTTCCCGTGAGGCACAGGGCCAAGACTGATTTGCATATGGCCATGTCTGAACTGGGGTGGCTTGGTGAGCAAAATAACGGTGGATTAAACTCAGATCTGTGACTGGGGGTGAATGTTTTTCCTTTTTTAGGTCTCGCCTGCTAATGCGCGAGAGATATTGGGGGTTAACCAGAGCTTAACCATCGGGCGATTCCATGCAGTGCCCGTGAAAAGCCGTGCACATCAAAGCCATCTGCCTCCCTCCCACAGGCATCCCCCAGCGTGCGCTCTGCTTCAGGCATTTCTCCTCCCCTAATTATTCACTGCCCACGGCCGGCCGTACTTTCACTTTCACGGCCGCGAGGTTGTGCGGCAGAGACACTCTTATCAAAATGTAACTTAAGTTCGGCATCGCTACTGCGCTCCTTCATTCCCGCAGCACTCCAGGCTTGTTTAATAGGAGTCCTTTTGTTTCTAACCATCCCCATTTTTTCACCGGAGTTTAATTAGACATTGTTCGGCTTTTTATGCCCTGTTCCTCGCCCCTCCCGCCACATTACTTGCTTGGTGGGAGCCCCCCGAGCTGGATTCAGGCGTGTGCAGCCACTTACATTCGTACAATAAACATAAAGCAAACATGTTTGCTCATTTTTACAGTGTGCAGCACAGTAGTACTTCTTCTAGTGAACAGACACACAAAGCAAACTCTTTCACTTTCACAGCCGCCAGGCCGTGCAACAGCGACGCTCTTATCAAAATGTAACTTAAGTTTGGCATCCTGCTGCTACTGCGCTCCTTCATTCCAGCAGCACTCCAGGCTTGTTTAATAGGAGTCCTTTTGTTTCTATCCATCCCCATTTTTTCACTGGAGTTTAATTAGATATTGTTCGGCTTTTTATAGTACGTTGTTCCTGGTTTCATTGGAGCCATGAGGCATCTCAGCCCCTCCCACTCCCCTATGTGCCCGGTGCTCCTGCCCTGTTTATCACCCCTCCCGCCACATTACTTGCTTGGTGGGAGCCCCCCGAGCTGGATTCAGGAGTGTGCAGCCACTCACATACGTACAATAAACATAAAGCAAACATGTTTGCTCATTTTTACAGCGTGCAGCACAGTAGTACTTCTGCTAGTGAACAGACACACAAAGCAAACTCGTGCTGTCTTGGCGCCTTACACAATTCCCCACGGCAGCGCTTGCAGCCATGTCTGCTTCATGGGTTGCAACCAGCGGCCTGTGGGTTTACTACAGATATCTGCAGTAATGCCCGCTTCCTGTGACCGCTGTAACAGAGCGTCCCATACAGCTTCAGTGCAGCCAAGTAGTTTATTCCTTTGTGCCTTTGTGCCTCTGTGTTTTGCATGTGTCGAGACTGTGAGCCTGCCGCTTTTGTCCCCAAGTACTCTTTTTTGTTGTAAATTTTATGTGAAATATACAATATGGTTACTAATTCCGTTTTTTTAAAACCATAGACCTATTACTCTGGAACAATCCTATCAGGCACTGTTAAATCTAGATAATGAAGAAGTAATTTGTCGTACCGGTACATTTTAAAAAATTGCCGCTGGTGCACGCAAAATGATGGAAAACGTTTAGATTGTAATCTAACCGTTTTTTACTGTATTTTAATGGATAATAGTATTTTATGGAATATGTACTATGATATGTACTTTTATGAATTGAAAAAAATTGAATAAAGATTCTTTGAATTGAATTGAATTGAACTTGGAGAAGGTCTTCAGAAATGCACTCTCCTTCACCTGGTATTTGCCCTATGCTTACGGGACTATCTGTGAAAACTCACAAGAACTTTTCGCTATACAAAAGTCAGGCTTGTACACCTTCCTCCCGGGTGATGATCTGACACGTCAGCAGCATAGATGTCTAATCCTTAATGGAGTTTCCTAACGGAAGAGGTGAGAGTTCCTGCGGTCAGTTCCTGTGGTGAAGCCAGCGCAAGAGCCTGCTACAACAGCAGTGATTGGTTTTCTGGGCTTCGGTTTAAGCTATCTTGGTGACGTCTTAGGATTTGATGACGCTGAAGCTACACTGATTATAGGTCACTTAGATTTTTCAGGATAGAGGTCAATCGCGACTACATCTGTAATGTTAGTCGAAGGCACATTTTGTGGTTTGGTCTGATGGCTGAGTTTTTTTTAAATCAAAGACTCGTTTTTTGTGCCTTTGTGCCCTCTGTTAGACTCATTTTTTGTGCCTTTCTCCCCTCTGTTAGACTCGTTTTTTGTGCCTTTCTGCCCCCTGTTAGACTCGTTTTTTGTGCCCTTCTGCCCTCTGTTAGACTCGTTTTTCCCTTGTTTTTCTGCCCTTCTGCCCTCTGTTAGACTAGTTTTTTTGTGCCTTTCTGCCCTCTGCAACACCACATCATCACTCAGCGCTACCCCAGCATCACTCAGCACCACCACATTATCACTCAGCATCACCACATTATAACTCAGCACCACCACATTATCACTCAGCACCCCCACAGCACCACCCAGCCCCACCACAGCGCCCCCCCAGCATCAACCAGCGCCACCCCAGCATCAAGCAGAGCCACCCCAGCATCCTCAGCGCCACCACAGCATCACTCAGCAACACCACAGCATCACTCAGTACCACCACATCATCACTCAGCACCACCACAGCATCACTCAGCACCACCACATTATCACTCAGCACCACCACAGCACCACTCAGCACCACCACAGCACCACTCAGCACCACAACAGCAACACTCAGCACCACCACAGCATCACTCAGCGCCACCCCAGCATCACTCAGCGCCACCCAAGCATCACTCAGCACCGCCACAGCACCACTCAGCACCACCACAGCCCACTAAGCGCCACCCCAGCATCACTCAGAACCACCACAGCATCACTCAGCGCCACCACAGCACCACTCAGCGCTATCCCTGCATCACTCAGCACCACCACATTATCACTCAGCACCACCACATTATCACTCAGCACCACCACAGCACCACTCAGCACCACCACAGCACCACTCGGCACCAACACAGCACTACTCTGCGCCACCACAGAACCACTCAGCACCACCACAGCACCACTAAGCCCCACCACAGCACCACTTAGCACCACTACAGCATCACTCAGCACCACCACAGCATCACTCAGCACCACCACAACACCACTCAGCACCACCACAGCATCACTCAGCACCACCCCAGCATCACTCAGCACCACCACAGCACCACTCAGCACCACCACATCACCACTAAGCACCACCATAGCATCACTCTGCAGCACCACAGCACCACTCAGCGCTACCCCAGCATCACTCAGCACCACCACATTATCACTCAGCACCCCCACATTATCACTCAGCACCACCACATTATTACTCAGCACCACCACATTATCACTCATCACCACTACAGCACCACTCAGCACCACCACAGCACCACTCAGCACCACACACAGCACCACTCAGCACCACCACCTTATGACTCAGCACCACCACATTATCACTCAGCACCACCACAGCATCACTCAGCACCACCACAGCATCACTTGGCGCAACCCCAGGTTATAGGTGTCACATTTGCGAAAGTTATAACTATCGGCATTGTAAATGACAAAGCTATTAATTTAGCTATTTTCAAAACCAACACATAAATAAAAAAATGTCATTTACAAGAACAATAGCACAAACCTTCCTAATGCGAGACCTATTGCATTGCAAATGCTTGTTTTTTTTATTGACAAGCTGATGAGGAGAAACATACTAGTTCAGATGACTTAAAAAAAACACATTACAGTGTATACACAAGCAGTTCATAATACAAATCTTTCATTCGACTTGATATACATAATAGTAAAAATGTCATAGTAACTAACAATAACAAACTTAAAACTTGAAAGCTGGAATGCTGCGGCCTATTGTTAACATATTGAAAGAGACAAGCTTGAAATGAATTTAACTTCTAGATTTAAATAAAGTTACCCAATATTTTTTCAAATTTTCTTAATGAGCGAACCCCTCTGAGTTTTGCAAGCACTAACTCCATAGAGTGAATTTCGTTTACTAATGACCACCATTCCAAGATGTTAGGGGGTTTGGGGGAAATCCAAGATCTGGCTAATATTAATTTTGCACAGGAGAAAAGTATTGTAACCAATGCCGGCCATGGCAGAGTAACGGAGTGTATATCGAGCAGTACTGTTGAAGCAGTGATAGAAGGTAGATTCATCTCCTTAATTTTCAGAGCTTTATCTAGTTCAGCCCAAAATTCCCTCAGAGCTGGACAAGAAAACAGCATATGTTCAAGGTCTGCTGCAACTACTTGGCACTTGGGGCATTTAGTACGGTCGCTATACGAGTTATTGAGAGACCATTTAGAGATCCTTTACGGTGTGTAGTACAGCATGCAGGTAGTTTTAAACTGTTGTAGCCTTAGGCTTGATGATTGTACTAATTTATTAATATTGGAGAAAGAGCTAGTTATCTGCTTAGGCGTTATGTTCAAACCCATTTTACTACTCCATTTCTCAGCTAATTTTGAACAATCATCAATTTTAAAAGCATTAAGACACCTATAGCCTTTACTAATTGTCGACTCGTTCTTGAATGCATATAAGCAGTTCCAATTTTCGCAGTCCGAGATTTCATATATTTTATTCTTCCGTATCAAAAAATAATGTATCTGGATATATTTAAATCTCATTGTTTCAGGCAAGTCGTACAATATTTTTAGTATCTCAAAATCTAAAAACCCTTGTGCGCCGTATAAGTCCCCCAATACATTAATACCCTGAGCAGACCATCTGTGGACCAATTTTTTCCAACCCAGCATTATCATTGTGATGACATTTTGGTCTAGCGGTCTTTTTGCGCGACACAACACACAGGCAATCATTTGGACCAGGTAACTCTTGTTTGTTTTTTCATCTGTGGACCAAACCATCATTGAAAATCCCAGGAAGGCCCGGATTGCCCCAGCGCCGTAATTTTGGATGGAAAAAGGTAGTCTTACAAAATGCTAAGATATTAAACCAAATCCTGGCTGCATCCCTGGCAGTCTTAAATTTCACCCTCTTGAAGTAGTTGGGGTCGTTAAGGCGTAGCAAAAACATTTTAGATTCAGACTTTAGCAAAAATAGATGGAAAAAATTTGGGTCATCCCTATTAGGCAAAGACCGGAGACGCCTAACAAAAGAAGCCCAAAAATATAATTTAAAATCGGGAAAATTAAGGCCACCATTGTCCAAGCTATTTTTTAGTAATGACATCGATCTACGGGCTTTTCTATATCCCCAAATAAAGCTACTGAAGATTCCGTCTAATTGCTTAAAAAAGGAATTATTCAGTGCTAATGGAATGGAACGAAATAGGTAGAGGAATTTAGGTAAAACCTTCATTTTAATCAAGTTAATTCTACCAATTGGGTTCAAAGGGAGTTTATGCCATTTTTTCAGTAACAGAGCAGTGGTTTTAATTAGCTCATTATAGTTAATAGAATTTATATCTCGTATTTTAGAAGTGATTTTAACGCCCAAATATATAGCAACTTTGCAGATCTCCGGAACCACTGCCACTGGTTCATAGTTAACTATAATTTGTGTTTTATTTATATTCAGTTTATAGCCGGATACTGCTCCAAATTTGCAAGCCTCTATAGTTATCCCTTGTAGTGCCTCGATAACATCGAGAGAATAAATAGCGATGTCGTCGGCATACGCCGTCATTTTCAAAACCTGTGAACCCGACCTAAAAGGCATGATTCGAGATTGTGTCTGTAATGCATATAAAAATGGCTCCATTGAAAGGGCAAATAATAGGGGTGATAAAGGGCAGCCTTGCCGGGTGCCCCGAGAGATAACAAAAGCAGAAGAGGTCAGCCCAGCATAGCTGATACTAGCTATAGGGTTATCATAGAGCGCCCGTATCCACTTTACAAATTGACCACTAAACCCCACTAAACCCCAACTTTGTCATAACGGACCAAAGATAGTCCCACCCCACTCGGTCAAAAGCCTTCTCGGCATCTAGTAGAATCATACCGTGTGGGGTGGATTCCGTCTCGGCTATATCAAACGCATGGCCATGTTGACGTGAGTGGTGGTATCCTTCCCCATCACAAACACATGTTGTTGCGGGTTAACTATTTTAGGCATAGGGGGAGCCAGGCGAGTTGCTAAAATTTTCGCAAATATTTTTGCATCAGTGTTAATAAGAGAATGGTATGATCCTCGATCTTCCCTTGGTTTACCCTTCTTAAGAAAAAAAAAACATTTTAGCCATATTCCACGAATTGGGAGTTTTTCCGCTTACCCCAATGAATGAATAACTTGTAAAAGTAAAGGTGACAGTTCCTATATACACATTTTATATATCTCTACAGGAAAAGTATCTTCCCCTGATGCTTTTCCAGAAGGTAATGAGGTAATAGCTTGACTGAGCTCCAGCAGGGTGATATCTTCCGATAGTTGTTCCATTTCCGAAATATTGCAGATATTTGTTACATTCTCATCCAGATAATCCTGTATTGAGGCTAAACTAGGAGAAAACTCCGGAGTATAAAGAGAACTATAGAAGTCCACAAATTGTTCTAATATATCTCCTGGTTGATCATGTAGCATATTATCAGATCCTCGAATATTCGTAATCAGAGTGCATGCTCTATCCTCCGCAACTTTATAGGCCAAAATTTTACCAATCTTATCCCCGCTCTCATATTGCGCTTTTCTAAATTCATGTAATTTAGCACGATTCTTTTGAAAAAGTATTGCCTTAATGTCTGCTTTTAGTTGTCCCAATTTCAGACCTATTTCAGCTACGTCAGGTAAATTTAGCCGTAGAGCTGCAGCCAGCAATAGTTCTTGTGCAGCAATACTGGAAGTTAAAGATTCGTTCAATTTACGACGCTCCAAGTTTTGTCTGAGCACATATTCCTGTGTAAAACCCCGGATACTTGCCTTACAGGCGTCCCAGACCATCGTACATAAAGTAGAGTTCTGATTGTATTTAATGAAATCAGTAAGATGAATTTTAAGCTGTGTTATAAAGGCAGGATCTGACACTGAATATCTAGGAAAGGAGAATAGTCTGGGACCCGGGCGAGTGTGTTGAATAGAAAATGTAAACAATATAGGATTATGATCTGAAGAAATTCGGCGGCACACCTCCATAGAGCTGGTATTCAATAATTTATCAGTGGCCCTAGCCATATCAAGACGGGAGTATGATTTGTGAGGCGCAGAATAATATGTATACCCGGGAGTATTCGGATAGATATTGCGCCAAACATCTTTAATATTATGGATACAGCAGATATCTAAAATAGAAGCCCTTGATTTGCGCATCCGCTAAAACCCCCCGTGTCTTGTAGTATCTTGTTGATAATCCATAATGCAATTAAAATCCCCCATTATAATAAGCTACCCCTCCCAATCCAAAAGTTCTACATTCAAATAATCAAAAACCCTAGACTCGTCCAAATTCGGACCATATACCACACATAGAACATATTTATAGTTTTCAATATTTAGCTGAGCAATGTCCCATCTACCATCCTTATCATAAGCAGTTTTAAGAGTTTCTGCCCTAAATCACTTGTCCTTAAGAATGGCAACCCCTCTAATTGAGGCCCCAAAAGCAGAACAAATTATAATATCGTATTCTAATTGGCGCAACGGTTTCTTATCCTTATAAGCAATATGCGTTTCAGATAATAACACAAAATGTGGATTATACAGTCTTAACTCTTCTGAAACTAGGCGTCTTTTGTTCTTACTATTTAACCCAGCAACATTCCATGCTAAACATCTTAGCTTATACATTCAAAAAAAGATAGTACAACATAGTTTAACCAAGTAGAATGCTTCTGTTCCTGAAAAAATAAATATAGTCAAAGGTTCACAAGTCCCAATCTTAGCAGCATTTTTAGTTGCATTTTTATTAGTAGGACCGCCCACTATTGATAGTGTAGGGGGACAGAGCAACGGCTTACCCGCAGACACCAAATCAGGCCCCCTGGATAGAGAGGCGGAGGTCTCAGAGACCGCGCTGCCAACTCCCGTCTCCATCATAGAAGAAACCTCCAGGATTCCTGAAGCAGCTGAAGCTGCTGAAACCGCTAAGTGCGTGGAAGGGGAAACGGCTGCAGCCCCTGAAGCATTTTTATTATTGCGGGCCGATCTTGGTGCATTTTTCGGCGGCATTTTGCAACGTCCTGGCTCCCGAATTGCAGACTGCAGCCTAGACCAGCCAAACCCCAAGCCACAAAGCAGCCAGTGGATCGTATGCCGGGTAATCCGTGAGTAGCCCTGAAACAACCAACCAACAGCAGATTGAAGCCGCACTAAGTAAGTCTTCCCTTCTCTCCTCTTGCTGCCTCCGTTCAGGCACTCAGGTGTCCATTACTCGATTTTTTGATTCTTTGGTTCTTTGCATAGTGAGCTCTCGCCAATGAGGGAAGTAGGGAGCCTCCAGTTTAGCTACCACTCGGCGGCGTCCTCACTCCGCCATCTTTGATCCACCATCGGGGGTGAATGTTATTCCATTGTGCAACATTCCGTGCATCATCTTGCCTGTTTTGCTGTTCACCCTATGTTGGAAGGGTATGCCCGGACCTGGGTTCCATGCTCACTACGCCACTGGTGTCAAGATATCCTGGTGTCAAGATATCCTGGCTGAACAAGGCTGATAGCCAGAAACCGGTCCTAGGATGCTTGATTCCGGTCCACTGAAGACATGGCTTGGCAGTTTGGACTGGACTGTTCACATGAGGCGTGCTTGGTGAGCAAAATAACGATGGATTAAACCCAGATCTGTGACTGGGGGTGAATGTTTTGTCATTGTGTAACATTCCGTCCATCATCTTGTGTGTTTTGCCATTCAAGATCAAACTCACAAAAGTGAGTGGAGGAATGCTTGCAATAAGTCTAACCCCTGGCGTTCGCTTGGAGTAGCTTTCTACCCCATTTAATTTTTACCCACAATGCCACCTCAGAGTAGACCCAGCCATTTGCAAATCAGTCTCAGCCCTGCTCATATAGGAACACTGCAAGCCTACTGGGTTGCACTTTATCCAAGCATTCCTCTCGTCAACTTTTGTGTGTTTATTCCAGTGGTCGAAGTGTGGGGGGGTGTGGGTGGAGAGGGGAGTTGGAGAACTGTGGGCAGAGAATCAGAGGGTGGGAATAGCCTGATGATTGGGTCAGTGGGAGGAGCCAGAGGTGTGGCCAGAATGTGCAAAACATCCCAATTTTTAGTACTTGTTTGGCATTTTACTGACCAGTTACGGCTTCTTGGGTTATTTAATTCAACCAATGGATACGCATGTTTATTTAAAGTTAAATATGAGTTATTGATATTAAAATACATTCACAAAGTGAGATAGGTTTTCAATCACAGAATGTCCCAAATACACTTAAAAGTGGAATCACAAGCCATTTGTTTCCGAGCCATGGAGTTTCTGTCATCAGCACTTCTCCTCCTTTTTCCCACAAGACAGTTCAAATATGAATGGCAAAATAGGCCAGTTTGCAAGTGTTTTCCACATAATTATGGCTCTGCCATATTTGCCACAAAATGCATCATCTGCTGCATAATCTGACTATTTTAACAAAATAATTGTAGCTCAAACGGATCAAAAGTTAGTAAAACATGTGACTTGTGTTGCTGTGAAGTGGAGGGCCCTTTGCAAAGGTCGACTGGTCACCTTTCTCACTGCTTCATTTGTATATTACACTGGTGCTAATGAGGCAAAATGATAGCAGTATCAGAAAATGTACTGTATTACTGTGCAGCCTTTTTTTTGCTGCATAATTTAGTCAACACTGCAACATCATTTTGTCCTCCATTGCTCCATAATTTCAGTGGTTCCAAAGCAGGCAGCACATGTTAAAAGTGCTTGTGCATGAAGCAGAGAGACCATGATGTTTGCAAACTTAGTTTGGTGCGTGAGCAAAACCTGCAGTGCTGATCCCTGGTGAGTTGCACTACTACTGCTGAAACAAGGCCAATGAAGGTACCACTCGATGAGGCGAATTAGCCTCAAGGGTCCTGTGACCTCAGTTTCAGAGTCACGGGTGCTCTAGAGTGTGCTGCTTCGTAGGCCTTCCCACAATACCAGGCATGAACTTCAGTATGGATTGTGGTGGACAGGCCTTCAGGGTTAACCCACACTTGCCACCTCTAGGTTCCACCTCCTGGTGCTAAGACACCAGGGATTCTAAGGTCTAGTGGGGCCTTCTAAGGTCTAGCATGGGAATGTGCTCCCTCATGACAGTAGTCTGGTCATGCAGGCAGAGCCGGACTCCTCAGTTCCGAATTTGGCGGCTCTGGTCATAGTGCCACATCCTCTCCCCCACTGAACACCATAGTACCTCACAGAGAGAAGTTCACACTGCCTTCAGCTACAATCCAATTGTGCCCACTATAAACACCTGGATGCGACTCAATTCAAATTAGGCTCTAGGCAAGAAAAATATGATGCCTGAAAAAACAGACATGAACAACATCCTGGAAAAAGCAAAACTCATTGCCGTAGTCGAAGAATCGAAGAAAATCCTTGATCAAGGAGGAGGCGTAGCCATCATCCTCCTTGATCTAAGGTCTGCATTCGATACCGTGAACTTTGACATACTTCTAAACAGACTTAGCAGTGCTGGTGTTTCAGGTGGGGTTATTACCTGTCTCCGATCCTACTTAGATGGTAGAACATTCCATGTCTTCGCAGGAGATACAACTTCTAGAAGTCTATCGCTCAGCTCTGGAGTGCCCCAGGGCTCATAGTTGAGCTCCACTCTATTTGACTTGTACATGAGACCACCTGCTGAGATTATCTTGCCATATGGGATTAAAATTGTCACATATGCCGAGGATACACAGAGGGTAGTAGCCCTTACCACCCTCAGAACTCTCCATCTAACCTGGAATCCTGTCAAGAGAAGGTGGCAATATGGGTGGAACACTCCTGTCTTAAACTCAATGGAGAAAAAACAGAACGAATGCTCCTGGGCAATGCGCTTAATACTGATCTTAATCATATATGGCCAAACTGTCTTGGACCTGCTCTGACTCCCAAGACCAAGATTAAAAGTCTAGGCGGTTGGCTGGACAAGTCTCTCAAATTCGACCACCAAGCAGTGAAATTGGCAGGAGCCTGTTATGGTACTCATTAGACAACTTCGGAAAGTTCTACCTCTCCTTCCCATGGGGGTAAGGAGAATGATGGTCCAAGCCTTGGTCCTTTACTGCTTGGACTACAGCAACTCCTGGGAGCACCTAAATCAACAATAGGGAAACTCCAAGTTGTTCAGAACCGTGTGTTCTGCGACCAGTTGAATCCTCAGGGTTGGTTCGATGCTCAAATAATAACCATCTCTAAACCGCCCCAAATCTGCTATGTATATTACGCAGACTAAAGGATGGTTAAGCGAGGGAAAAAATGGATATAGCCAGGAAGGAAAGGATGGGAACAGCGGGGAGGGAGACCTTTGAAGACACAAGGAGAGAGAAGAACAAACAATTACTAACCACTATAAGCGTGTTCTTTCTTATTCACAATGTATCTCAATTGGAGCTACCACTAACCTGTAAAGAAAAATACATTGGAATTCACATAGGAGTTGTGTATCAGAAGTCTTCAAACTTCGGGAGGCTGAAACAACAATGAGGGGTATCAGACTGTGCTCTACGTATTCTACAATGTCCACCTTGAAACATAGAGAAAGCACACTACCTGTCTAACATAGACACCTCTCTTAATTCATACACAACTCCTGTAAAGAGAAGAGAAAAGCATGTAGTTCATGAACATCATATGTTGAGCAAGGCATTTTCCATGTTCCACAGTATTTAACACGAATACTCCAGGTAATAGCTTAATGTTGATCTGAGAGTTACGTCACTCTCTACCAAAGGAACACGGACAGAATAAATCACCCAAGACTCCTCGCGTAGAAAATCACCAAAGAAGTCAGGAATAGCTGAACAATCTGGGACAATACCAATGACTCCTTGTCCCCTGCTACAGACTTGTAAATACGGTGCTAGTGTACCAAGACCAAGGGAGAGATCCCCCCTCGTCTTCAATGCTCCCAATAAACTCGAACAGTACCAGGGTTTCAAAGTTCTTCAAAGGACGATCCCGTGCAAACAAAAGAAAAGCGCTGTTTGTTAACACCACAAACGCGCTTAAACGAAGCTCAGGCAAAGTACTCCAATGATGGTGCCACAAGCACCCTTACCAGCCGCCAACAACTCTGAATCTCCAAACTCCAGCCTCCGGTGCACACAATAATCGGCAGCGTCCTGCCCGGTCTCCGTGCAGATATGCGCTCTCATCACGTGACCCGGAAGTATTCCGATCACGTCGCGCATGGCGCTACCGCTGCTGGGCAATGTAGTTCGAGACGGCTGTGCCCTAACGCTCAGTGCCCCCTAACAGGACATCCCCCTCCCGGAGGGCACAGACAGGCACATGGCTTGCCAGGATGACGACGGTAGAAGGCAGCCACCAATCTGGGAGCATGCACTCCTGATGCAGGTTCCCATGAGTTCTCTTCTGCACCATAGCCCTTCCATGCAATCAAATACCACAGTTTCGCCCTACTGACTTTGGAATCTAGAACTCTAGCAACCTCATACTCTTCCCCTTGATCCACCCACACTGCAGGAGGCTGCACTCGAGCATGACGAGCTGCTGATTTCAATAATGATACATGAAACACAGGGTAAAACTTCATGTGGGATGGCAAAGCAATTTTTACAGCAACTGGATTCACATGTCTAATCACAGGGAAAGGACCAATATAGCGCGGGTTGAAAATGCTATATCGTCTGAATCTAATGTTTTTAGTGGATAACCACACCAGATCACCCTTCTGGAACACAGGTCCCTGTTTACGGTGTCTATCTACTTGCTTCTTATACATCAGCTTAGCTTTCACCAAATGTTTCCTGGTATTTACAATAACATTCTGAATTGCAGATATTCTATCTCTGACTTCAGGAACACGATCCCCCCTAATAGGAGAACTGAAAGGGATGAACCTAGGGTGAAAACCGTATGTACTGTAGAATGGTGTGTGTTTCGTGGAGCTGTGAAGTGCATTGTTATAGGCTATTTCCGCCAACCAAAGCCATTCCACCCACGTGTCTGTATTGCAATCCACATAACATCGCAGGTACTGCTTCAAAGTTCGGTTCAACCTTTCCGTTTGTCCGTCAGTTTGCGGATGGAAGCTGGTTGACAAAGCTGAAGAGATATGCAAAGATGAACACCACGCCTTCCAGAATTTAGCAGTGAATTGAGAACCCCGATCTGAGACTATAACTTTCGGCAGACCATGTAATCTCACAACGTTTTCCATGAGTATCTTTGCCAATTGACAAGCAGTGGGAAGGGCTTTGCACGCCACGAAGTGTCCCATTTTGGTGAGGTAATCTATGATTACAAGAATGACTGTATGACCTTTGTCAGCGGGTAGTCCCACTATGAAATCCATTGAGATGCTTTCCCAAGGCACCTCTGGTGTGGGTAATGGTTGAAGCAACCCTTGTGGTTTCCCTGTCAAAGGTTTGTTTTGAGCGCATATTGTGCAGTCTTTGATCCATTCAGGAACATCCTTTCTCACCGATGGCCACCAGAATTGCCTCAAAACCTTTTCGCAGGTCTTCTCCCCACCTTGATGGCCAGCATTAGGGTCTTCATGAAACCACTGAAACACCATGCACCGACGTAACTGCAGCGTGGGTATGAGCAATTGTTTCCCTTTCATGTACACCCCTTGTTTCTGAATCCATTCAGGATGATGTTTCAGCCAGTCTCTCCACTGAAAAGTATTAATACCCTTACGTGTGTCCTTTAAGAACTGATCCGTGTGAATCACTCCTATCACCTTATGCTCCTCAAAGATAGCTCGTTCTGCGGGCACCACAGAACTGACAGTAGAATCTTGTCGGGATAGGGCGTCTGCTTTCTTGTTCTGGCTCCCTGGTCGAAAGGTAACGATGAAATGGTATTCTTCAAAGAAGGTCATCCACCTTAACAGACGAGGTGTTAAGAGATGAACCGTTCTCAAGTACTGTAAATTGCGATGGTCCGTGTACACAGTGATGGCATGTTTCGCTCCCATCAACCAGTGTCTCCACTCTCCAAAGGCTTCTTTGATGGCAAGAAGTTCCTTTTCTGTGATGGTGTAATTTTGCTCTGCTGCATTGAACTTCTTTGACATGAATGCTACTGGATGTAGTTGCCCTGTTTCTGGGTGTCTTTGTGAAAGGACTGCACCCATTGCCACATCTGAGGCGTCTGCTTCCACAATAAACGGAATACTCGGATTTGCATGGACTAATACAGGAGCAGAAGTGAATGCCTTCTTTAATTCTTCGAATGCATTTTGTGTCTTTGGAGTCCATACGAACGGGATACTTTTCTTTGTCAGATGAGTGAGTGGAGCAGCTTTATCTGAAAAGTTAGAGATGAAACGTTTGTAGAAGTTTGCGAATCCCACAAACCGTTGGATGTCTTTGACGTTCTTGGGACTGGGCCACTCTGCTATTGCTTTGACTTTTCTTTCTGCCATCTCTTGACCATTGGGTGTGAGTATTACCCCCAGAAATTCCACTGTGGACACATGAAATTCGCATTTGCTAAGTTTGCAAAACAATTGGTGTTTCCTTAAAGCTTGAAGAATGAGACTCACGTGTTGTACATGTTGTTCTTCATGTGTGGAATAAACCAGGATATCGTCAATGTAGACAATCACGAATTTGTCCAAAAACTCTCTCAAAACATCGTTTAAAAAAAACTGAAATGCGGCTGGCGCATTGCACAGTCCGAAAGGCATTACAAGGTATTCGAATAAGCCATACCTTGTCTTAAAAGCTGTTTTCCATTCGTCGCCATGACGCATACGAACTAAATGGTATGCTCCCCGCAGATCCAGTTTCGTGTAGATCACTGCTCCTTTGACTTGTTCAAGCAAAACGGTTATCAATGGTAAGGGATATTGATTCCGGATAGTGATAGAATTCAGAGCTCTAAAGTCTATACAGGTTCTTAACTCCCCATTTGCCTTAGGAATAAAAAATAGAGGCGAGGCCGCTGGAGATGCTGAAGGACGAATGAACCCCAACTCTAAATACTTATCCAAATATTCCCGTAAGTGGATATTTTCCGGTTCAGTGAGCGCGTATATCCGACCACACGGCACGACTGATCCAGGTTGAAGATCTATTTTACAATCGTAGGGTCTGTGTGGTGGAAGCGTTTCTGCTTTCTGATCACAAAATACATCCTGATATTGGTCATAACATGAAGGTAGTTCAGTATCTTTCTCTGCAGCCGTGGCAATGTGGAGCGTCTTCCTGATGCATAATTCTGGTGATGTCCAACAATGGGTAGCACAATACTCCGAAGACAGAACCAGTGTCTTCTTTTCCCAATCGATGTCTGGGTTGTGTAAGGACAACCATGGTAGACCCAAGATTACACCATACGAAGGAGCAGAAATGATGTTAAACGATAAACGCTCCTGATGGCCTGGTAGACACTCGACTACACATGATTTAGTGATCTGCAGAATGGGTCCTGCTTCCAATTGTTTGCCATCTACCGCAAGTACTACTTCGGGCTCCATCTTCTCCTCCAATGGTATGTTTAATCGTTCTGCCTCCCTGATGTCCATGAAACACCCGGTTGCTCCGGAATCTACCATGGCTCGAATGCTATTAGATCTTTTATCCACATATAGGAGAATCTCAATAAAAAAGTGTTCTTTGGACCCACAGTTATTCTTCTGTAATGAAGGGATTCCCAATTTGCTTGACGACTCCCCTTCCTTACGTCGCCAGCTCTTTAGTTTCCCGACTCTGCCTTCGGGTTTTGTACAGAAGCGGCTGTAGTATTATATTTGGAACGTCCAAATTTGGGTTTCACAGGGCATTCACGAAGGTAATGTCCCTTTTTCCCACAATAAAGGCATAATCCGTTCCGTCTTCTATGTTCCCTTTCTTCTCCAGTTAATGCAGCTCTCACTGTTCCGATTTCCATAGGTTCTGAAGGCGCTGTTCCTGTTTCCGACGTCTTCGGCTTATCATAACGTATTGGGTATCTATCCTTTCTAACATGTTCACCTTTGCGTTCTCTCATTCTATGATCCAATCTCATAGCAAGTTCAATTAACGCGGTACATGTTTGGGGTTGAGGATCTACTTGCGCTATTAAGTCTTTCAATTCCTCTCTGAGTCCTTGATAAAAGACTGCCGATTGTTTATCTTCAGGCCATCGGGTTTCTGTGACCAATCTTCTAAATATGTTCACATATGTCAATAAATCAATAGTTCCTTGTTTAATGACTATCAGCTCCCTATCCGCAGCATAAGTGTCTGCACGCCGATCAAAAGTCTTTTCGAATTCGTTTTTGAAAGCATTCCAATCATGTAGCAAATTATCCTCATTTCTCACTAAGGGAACGGCCCATTGTGCTGCGCCGCCTGCCAAATATGATAGGAGAAAAGACACCCTGGCTTGGTTGGTGGCAAATACCTTAGGTTTACAATTGAAATGTAATAGCACTTGTGACAAAAATAGTTGTACCTTATGTGTGTCACCTGTGAATTTCTCAGGGGGCGCTAAAGGTATTGGGGTGGGGATTTCCACTACCATGGCATTAGAGGCTGTTTGAGACGAGCTTCCTGCATCAAAAGGATTGCGTTGCATCCTATCTACCTTGGCTTGTAGTGCAGCCGTTTCATTGCGAGATGCTGTTAATTCTACCTGTACTAAAGCTAGAGCAGCCAGTACATCATCCATAGTGGCCATTGTATTCAAGATCGACCCAACCAGGAGGATAAGGTATTCGTGGCCGATTATTCTGTTCTGCGACCAGTCGAATCCTCAGGGTTGGTTCGATGCTCAAATAATAACCATCTCTAAACCGCCCCAAATCTGCTATGTATATTACGCAGACTAAAGGATGGTTAAGCGAGGGAAAAAATGGATATAGCCAGGAAGGAAAGGATGGGAACAGCGGGGAGGGAGACCTTTGAAGACACAAGGAGAGAGAAGAACAAACAATTACTAACCACTATAAGCGTGTTCTTTCTTATTCACAATGTATCTCAATTGGAGCTACCACTAACCTGTAAAGAAAAATACATTGGAATTCACATAGGAGTTGTGTATCAGAAGTCTTCAAACTTCGGGAGGCTGAAACAACAATGAGGGGTATCAGACTGTGCTCTACGCATTCTACAATGTCCACCTTGAAACATAGAGAAAGCACACTACCTGTCTAACATAGACACCTCTCTTAATTCATACACAACTCCTGTAAAGAAAAGAGAAAAGCATGTAGTTCATGAACATCATATGTTGAGCAAGGCATTTTCCATGTTCCACAGTATTTAACACGAATACTCCAGGTAATAGCTTAATGTTAATCTGAGAGTTACGTCACTCTCTACCAAAGGAACACGGACAGAATAAATCACCCAAGACTCCTCGCGTAGAAAATCACCAAAGAAGTCAGGAATAGCTGAACAATCTCGGACAATACCAATAACTCCTTGTCCCCTGCTACAGACTTGTAAATACGGTGATAGTGTACCAAGGGAGAGATCCCCCCTCGTCTTCAATGCTCCCAATAAACTCGAACAGTACCAGGGTTTCAAAGTTCTTCAAAGCACGATCCCGTGCAAACAAAAGAAAAGCGCCGTTTGTTAACACCACAAACGCGCTTAAACGAAGCTCAGGCAAAGTACTCCAATGATGGTGCCACAAGCACCCTTACCAGCCGCCAACAACTCTGAATCTCCAAACTCCAGCCTCCGGTGCACACAATAATCGGCAGCGTCCTGCCCGGTCTCCGTGCAGATATGCGCTGTCATCACGTGACCCGGAAGTATTCCGATCACGTCGCGCATGGCGCTACCGCTGCTGGGCAATGTAGTTCGAGACGGCTGTGCCCTAACGCTCAGTGCCCCCTAACACCGTGCTGCTCGGTTGCTGCTAAGCATTCCTAAAACCCAGTTGGCTAAGACGGGTCTGAAGACCCTACACTGGCTGCCAATTTTGGAAAGAATAAAATTAAAATCTCTCTGTATAGCCCATAAGACCCTACAGGGAAAGGGCCCTTTAATCAATGGCTCTCTCATCACTTTCTTTCACCCCAGGAAATGTCTTTGCTCTGCTAATTTAAATTTAGCCGTAATTCCCCAAATCAGAAGGGTAAGGAGTGGAGGTAGTTCCTTTTCTTCCAATATAGCTAGACTCTGGAACACCCTCCCACCACATCTTCGCTCAGAGACAAACCAACTTCCCTTTCGACAGTTTCTTAAAACCTCGCTCTTTCATATTGCCACTCTATAAACTATCAAGTTTCCCCCCTGTCTATGCTGCTAGCGCTGGAATGCCTTAGGGTAGCTATGCACTCAATATATGCTGTTAAATTAAAAATTAAATAGGAAAAGCAAGATTAAGTAAAGCTTGTGAAATTTAAGCAGGAACAATATGGTTACCATAATGCTATTACACAAATTATTCAGAAATTAATGAGTGTTTGTGCATGAAAAGTTAATGACATGACTACATGGCCCGGAAGGGACCTGTTTCAATGTCCATTGCTTATATTCTTACAAAATGAAATCAGTATGGACTAAAAAAGACCACATCCATGAACACAGAGCACAGTACACATTGTATAAACTAAAATAAGGAAAACAGCCTATAATCCTTTAAGTGCTGCCGTCGGCCAACGGTCGTCGCAAGCACTACCTTGCCAGTGCTGCTCACGACCGTTGACCAACGGGGCCGCACCCGTTATTCGAACGTTCAGCACTGGGCGCTGAATGTTCGACGCTCCTAAGGTGTTAAGGATCACATTAAATGTTTTCCACTCTTGAATGAGGTTGTCCTACTGCAGGCACAACATGCTTTCCTGCAACAACAGCTGCTCTCTCACTCCTTGGCTACAGCTCGACTCCTTCACCTCTCACTGCCCTAATCACCTCTCTGAGGTCTGTTTATTTTTTTCTTTAAATTTTTCTTCTCACACTTGACCACGGTGTTTTAGAAAAAAATCATTAGTAGATAGATTAAGTGATTTGATGTTGAGCCAATGCCAAGGCTCGAGCACTGGTCCACAGCTCCTGAGTCAGTAGTTCTGACCGATGAGCCATATCCTCTCCCTCTGGGGGCAGCACAATATTATATATATATGCTTGATTTACACTTTAATGGCGGCCACACCCCTATCCTTAAACGAGCCAAGTATATGGAAAGGGGCGCGACTGCCATTAAAGTGAAAGCGCGGCATGGGGCGCTTTTACAAAAAAAGCATTTGTCTGCTATTTTACTTTGTCACAGCTCTACAAGGCCAAAGTGCTGAAAACCTGCAGATGACTAGAACTCAATATGAACTAATTTGCTCCAAGCAATTCTCATTTTGATCACATTTCATCATTTCACTCTCATTTGATGATATTACATCATCCCCATTCATCATAGTGGCACTTCTTGCTCTAAAAACACCACATGAAAAAATCCACAACCCTAACCTCTGCTAATTGTAACAATAAAATAATAATCTTACATTCTAGCTATTGAAAGCTATATGACCCTGGCCAAAGTTAAATTCTGTAATAACCAGCTGCTTTGTAGAAAAAACAAACAGAATTGTCTCTTGCAAATGACAAAATATGTGTTCAGTCCAATAACTAAGGCTAAATCAGTGCAGATGAATGTCATGAATTTGGAGTATTTCCACAATAGAATGAGCCTGATAAGACATAATTACTGTCGCTACACCTTGTACACCGCTGACTAGCACTAACAACACGGATACTTATTTCCCAATCTCATACAAGTTATCACAGGCGCTGGAAGTTGGATTGTGGGGTGCTTCAGAGGCACACCCAAAATAACTATGTTGGAGTGCAGAAGGTGAAAGAGCAATAAAGATGCCTTTAGATTTGTTTTTATAATGTTATGTTTGCTGTGAATTCAAAGTCAGAAGTCAAATGTCAGTCTATGACACCTGACGTATTGCAGTTTATTCTTTTGTATTTGTATTTGTATTTGTATTTTGTATGTGTTATATGTAAAGCGCAACTGTCGCTCCGACAGGAGCATCCTGGCGCTGTAGAACTTTCATGTACGTAGGTGGAATTATATGGCAGCCATAACAAAGGGATCTGACAGACTGAAGATCCAAGTTTTCAGTTTTAACAAGGAGAGTAGTGTTTACCTTTCTTATTCTAACTGCAAAGATAGAGGATTTTGTAAAATGACCCATCTAACTGTTACAAAATATATATGAATATCAACATAAATTCATTTGCATGTACTTCCAAAGATTTCATGCTTATATAAGATCACATTAACATGAGGCCTGGAGCTCAAAAGGGCTTCCTATCTGACCTTGACTGGACAAGCTTCAACAAGCTATTCTATACCCCCTTACAGGTCACCTTGCTTGTCTTTGACTACATGATGTGCAAGTGTTACACAGTGCAGAGCCTGCCTTTCTGGTCTGCCCATATCTGGCTGTTTTGCATGGTGCAGAATTTTGTGGTCCCAATACAGAGACATGCACCTCCACCTTGAAAGCCACCACGTGTATCTGCTATTTGACTTGTAATAATGGGCCCTCTCTCCATGTCAAGTGTGTCTGTTGTAATAAAGTCACATGTCATGTGTGCCCCTGAGTCTCAGGAAGGAGTATACATTATATCTTTTTGGTGCTGTGTACATCCTCCACACTTTGCACGTCAAGAATCTATACGTTTTCACTCCACTCTGTTTTTTCGAGAAAACTTTCCAACTCATGTGTTGGGCCACCCCCACCTGCTCCGCCACCAGCCCTAATTTGTGAGACCCACAGCCGGCTTAAACTCTCCCTCCCCCTGCAGTGCAGAAACCTTAGCTTTTCCCACCCAGTCAATCAAAACCTGAAACAACCAACTAACCTAAATGCAAATGCTGCACTTGTCTCCATTAGGGACCAACCATACCTCAAGGAGTGGAACCTGGCACATGGTAGGTCCAACTGATAAGGGCTAGTATTCCACCAAACTGCTCGGTCCTAGGCCTGGAGATCGTATGTTGGGATACCGGTCCAGGGGCCGGACCTGCATCACAAGCATTCGCTCAGTCTGTATAGTGTATGTCAGTTCCCCTTCACCCCACCCATTAGTGTAATGCATATTTACATCCATGTGTAAGTTATGTTCACCCCACACCTTTGTTCAAACAACCCTCATAGTACTCCCTGGGGGCAAGGTGGGTTGGGTGGAGATACCTGAAACTAACATTGTAATTGTCACTTTGTACCAGTGTAGCTCAACAGTGCCGATAAGTACTTCCAGGGCTTCTAAGTCTCACAGAAGAAAGATGCTGTCGTCAGAGTACCCGGGGAAGGTCCTAGAGGAGTCAGTTTTGATGTCCATGGGTTGGGTGGTAGCGTCATCCCATGCATAGTCTTTAGATGTTTGCTGAAAGGCTACTGCTACTGCAATAGCAGCTTGCCCATTTTGCTGCACCTGAGAGGGTGACAGCGATACTGCCAGGCCTGGTCCTATTTGTCATGTTCTCTTGCAACGATGATCTGCTCGCCCTCTCCCCCTTCTTCAGTGCCACCTGCTGTTCAGCCCGGTCCCATGCAGCTTTTGGCCCCGTGAAAAACAGGTTACGTTGGATTATCATTCATTCGAATTTAGGAAGAGCAGTATGTACTTCAGGCCCGTATCTCTCAGTTTCCTCTTGACCTCTGCAAAACCCGCTCTACGGTGTTGTACTGCTAAGTTGTAGACCGGAAATTTCATATGGTTTCCATTTTCAGGGGTAAAGTGACCCTCATTCCTGGCTAGTAGCAAAATAGTGGGTGTAAAAGCTTTTTTTTTTTTTAAGTGT
Source organism: Lissotriton vulgaris (assembly GCF_964263255.1). NCBI lineage: Eukaryota > Metazoa > Chordata > Amphibia > Caudata > Salamandridae > Lissotriton > Lissotriton vulgaris. Next base: position 676,298 of record NW_028254059.1, read on the forward strand.
GCTGGCAGGGGGAATAGAAGCAACACGGAGGAGTGTGGGGGACGGTGAAGCACCAAAGGGGATGATAGAGGTGAACGACGAAGCAACAGGGGGAAGGATGGGGAACACTGAAGTATTATGGAAGGGGATATATAAGCAACGGGGGAATTGGGGGGCAAATGCAATGGGGAGGGCAGGAGCAAAAGCAACACAGAGAGCATGGATGGGGGAAACAATGGCGAGAAGCACAAAGGGGAGCACAAGAGGGCAGGGAGAAGCAGTTGGGCAATGGAGAGCAACACAGAGTGCAGAGGGAGAGACACAGACAAGGGAGATGGTCTGAAAACACCTACACTCTAATGAAAAGCGTCATACAAAAGAAAAAGGTAGTGCTTGAAAAGCAAACTGCAGTGCCAGGGAATCAGAGATTGTAAAGAGCCAATGATCTACAGTGTAATTTCTTGTGTGTATGAATAGCAGGACCCTTCTAGTTCCTGGTGGACTCCGTAGGAGAATTACGTAATTGTTTGGTTGTGTCTGGGTTTGGCTAATAATGTACATGACGCAGTACGTGCAGTTATCGGTTGCCCTCTGAAGAATAAAGATGTGCACTACAGAGCTACATGAGTGGCGTGGTCCTTTGCATGATACCGGGCAGGGGAAAGCACTACAAATGGGAGGGATAAACACAAAATTGACCAGTTTGGACGAACAAGAAGCAGGCAAATGAGAGTGACAACAAAAGCCAACCAATGGAAAGCGGTGGGAGGGCTCCAAGCCCATCTATGTTTCTGATAAGCCACAAAATGCCTCTCATTAGATAGCACACTTTCTAGTAGACTAAACCTAAAAAGCGTAACTAAACAAATTGTTTTATAGTGCATTTATTCACCGTTTTGGATAGTGTTCCGAAGTAATTAAAAATGGACAAATATCACTCTCTGTAAACATACATCTAGACAAGCAATCTTGTTAGCTCCCTGTCTGCGTCTATTTTATCTCTAAGCACTGATTTGGAAGTTGGGGTTGTCATATCCTTCTCATGAGTGTTGTATGTAATACTTGAATCACAAAATTAGGAAATTACTTCAGGGAATTAATCCCACAATGCATCTGTGTGGATGGAAAAACCAATAGCAAACATACTACTTCCCCTCATGTCTATAGACACTGTGGACAATGCGTGTTTTTTTTTAAAACTACTTTGTCTAGACCGAAGTTACTAGAAAGCACCCCGGGAAGATGTGGGATTAACCTCAGGCCCAGTACGGTGATCAGTCATTCATGGAGACTCCGGACACTTTAAAATGACATTTGATATAATGTAACTGTACCAAGCGGCTATTTTTAAACAGGGCACACGCAGACGTCTGTCAGCAATATTAACGAAACCATAAAACAGGATGAAAAAAACACACAGCTGTGCGACCAGGCGTAAACAAAGGTAGACTGTGGTAGTAATTAAAGTCTGTCAGGCCCTGACAATGCGCGTTCATCCTCTACTGAGAGCACACAATGGCGCCGCTAGCTCAGGACGCTTCTCGGCCCTGCCCACCAGACTTCAGTGGACCTCGTTAGTTGGTTGCTCGGCAGTTGCTAAAGGCCCTGTGCTATAGTGTGTACGTAAGTAGAAAGGGGTGGTGTTCTCTTCCTCCCCTACGGGCGCATTTTGTTTGCTCTCCCCCTCCTGCTTTATTTATCTAGGAGACCCCCCACCCCCTCCCCCTGTCCTCTCATCTCCCCAGGCCCCAGTTGGAGGGCTTTGGGGAAAGTGAGAGAATCTGCGAGTCTTGCTTCCCAGAGCGTCATGAAGGCGATATAATGCACAACCCCTAGCCGCACCGCCAGCCTTCAGGGGTTTTGGGGGGGGGGGGGGGGGGGGGGGGGGGGCTTGCTTCCCTAGAGGTGCAGGCCAAGCTGATCAGTGATCGCCCTTGGCACACAGCTATTTATTTTTATTTGAAGTTTTATATTGGCACGTTCTAGCTCTCTGGGAGCCAGTGGAGTAAAGCAACTGACGTGGCCCTCTTTTTTGCCTCTAAAACATTTGGGGTGACCTCTATGTTTGCAGGTGGATTTATCAATGCAAAAAAAAAACACGAACATTCAAAACATTTTTTAAGTGTTATATAAGTGCAAACAAGCCTCTTTACGAGGAGTTCAGGGTGTGGGCGAGGGTGGGGGTGTCAGAATGCCTCGAAATGGTAAGCTGATAAGATATATTGTAATTAAAATTGCATTTATGTAGCGCTTACTACCCCTGGCGAGGCGTCGCAGCAACAATAAGTCAGACTTTCCATAGGAAAGGCATTTTTTTATCTTGATAGCGTTTGCACTGTTTGACCAATCTGCACAAAGCTATCCAAAAAAAGTTCATCCCTGCAATTCTTTCATTAACAAGGGAACCCTGCCGAAAATGTACACTATTAACTTCATACTTTGTACCCTCAGGGGCGGGGAACCCATATAACAACTTTTGTTTTTGATGTATGTATATAAAATCACAAAAAAAAAAAAAAAAAAAAGAACTGCATGAATGATCAAAAGTGAAAAAAAAATTCAAGCTGATTCATCAAGTTGGACCAAGAAAAAAGAGGGACCCAATAGTGTGATTTCCCATGTTAGTACCCCCAAAGAAAAAAATGTGCTCTCGGATACAGAAAAAAACAGCTAAATTAAATTACACCAAATTTGGACAAAAAGTTAGAACTTTGCTCAGAAAGCATGGTTTTTATTTGGTGTAAATCTGTTGAGCCATTTTTGAGAAATTGGTATTGAAAAAGAAGCGGGGATGCGGAGGCAACGCTGGTAAAACATTAAACATATCAGTATCATTTGTGTCCAGATATGCTTTGACTGGCCATTCAAATTGGATGGGTGGCAGTGGCGGCTGGCATCTTCGGGAGCGGGAAGCAGGGGGTGGGCACATGCGCAAGCAAAATAAAATAAAAAAATTAAAACTTAACTTACCTGAACTCGACGTTCTCCTCCAGTCCTCTTCTCTCTCCCGGAACTGGCAGCAGCAAATCTCTTGACTAATCGGTGCGCTGGGAGTAGCACCCAACTGGCCAAAAAGACATACACACTTTAAACAGTGCAATACAAGCCCACCCTCCTCCCTACTGAGTGACATGCTGCTGTCACTCAGCAGCCGCCGCCCCCGTCCTGATACTCTGTACGAAACGGGGAAGAAAAATAAAATATTAATAATTACCATTTTATTTTTCTGGGGTTTGGTGGGATTTTAAGTGGGGCAACACTCCTCCTCTGCAATGAAGGAGCTGCCGCTGATGGGCAGATTCTGATTGTCTGGGCACAACCTGGACAACATGTTGTGGAACCCATTACACGTCTTGAGGACTCCACATAGATCAGTAGAGCACTTTCTTGACCTGGGCTCTGCACTATCAACCGCCAGTAAAGGAACCACACCCCCATAGGCTCTGTTTCCAGCCCACAAGGAGACAGCTGAAGACAGGGGAGACAGGGAATGGCATGTGCCAAGATGGTAGCTGTAACCTGAGTCCAGGCCCTCATGGATTGCCAGTAAATGTTGGGAGAAGGGAGAGCTGGGGCAGGCAGGTGACTGTGGCCTAGGCAGGCCTACAACGTTTACATGGAAGCAGAGGAGCCTGGGGGTCCCCACCCTTCTTTCTTCTTGTACACAGGTATGGCCGGCACAGGTAAGAGCGGTGGGGCGGTGGAGCAAGGCGGGTGGGGGGTGGAAGTCGACAGATGACAGGACAGGTAAAATATTTTTTTTTTTAAAAAGACAACCACTTCTCTTGTGCTTGCCGCATCGCCAAGTCGGCGATGCGACGAGCACAAGGTAAGTGGTTTTATGTATTTTTAAAAATAAATCTACCTATCACCTAAATGTAAATGTAAATGTCATGGTACTTATAGAGCGCACTGTCACCAGACGGTCACCTTGCGGTGTCGCCTATTCGGCTTCCTGGCGCTGATACTCATACCGCTGTGGAACCCCTCCTGGCTTTCCCTGTGAAGTGTCCACTCCTGGGCACCCCCAGTGTGAAGCCAGGCATCCTTAGCGCTGTTGGGGCCAGTGTGGAGGCTAAGCAAGCTATTGCCCAGAGTGGCAGCGTGGGGCCTGGGATTAGAATAGGCATCGAGGCGAGAATTAACAGGTCCGAGGAAATTGAGCCCGAGACCCCGCCGAGGCGGGAATCGAACCCTGGTCCCTGGCCAGAACTCTGCATCAGGGTCTGCCGCTCTAACCATTGAGCCACACTCCTCCACGTGGTCTGGCGACTAAATACAATTTCTGGAACCCAACTTAGCTTGGCTATTCCTGTCTCGCTCCTTGAGGGTATACTCTACTGTATTAATGGATGCACTGGCTAATGAGGACGCAGGTGTGTCCCTGTTTAGATGAAGCCAGTGTGTGGTAGAATTCTTAGTGTGCAAGTGTGGTTTGGGAAGTTGTTCTGTGTTGAATCAGAATTCTGCTAAAGGTGCAAAAGGTTCTGAAGAGAAGTCAAGACGCAGGTAAGATCAGACTTCTTTATTCCTTGCTCCTCCGGCCGTAACTGCCAGTCCACCGAACCCCGTACCCTCCACCATTCTCCCAAAGTTCCACGCAGTGATCTCCACCAACATTCTATCCCAACACACCCACCTTCCTACAAACAGAATGACAAAACAAGTACAATCAACTAAGTGAACAAAGAGAAACAAATGGAACTAAACAGTTGACATATTCATGTAGAACAATTGCAATAAGAGTGCAATGAAATAGATCAAGACATTTCATAATTGCAAAACTTCGTGCTGCGTACCCTTGTCCTAACAGATGCCCTCAAAGGAAGTACCCTCCCCCTTGTCAGATGCTCTCAAAACAGCACTACTCCTAGACGGAACAGATCTTGAAAGATGTGCCAGAACTCTGCCAGATACTCAAGCCGCAGCACAGTGATTGGACTGGGTACAGTCACCCTTGAGCAGAAAGGAACCAACATGCACTCCCATTTTCCTCCCTACATACTCAGCTTTGGATCTGGGTAAAACACAAATAAAATACTTGTTCCATTTTCTAAAACCAGAACATGATCCCTCACCGCCTTCACACGAACAGGTGCAGAAAAACATGACCAACCCTTACGGACAAAACCTGGTTTCTTAATTCTAACCTAGTCACCAACCTGGACAGTTGGTTCACGATGATGTTAATTCATGGAACCATACCTCTCCTGCACAGCAGACCTCGCATACGCTACCATGGCTATTTTTGTCGCATCCACAGTTTTCCTTTCCATCCACTCATTATTGAGCTTTGTCCCCTCAACTCTACCACTCAGCAAAGTAAAAGGAGACATCCCTGTGCTTATGTGAGGAGTAGTTCTCATGGCCCACAACATGTCATTCAGGGCCTCTTTCCAATGTAAAACATTGATGAGTGCAAGCTGCAATTGATCTTTGATGCAACGATTAATCCTCTCCACAAGAGCATTGCTGCGGGGATGATAAAGATAAGGTAAAATGTGCTTTGCACCAGAATCAACAAGAAAACTATTAATTTCCCTAGATGTTAACTGAGTGCCATTGTCAGATATAACCCTGGGAGAAGTACTACTCTACGCTCGCGTAGCTTGCGAAATTTGCGCTACTTTGCACTACGCGAATTGCACGTAGCACAGTGCGAATACGTGTAGCGGGCATTTTTTGCTTGGTTGCGGTCCTCAACATCAAGTTGGCGACCGCGAGCGAGCAAAATGACATCCGGGTGAGACTTTTTCCTTCTTCACAATCAGCAACATCAAGTTGCCGATCGCGAGCGTGGAAAATAAACCTCCCGGCGAGATTCTCAATGCGGGGAGGTTAGGTTTCTCATTGTGAGTGGTCACGTATGCTTGCGACTGCTCGCGATGAGAAACTACCAGTACGCGTTGAGAAAGCTGCCGCTCGAGTAGAAAACTACTCGAGCGGCAGAAAACACCGCTTGCACTGTGCAAGATGAGGTTTGCACTGATTGCACAGTGCAGACAATTATCCGTCACTGTGCAATCAGTGCGAACAGCATTTTGCACAGTGCACTACGCAGTTCGCAAGCAACGTGTAGCTAGCGTAGTGCGAAGTGCACTTCGCTTAGCTATGCGTAGCGCTACTACGTGAACTATGCCCAGGGTTAGTCAGATACCAATTCTTCAGGAAATCCCTCCCTAGAAAAAACGTCCTTAAAAAACTTAATGATGGTGTCCGAGTTCATGCTGTCCACAAATTTCACCTCGGGCCACTTAGACATATAGTCTATAATGACCAACGCATACTTGGGTGTACTGCCACCAACACCAAAAGGATCCGCCACATCAAACGCCACCTTACTCCATGGCGTATTCTTAATCACAATAGGATTTACTGGTGACGGGCAAGTCACTTTCCGACTTGTCACTGAGGACACACATACAGCAATTCCTCACACAGTGTTCAATTGCTCTATCAACGCCACACTACCAGAAAACCTTCCTTATCCTTCTTTTTAAGGCTCGGATCCCAGGATGTCCTTCATGGGCCAGGACCAGCACTTTCTCTCGAAGACTGCCCACTCCTATGCAGAATGCCCCCCACAATGGATAATTCTTCCTCTACTCTCCTGAAAGGTACCATGCTTCAAGAGTATCCCTAGGAGTGGGCCAACCATTCACTACACACTTCATCACCTCTTGAAGGGTACGATCATTCGATGCTGCACCTAACCATTCTTGCTCAGAGAGTGCTCCTTTAGTGGTATCACTGATTGAACTAACCATATACACAATCTCCAAGTCATCAATATAATCTAGAACCACATCATTGTCCTGTAAGGGCAACCTTGAAAGGCAATCAGCAACACATTTTTTGGCACAAGGCACATATTCCAACCTATATTGATAACCCTACAGTCTATACTGCCACTTGGCGATGCATGGGGTCGCTCTTCCCCTGACCTGGGTGGTGAACAGATCTAAAAGGGGTTTGTAAAACAAATTCCTTTCCCCACACACATTTTTTGAAATATTGAACACCCCACCACATGGCTAAGGATTCTTTTTCAATCGTGGAGTAAGATGATTCTGTTCGATGAAGCGACCTAGATGCAAATGCAATACTCTTCTGTTCCATCTGCCCTTCTCTGCATAAGCACCGCCCCCAGACCCATATTACTGGTATCAATGGATAGGATGCATGAGTCATTGATATCAAACAATTTTGGAGGACCAGCACTTACAATTTTCTTTTTAATAACTTCTAAATCCCTCTCGCAATTATCATCCCACACATATTTAGCATTCTTCTTAAGGAGGTTACGTAACCTTCCTGTTCTGTCAGAAAAATTCTTAACAAAATTGGAGTAGTACACCAATAGCCCAAGAAATGAACAGAGCTGATCCTTGTTTTGGGGTTTAGGTGCACACTGAATAGCATCTAGATTTTTTACTTTCCTGGACTCATGACGACCCAAGTAGTCAACACCCTCTTGTGAAAACTTACATTTCTCTTTTTTAAGACTCATCCCACTACCCATGATGATGTCAAGAACTGTCCTCACCCTACTATCATGTTCTGCCAAAGATTCTCTCAAAATTAGGATGTCATCTTCAAAGAACGTGACTCCTTTGATGTCATTGAGTAGATTATTCATCAACCGCTGGAACACAGCGAATGCTGAAGCTAATCTGAATGGCATTCGGATATAATGAAATGCACCCTCAGGCGTGACAAATGACGTGAGTGGGATTCCTAGAGTCCCTGCTCATCTCAATTTGATGATACACCGAAGATACATCAAGGGAGGTAAAATATTTGGTATTGCCCAAGGTAGACAACATTTCATTTATGTTGGGTAATGATTGCCGATCCATCCAGATATTAGAATTGAGATCTCTGAGATCAATCAGAGTCTCATCAACTTGGGAGCTTTGTGTGCAAGTGCAATGGGTGCCACAATTCAGAACCTTCAATGGGTTCTATTATTCTGGAACACAACTTATCCAGTTCCATTTTTCATTCTCCACGTAAGCTTTGAGGTACCTCACGCACCTTATGAGCTACAGCCTTAGCATCATGTTTTAAAACTATGCGGTGCTGAAAACCCTTAAGCGCACCTAGCCATTGACAAAAGACATTGGGGTAACATTTGGCCCATTCCTCAACCCCAATTGGGTTGACCACAATGGAGTTAGGAACACTAAAAAGAGGACAAGTTCTGGATATGTTGTCAAAGTTTTGTTTAGACAGTACCATGTCGGGATGATTAGGGTCTAAAATAATCCCAAGTTCACCATGTTCATTCCAACCTAACAAGGTACTACCCTCCTTAACGGTGTATTCAGACAGGTCCAATAGCCTGTTTACTATCAAAACAAAAATTTGCATAAACTTTTCCCATAACTTTGACTCTTTGTCCCATAGGAAAATATTTTAGTGTGAGATTCATGCACAACAGTATTCTCAATCGCACTAAAGTATTTTTTTAAGCAAAGTAAACTGAGAACCCCAATCGGCCAAAAATGTTATGCCTTCCATTTTCATAGAAATAATACAAGACTATAAACCTGTGATTGACAATATATTGCTTTCCCTTTGATCCATTGAGGATAGCATCAAAAGAGTATTGTTCTCGTCGTCAGTGTCATCGAAATCTTCTCCAATATTCTTGATCAACTGCAAAGCAGATTGTTAAGTAATGTTTGCTTCGCACACTCATGCAAAATGGCCTCTCTTTCCACACTTGAAACACACTTGATTAAATGCCGAACAATATCTGGCATTATCCAGATGGGATCTACTCCCACAACAGAAACATGTATTTTCGTTCTTTTCTATTTTTTCACACCTGGGTTTGGGAGAATGGCTTTCGACATTTAGGGAAAGACTTGAATTGGTGCCTTTACTGGATTGCTTAGCACTGGACTTGGTGTCAAGGTGTTTCACCTCCCCGGATTTGGCACCATCATTCATTTCCTTCATGCATGTTTGTGAATGTTCGATACCTCTCTCTATCTTTAATTTTTTTTTTTTTTAATATATTTTTATTGCAGGAATTAGTAAATCGTTACAAAATCGACCAGCATTATAACACAAGCAATATCAGCGAAATACAACCCTCTGTCCCCGCACCGTAAGTTCCGTACACAGCCATCCGGCCCACAACCCTGGGGTCGGGCGGCGAAATTCAATGGGGGCTCAGAAGGATGTCAGAGCTGGTCCGGATGATCCACTGTCCGTCATCTGCTTTTCCAAACAAGCCTATAAACCCAAAAGAAAAACCCCCACCCTCAAAATACTACTAACCAAAGTAAATCCCACCCAACCCCGCCATCAGCGCCTGAGAACAACCGCAACAGGATCTGCTATGGAACCCACGGGGAAAGCAACAGGACTAATAGTGCAAATGTTTTAATGGGACTCGGGGCGAGTCGCTTCTTCACCTTCAGAGTCGCTGGGGGCGCAATAATCCCTGAGGGCCTGCACTAACATTTCCCACTCCAACGCTGCCTCCTGCGCCTTCTCATTACGCTGCCTCCAAGCCAGTTGGTATCTCAGTGTGCTCTCCCCCGCCGCCCACTTCAAGAGCTCGCTGTGCCATCGACTTCCTGTCGGACCAACTCGTGCCTTCCAGTTCCTGGTCACCTCTCGCTTAGCAAGAAGGAGCCCTAGGTCGATAAATTTGCTGGAGATTTTATTCTTGGGGGTATGAGGGAACCAGTGTAGGAGTCCCACCGCCACATCAAATGATAGGGATCTTCCCGTCACCTCCTCCAGGGTCTTCCCCACTTCCACCCAGTAGGATGATAATCCCGGGCAGGCCCATAACATGTGGAGGAGGTCCGCCTCCTGAGCTGGGCACCTAGGGCAATCCGCCGAATTCGTGGCAAAATATCGCTTAATTTTCACTGGGGTCAGATATGCTCTATGGAGAACGTAATAGTGGACCAGCTGAAAACGGGCGTGGCGTGTGCCCTTCCAGGCTCGCCGCACCAACTGGGACCAGGTCGTTTCCGGGATCTCCCTGCCAATGTCCTCCTCCCAGCGGTTTCTCAAAGTAGTGAGAGGAGCCAACCCCTCGTTGATCAATCTACCGTAAAGGCAAGTGACCGCCTTCACCGTACCCGCAGACATCATCACGTATTGGCACACCGGAGATAAGGCGGGTTCCTCCTGCCCGCTCTTCCAGTGTGCCTGGATCGCTCGAACAATGGCCGAGTGCAACAGAAAGTCACCACGGGGGATCTCGAAGCAGTCGATAAGATCCTGGAAGGGCAAGAGCGCCCCGTCCCCATACAGATCCCCAACTAGCTGTAAGCCGGTGTCCTCCCAGGCCGCCAATCGTGACCAATCGCCTCCATGGGGGAGGGCCGTCAGCATCCCCAAAGGTATTTCGGGCGCATACGGTGTTCTCAGATGGCCTCGGGCGTGAGCCCGATTCCAACACAGGCGGACGGTCCGCTCCTCCATCGACAAATCCCGCAGGGCCAATCGTTGTCGCAGCGCTATGAAGGAGAGAACATGCCTGGCCATGCCCGTCCCCCGTCTGTCTTCCGGGCCCCGGAATTCCCGGGCGATCTCCTGGGTGAAGGTCTGGAGCTGCGCCGCCAGATAATACTTTTCAAAGTCTGGCACCGCAAGCCCCCCCTCATCTTTCGGCCTCATCAGGGTCTTGAGGGCCACCCGACGGCGGCCCGAGCCCCAGAGGAATCCGACCACCATAGATCGTAATAGTCGAAACGTGGCCGGTGGGACCCAGATCGGTAGTGTCCGAAAATAATATAAGAGCCTGGGAAGCGCCACCATTTTAAGCAGAGCGATCCGTCCCGCCACCGAGAGCGGCAGCGTGGCCCAGAAGTCCATGCAGCCTCGAAGTGCTCGAGTGCTGCGGGCAATGTTCCCATCCAGGAGGTCGGATGGGTCGTGATAAACGAATACCCCCAGGTACTTAAAGCAGTCGGGTTCCCATCTAATCTCCCTACTTAGAGTAGGGGCGGGGGCACCCTTACGAACCGGGAAAAGACAGGTCTTGGACCAATTCACCCGGAGGCCCGAAACCTCCCCAAACTCCGTGAGCGCCGTCGCCGCTCCATGCAGGGCGTCGAGCGGGTCCTCTAGGAAGAGCAACAGATCGTCAGCATACAGCGAAACGTAGTGCGGGCCCGAAGGCGTCCACAGGCCCATATAGTGGGCTCCCGATCGAAGATGCAGCGCGAGTGGTTCCACCGCCAGCGCAAAGAGAAGTGGGGACAACGAACACCCCTGCCTCGTGCCTCGTTCTACCGGATATTGCGAGGAAATCAGTGGTCCCGCCCGGACCCTGGCCGATGCGGAGGCATAGAGAACCGCGGTCCATCTGATGAAGCCCTCACCGAGGCCGAATCTCCGCAGCACCGTGCAAAGGTAGTCCCACTCCAGGCTATCAAAAGCCTTCTCTAGGTCCACCGATAAGACAACCGGGGACGGGGCATCCACAAACGGTTCCCCTAGCAAACGGAACAACCTGCGAATGTTCATAGTCGTGTTACGCCTTGGGATAAAACCCGCTTGGTCCTCATGCACCAGGGAACTCATGTGTCCCAGCAGCCTCGAGGCCAAGATACTGCTCAGTATTTTATAGTCCACCGTCAGCATCGATAAGGGACGGTAAGACCCCGGGTCTGACGAGTCCCTTCCTGGTTTGAGGAGAGGAACCACCAACGCCTCACACATCGAGCTCGGGAGCCGCCCCAGCCTCTTCGCCTCTCTGTAGACCACCAATAACCTAGGGGCTAGGAGGTCAGCATAAGCTGCATAAAACTCCACGGGCAGGCCGTCCAGGCCCGGGGTCTTATTTCTCGCCATCCGTTTAATGGCACCGCGGATCTCCCCCAATTCTATGTCGGACCCCAGGGCTTTCGCCACTTCGCGCTCCACTGTTTGGAGCTCCAGTGGGCGTAGATAATTATCGAGCCGGTCAGGGTCTCGGGCGGAGCGACTGCGGTACAAACTTTCGTAATAATGCCGGAAGCAGCTGAGAATCTCCGGTTGAGTGTATACCTCGGTTCCGTCCGCCTTATGCATACTTGTCGTCAATGAGGACTGACGCGTAGGGTTGGCCAGCCATGCCAGCAACTCGCTCGATCTGTCCCCCTCCGCGATGGACCGGACCGTGTAGGCCTTGTAGTCAAAACAGCGAAGCCGTTCGACCTCCGCCGCCACCTTCTCCCTCGCCTCCGCCGTGTGTACCTGTAATTCCGGGCGCCCGGGGCGGCGAATTTCCAGCTCGCGGAGTTTCCGGTCCGCTGCATCTAGGTCAGCTAGGATAACTCGCCTCATGCCCACCTTTTTAGAGATGCAGTAACCCCTCACCACTACCTTAAAAGCGTCCCACTCTAACGCTCTTGTACTCGCGGTGCCGCTGTTGGACGCAAAATATTCCGATACCTTATCCCCCAGGTCCGCCCTGAAAACACTGTCCTCAAGAATCTCGGGTCGTAACTTCCAGGTGGGCACCGCCGGCGCCCCGGGGAGCCAGCGAAGGTCCAGCAGGAGGGGGTTATGGTCTGAAATGGTTCTGGACAAGTACTCAGATCGGACCGCTGCCGAAACCAGTTCGGGCGAGCCAAGAAATCCATCCAGTCTGACATGCAACTCATGGAGGCTCGAGAAGTATGAATAATCCCTAGATGTGGGGTGGTGCGCCCTCCAGATATCCATCAGACCCCAGTGGGTCTGCCAATCCTTACGACCCTTAGCCGTGCGACGAACCGGAGAATCGGGAAGGGGTGGATGTGAGCGGTCAGTGTCTACGTCCACTACTGAGTTGAAATCTCCCCCGAGCAAAAGGGGCCCGGAGAAGAAGTGGGCCAACGAGCCCGATAACCTGGAAAGGAAGGCAGTCTGGTCTATATTAGGAGCGTACACACAGCAAACGCTCAAGTCCCTCCCTCCTAAAGTGCCCGAGATGGCCACGTAACGCCCCTCTGGATCTATCACTGTTTTCGTGACCTGGAAGGGGACCCCAGCTCTAACCCATATTAGCGCCCCCCTGGCATATGCGGAGTACGATGTGTAGAAGACCTGCCCCCTCCATCTATGCTGTAGCGCCGCCCCTTCCGCCTTGTTCAGATGAGTTTCCTGCAGCAGCGCCATTTGCACTCCCCTACGCACTAAATAAGCGTGGACTTTGTGGCGCCTGGACATAGTATGAAGCCCCCTCACGTTCCAAGTAACACATTTCAAGTTAGCAACATCAGCCATTGTCCCATATTGTTCTCGCACAGTCTCCCCATCCGGGTCCCCACAAAAAAGTACATCATTCATCCCAGCACTGATGGCGGCCATTTTCCCCAACCAAAGCCAAACAACCCAAGAACGAACCAAACCCCCACCCACCCTCCCCAGAACAGGACCCAAACAGCACCATCCAGATCCCATCCAAACCTTGCCCTCCAACAACCCAATAACCCCTACTAATCCTGCGGTCGCCACCGTAGGAAGGCCTTAAGGGCCAGGTGCGGGCCGGGCGGAGGCAGTGGGCCCTCGACGCTCAGGCTACCAGGACTAAAACAAGCCCATAACTGTACCAAAGGCCCTCGGGGCAAAAACAGGGGCACCCCACCCTCCCCGCCCTCGTTATCAGCATCAATTGACGGCAACCGCCTCCCCCCTGCCGGGCCCCCTCCCAAAATGAGGTAGCTCACCCCGTTACCCCTGTCCATCCAGAAGGTCTTCCACCGACTTCGGTGTGATCACCGGTGTATGGGCGCTATCAGTCACTGAGTCCTCGGAGTCCGATGGTGCCCCCTCGTCACCCGGGTCCGCTTCCTCTTCAATGGCATCGTCCCGTGCGCCAGACAACTCAGATAACACCTCCAGCACTCCCCTCCGCTCCGTCGACGTCTCTGCAGTTGAGGGCCCCCCTGAGCGGCCGCGGCGATTCCTAATCCTCCTGGATCGCCGTCTCTGTTCCGGCTCCTCCGCCTGTTGGGATGAGGAGCCGAAGCCATCTTTCCCTGCTCTGTAAAGCTCGAGCCAGGCACAGACATCCTCCGGGGTGTCGAAGAATTGAATTTTGTCATCGACAATGATGCGGAGCCTAGCAGGATAGAGTAGCGAGTACTGGATGCCCTCGCTCCTGAGCTCGCGCTTGACCGCCAGGAAGGAGAACCGCCTGCGTTGAGTTTCGTAGGTGTAATCCGGGAAGATGTTCACCTGACTGTTCGCCACTTTGAATGGACCATTATGCCTGGCGGCATTGAGGATTAAGTCTCTATCCCGAAATTGTAATAACCGCGCCACAACTGGTCTCGGGGCACGTCCCTGCTGCGGTGGCCGCGCCGGGACTCTGTGGGCACGCTCCAAGGTGTAGAAGGAGGATAGCCCCTCCGGGGCCACCGTGTCACGGAGCCAGGCCTCCAAGTACGCCACCATGTCGCCATCCTCGATCTTTTCCGGAAGGCCCACCACACGGATGTTGTTCCTCCTGTTGCGGCCTTCCGCATCTTCCGCTCTCTGCTCTAGGGTCGCAATCCGGGATAAGGCATCCTTCATAGTCGCAGCCAAGGTTCGCTGCGCCGGCTCCAAGGTTTTCACCGAGCTCTCCACTTCCTTGACCCGGTCCGAAAGTTTGCCGTGGTCCGCTCTAAGGAGACCAAGGCTCGTCGCCACCTGGGCAATGTCCTGTTGGAGGGCCGATCGCGTGGTCGCTATCGCCTCCAGGACGCGGTCGAACTGCTGTTGCATCGATGCACCACCAGAACTCTTTGGGTCCCCATGTTCCTCTTTGTCCTGGGTCTCCGAGTCTGAGGCGGTTGGGGTAGTCCCCTTGGCTCCTCTAGGTTTCCCCATGTCGCCGGGGGCACTCCGTGATGGTCCAGGAGCAGGCGTCTCCGGGTGCAGATGCCGACCACGACCCTCCCGGCTACTGGACCTCAAGTCGAGTATCGGAGACCTCCTTCTCCAGGGCCTGTGGGAACTTCTCCGCTTCGGCTCGCGCCACCACCACGGCGTCCGAGGGCACCGATAAGGGGGCGGAGACACCCGCCGCCAGGTCGGGCAGGCCCGCACAGCCGCTAAAGTCCCGGGGTGAGGGTCACCAACTCCACCTGACGATTTGTGGCGCCAGAGTGTCGCGCCTCCCATGGAAGTGGACTGGCCAGGAAAATGTAGCTAGGTGCGGTGTCGTGAGTGGGGCCACCGCCTGGTTCACCAGACGTCCGCTCACGGGATCCACTATAACGTGGGCATCCGCCCAGTCACCCAACCGAGTGCACTCTCGTTGAAGAAAGTCCGATCTGACCGATATCTAGTGCACAAATCAGCAGGGGATGGCAAAGCCGGGGACGAAACGCCGCTGGCGACGCTCCTCCAGTTCAATGGATCCGACTAGGGGGACAATGAAGTCCGGGCGCCATGTTGGGTCGCACTCCGCAACTCCGCAAACTTCGGTTTTACGCCGGATCACCACTCGTCCGAGCCACACCAAGGGCCCTGGCAGGTCGTCGTCGGTTCGTTCAGCAGAATGCGGGGTCCGGGGTGCCCCGCAGCCTCCGATTTACAGGATAATCACGGGCTCAGTCCCGGAGCCGAGCTCTCAGGCGACCATCGCCATCAGCGTCCAAGCCACGCCCCCTCTCTCTATCTTTAATGTAGACTTAAGATCAGGATCTTCAGTTGATAAAAGTTTCTCTTGGATTTTCCTATTGTTAGTTCTTTCTGTCATTTAATCTCTGATAATTTCATTCTTGAACTCTCTATAGTTGCATATTGCAGCTAGTGTTCTGAGACTTTCCAAAAAGTCATCAATTGACTCTCCTGGAAGTTGCGAACGCTGAAGAAACTTGTGGTGTTCTAGTACGGTGTTCTTTTTAGGAATAAAGGGCCAGATGCATCAAGCATCCATTTTGCGATTCCTTATTAGCGAAAAATAAGGAATCGCTAATAAGGAATAGCAAAATGGAATGCATCAAGCAATCACTATTAAAATAGCGATTCCTTAGAATTCCTTAATTGCGACTCGCAAATTGCGAGTCGCAATTAATGAATACCTCCCCATTAATTCCTATGGGCCTAGAGGCCCATAGGAATGAATGGGAAGACAATCTCAATTTGCGAATCGCAATTAGCGATTCGCAAATTGAGATTGCGAGTTCAAGGGTGCAGGGGTGTCCAAAGGACACCCTGTTACACCCCTGAATGTGATCTGTGCACATATGTTGCGCACACACATGCCCTTTGGGCATGTGTGTGCGCAACATGAAACTTAGAAAAATGCACAAAAGTGCATTTTTCAATGTTTTTTCAAATTACCATGAAGTTGTACTTCGTGGTAATTTGCGTGCCCTATTAGCGAATTCGCTATTTTTGATACTTTCATGCATTGCATTTAAGGAATCTCAATTTGAGATTCCTTAAATGCAAACAATCGCAATTTAGCGAATTCTCTATTTGCGATTTTTGCATTTGGGATGATGCATCCCAAATGCAAAAATTGCACTCGCAAAGGGCCAGATTCTGAGAATCTAGCCCTTTTGCGAGCGCATTTCGCTTGATGCATCTGGCCCAAAATGCCTGTCAAGGGTACTAATGATGGAGGCATTCTCATCAATAGCTGTTGAAGAATCTCCGTCCTCCCCACACAATGTGAAAACACTTACAATCTTCAAAGGTAATATTTTCAAAATATTCCATCCTTCAGTACCTAGATTGTAAACTAAGAGTACCTTTTGTCTGTGAAAGTGTCACCATCGATTGCTTCAAAGTAGGCTTCAAAAGTTTCTTTCCATTGTTGCCAATTCAATGGACGAGTGCCTGGTGTTTGAAGAAAAGGTGCTGGTGCAACAATTCTCTCCATGGGGTAAATTCCATGGTAAGATATATATAAAAATGTAAATATTTTATATATATAAATATATATCTTGATAATATTATTATGAAAGACAGTAAATAGGAAGTGCTTAACAAAATAACAATGTTTTCCCCAAGTTACTCTTAAGAAGAATGTAAAATTGGCACCAAACAGGCAGCGAAATCCTATTGGTGTGCCTGTCACCCATGATTCAGGCTAAACGGGTGATTCGTCCTCACCCAAGATGGGCGTCACGTTGAAGACACAGGCGTGTGTTGCTAGGGAAATTAGAGCTTGTTTACCACATAGCTCGCCCCAAGCAAAAATGGCCACAGAGCAAGTTTGCCTTGAAGGATCTCTTCTGCTGGAATGAAAGATTGCACTTGCTGCCTTCTGTGAGTGTGGGATACTGGCATTGATACAGCCATCCTGTACCAGTTCTGCGAGGAAGCGAAACATGCAGCACTGTTGCCTGATTTCTGTGTGTCCTGTGATAGTGAAAGCTTACATTGATGCTGTCCTACAAATGTTAGTCCTCTGAAGGTGGGAAGTTTCTACTATGTCTGCCCATGATGTACCTTTTCTATGAAGGGGTTTCCAATGTTGAATGAAAATGTCTCCTCTGCTTAGGATGATAGGAAGAAATTAAAGTATATAAAGAATGCGTGCGCATTACATGCCCTACGGACAGGGACTTCTCCACATTATTTGATGTGAGTTGCCTCAATTCTTGAGGAAGTTCCTATCTCCAAAGGGACACAATTCAAGTGCAATAACATGTTGACAGGGAAGAGAATCGAAGTTCATTACTCTAGTCTCTATTTTTAATCTTGTGGCGGGGAGACACCGGTAACACAAATTTATAGAAGTCTGAGAGTTTAACAAGGAGGAAAATGTTGACATAAGGAACATAACTTTACCAAAACGAGGGAACCCATAACGAGGAGACTCTACAACCAGTGAACTCTTGGATGATTTCAGTGCTAGTTGTGGAACCCACTGATGAACCATACCATGCTAGGTAGGTGGGTTTCACCATCCTATACGAGTACGTAAATATATGGTAATTCTACTAGAGGTTTGATTCTTTCATCCCGGTATGTTGTGCAGCTTGTATGTTTGTTTGTTTACAAAGAGTATACAACAGTCCTTTTAACCTCTTCCCCCCTCTCTAGTGTGTTAGCTGCCTGTGGGGTACCTGTCCTTTATGAGTGAGATAATTGTATGATCTTCTTCCCGCCACTGCCAAGTGCCCTTTACATATTGATTGCATTAGGGAAAGCTGTGCTTCTACTGTCCATGTTGTACCATTGTTGTATTGTGAAGCTTGTCATAAAACGTTCCACTGCACAAAAGACAAAATATTATTGCCAATTCTCTTTTTAATGCATGATATGAAAGAAAGGGTAAACCCTTCCAAAAGGATGGGCAGAATTTACTTTTGGTTTTATAGTGAAACAAGCAGATTTTGAAACGAACTGGGGGTCATTTATGAAAAAGTTGTGCAGTGCATCAAGTCACTGCTTCACTGCGCGACAAGGAAAGGGCAGGAGTGCACCGTATTTCAGGCAACATTCCTGCTTTTTCCCCAGCACTAGCGCCATTTTGGCAGACTTGCCCGAATACGGGCACACTTGTACCATGGTGCAAGGGTGCCTGTGTTGCATGCAGGATTGGTTTTGTGCAGTAAGGGGCACCTTCATGCACAAAAACAATCCCGAGAGGCATATTCCTCTATTAATGTGTGCCCAGAATGCAGCACACATAGAAAGAGGAAGTAACAAGGAGGATTAAAGATATTTCTCCTCGTTACACCTCTGCTGAGAAGGCACATCTTTATGGTGCGTTCCCATTCCTACCAGTTGTGTAAAATCTGGGAATGCATCAAAAACGATGGGAGTTGCGTGGGAACGCCCATGCAACGCCCATGGAACGCCTCCCATGCTCGGAGTAAGGCAACGCAGTGATTTGTGCTGGATTGCTTTACTCCAGATTGATGGAGCCACTCAGGGTCATGCACATTGGCCTTGCGCGGCTTCATAAATCTAACTTAAGGTTTGCGTCGTGCATGGACCACGTTGTGTGGTGCAAACGGGACGCAAACTGCTCATAAATATGCGCATCAATGACTTTGGGCCCGATTCACAGAATGAATTTAAGACTCAATCCTAAACTTACTACTATTTTGGTATTCACAGAATGCACTTACTACTTTTGGCATTCACAGAATGAACTTACTACTTTTGGTATTCACAGAAGTTAGGATTTTGTCTTAAATTTGTCTTAAGACAAACGTAAGACAGACTTAAGACAGATTTAAGACAAAATCCTAACTTCTTTGAATACCAAAAGTAGTAAGTGTATTCTGTGAATACCAAAATAGTAGTAAGTTTAGGATTGAGTCTTAAGTTCATTCTGTGAATCGGGCCCTAAGTAACATTTTAAAACATACATGACAAATGGTTTCAGGGCACATATAACACTTTTGCCAGATTTGATATTTCAGCCAACCTTACATTGTATTCTGGGGCATTGCGGCCATGCAGAAAGCTTTAAAGCAAAAACCCAATTTCCACAATGCAATATGCGGTTGGCTAAGAAGAAAGAAATTGATGATATGTCGTAGTGCACATGACACAATTTAATTCCTAAAAACACAGTTGATGGACAGAATGTAGAACAATGTCATACATTCACCCCAGTACAAGGATCTGGGCCTAAATCCATCGTTTTTTTGCACTCCACACCACCCTGGGTTAGACACTGGCTGTATGTAAATCAGCTCTGATCCTGTGCCTCATGGGAACAGTCCAGTCCGAACTACCAAGCCATGTCTTTCCCAGACCGGAATCAAGCATCCAAGGACAGGTTTCTGGCTATCAGCCTTCATCAGCCTGGATAGCTTGACTCCAGTGGTATGGAGAGCCTGGGACTCACGTCTGAGTATACCCAGCACACTCAGGGTGAAAATTGCAAAAAACACAGTTGATGGACAGAATGTAGAACAATGTCATACATTCATCCCAGTACAAGGATCTGGGCCTAAATCCATCGTTTTTTTGCACTCCACACCACCCTGGGTTAGACACTGGCTATATGCAAATCAGCTCTGATCCTGTGCCTCATGGGAACAGTCCAGTCCGAACTACCAAGCCATGTCTTTCCCAGACCGGAATCAAGCATCCAAGGACCGGTTTCTGGCTATCAGCTTTCATCAGCCTGGATAGCTTGACTCCAGTGGTATGGAGAGCCTGGGACTCACGTCTGAGTATACCCAGCACACTCAGGGTGAAAATTGCAAAAAACAGGGTTGATGGACAGAATGTAAACCAATGTCATACATTCACCCCAGTACAAGGATCTGGGCCTAAATCTATCGTTTTTTTGCACTCCACACCACCCTGGGTTAGACACTGGCTATATGCAAATCAGCTCTGATCCTGTGCCTCATGGGAACAGTCCAGTCCGAACTACCAAGCCATGTCTTTCCCAGACCATAATCAAGCATCCAAGGACCGGTTTCTGGCTATCAGCCTTCATCAGCCTGGATAGCTTGACTCCAGTGGTATGGAGAGCCTGGGACTCACGTCTGAGTATACCCAGCACACTCAGGGTGAAAATTGCAAAAAACACAGTTGATGGACAGAATGTAGAACAATGTCATACATTCACCCCAGTACAAGGATCTGGGCCTAAATCCATCATTTTTTTGCACTCCACACCACCCTGGGTTAGACACTGGCTATATGCAAATCAGCTCTGATCCTGTGCCTCATGGGAACAGTCCAGTCCGAACTACCAAGCCATGTCTTTCTCAGACCGGAATCAAGCATCCAAGGACCGGTTTCTGGCTATCAGCCTTCATCAGCCTGGATAGCTTGACTCCAGTGGTATGGAGAGCAATTTAATTCCTGACTTTCTGCTTTTTTCCCTGAGGTTTAAGCAGCCCAGTGTGTGAGAGTGCAAAGATAGCATGCCAAGTTCAAACAGGAATATCTCACTGCTAATGGGGTAACATTAACACTCATTGGGGGAAAAAGGCATCCTAAAAAGACAATGTTTTTTAGAAAAACAATGTGGCAGTATTTCTCTTACTGAGCGTCTGTCTGTGACCCTGCATTGAAATGGTGCAGCACGTGCTGCAGGTGCTCCCCAGCAGGGGCCATCATTGGTTTACGCTGTAACTCTATCCCCCCCCAGGCTCCGGCCTCCTTGTGTTGCCTGCTGCCCAGTTGGATCACCTGCATTTGGTAGGGTTGTTTTACCACTTGTTCATTTACTAGCATGTAGCTCCAATAAATATTTCTGGACTGAGAACCTTGGTTACCTTTTGTTTGCCATGCCATAGTGTTCACATGAGAACTTTAAGTGTACATTTTTTACCTGAGTGAAAAAGGGTCCTCTGAAGTGGCTTGCTTCAGTTCACACTGCTTCCCTGGTATCGCTCCCTTGGTAGCCTCACATTGGGCAGGGCTCAGTATTTATCCATATTTATTTGAGGTTTTGTGAGTAAATGAAGTTGAAGCTAGTTTATTTCCACATTTATGTTACCAATAAATATGCATTCATGCTTGAACGCCTGATAGGTGTCCAGTAATAGGAACAACCCGTGGAAGATAAATCAATGCATTTATATGAAAACATTAAGATTTTAGTATCAAGGGTGGGCATATCATCTGCTGATTTAGCCTCTTTACTAAAATTCCATTTTTTTTTTAACACCTTATCTATCAATCTGCAAATCTATTGGCCTGGCAAGCAGCATTTAAAATCTCTGGAAAAAAAGCCAATTCCGTTTTTATCCATATTTAAAAATAAATACAGACAGGAAATACATGTTTTTCTGTCTATATTTATCTGTAGAAATCAGTAAAAACGGAAAACAGGGAGCCTTATTTATAATACCATCCTTCTGGGAACTCGTCTGTAGGAAGCTGGAAGAAAAACAGAGGGTCCCTAAATAAACTGAAATCTCCCAACAGGATATCTAAGCAGACCAATAAGTATGAAAGTCCTGGCACACCTGGTTAGTACAACATACCCTTAGCATGCACTCTGGAAGACTATGGAAGGCAGGTGGTGCATGAAAAATAAAATCATACTATGAATAAAAAAAATTGATGGAGGTGACAGTAGTAGCTGCATTATAAAACCATACAAAAACAATCGCAGAATTGTCAACCACATGATATTGATGACAATTTATAGCGCGCGCAGCTACTCCAAGGAGTGTCCAGCCGCGAAGCAATGCGATCGGAAAATGAACAGGGGCTTAGGCCGGTACAAAAAGCCACGTTTTAAGTTTCATCTTAAACACTGCAGTATTGCTCATCGCCCGCAGCTCCAGAGAAAGCTGATTCCAGGCTACCAAACGGATACGATAGAGACCTTCTCACCACTCTTGCACGCTGAATCATCCTGGAGATGTCCGCCAACAAATTGTTGGAGTCTCAACTGTCTCGTAGGATTATAAAATGGAACAACTGGATTTTCATGCAAATCAACAATTGGCTGATCCTGATGATTTTTTCTCATTGCATGGCACTTTGCCTCTCCATGAAGTAGTCAAAACATCTTAAAATGAGAATGGAAGGAATTCGGGAAGACGAAGCTCCCCAAATACCTAAGCAGACGCTGTCCTTAATGGACTTTGACACAGAGTTCCTTCAGTCTGTAAAAGTCAATTCATTGCTGGACAGTATTTCACCTTCATGAGCCACTGAACAATTTTTACTATCTATTCCAGTGGCTAAGAAGCTGGATGATATTTCAATAGGGCCTATACAGCCATAAACTTTGCCTTTTGTACTACAACTTACGCTGTATTGCAACACCAGCCTTGCCAAAAGATTTCCAAGCTCTTCATGATGGAGTCCAGAGGGGAGATGACTGCATTGAAAAATCCTGACTCTACTTAACCTGTGCCAACCCAGCCACTGACTGTGGTGAGGGAACGTCTACTCCAGTGGGAGGGTGATTGTTTCAGTTCGGCACCTATTGAAAAATTAATATTCCAGATCAACGGGTATTTCAGATATTTGGAAGGAAATCAATATAAGTTCTCTTCCAATTGCATATTTTCATCCGACCACTTGGCCAAACGATCAATCCTGAACAGAAGGTCTGCTAACAGGAATAGAAGTGTTTCCTCAGAACAAGACAATCAGTACATGTAGATCAGGGGGAAAAGGCACAGGATTGTACCCTTGTTCTGTTTCTGAGAAGAAAACTATCAGGGGAAATGAAACCATTTTTTGGGATTGAAAGTAGTAAATCTTATCTTTTTGTAGTATCATCAACCTTCAACATAGGGTGATGACAATCTGTTGTCCCACTAGTAGCGAGCTCTATGCCACTCCACTCTATGCCATAACTCCACTCTACGCCACTCTACTGTCCACCACTGCCCTCTGCGCAACTTCATTGTATGCCTCTCCACTCTACGTTATTCCAGTGTACATGATTTAACTCTATGCCAGTCTTTGCCACTGCACTGTACAGCACTCCACTGTTTGCCCATCCCCTGTAAGCCACTCCACTCTATGCTATTCCACTCTACGCTATTCCACTCTACACCACTTCACTCTACGCCACTCCACTCTACACCACTCAACTCTATGCCCCTCTACTGTATGCCACTCCATTCTTTTATATTGTAGTCTATTCCACTCCACTCTATGCAACTCTACTGTAATTCACTTCACTGTACACCACTGCACTGTATGCCACTCCACTGTATGCTATCCCACTCTAGGCTATTTCACTCTTTGCCACCTCTATGCCAATCTATGCCTCTCAACTCTACGCTATTCTGCTCTATGCCACTCCACTCTATGCCAATCTATGCCACTCTACTTCATGCCACTCTATGTCACCCCACTCTAAGCTATTTTTCTGTACTCCACTCCACTATTCACGACTACACTCTACACCACTGAACTCTATGCCAATACACTCTATGCCACTCCACTCTATGCCAATCCACTGTATGCTATTCCACTCTACAACACTCCACTCTGCGCCACTCCAGCTAATACCACTTCACTCTACGCCACACCACTCTGTGCCATTCCACTCTACACCTCTCCAGACTACACTATGCCACTGTACGCTACTACACGCTGCTCTATTGTACTCTACACCTCTCCACTTTATGCAACTCTACTGAACACAGCTGAACTCAATGCTAGGCCACTCCACCCAACTCCACTCTATGCTAATCTACTCAATGGTATTCCACTCTATGCCACTTGTCTGTACACCACTGTATGCCACTCCACTGCATGCCATTCCACTCTACCGCACTCCACCCTCCGCCACTCAACTTTACGCTACCCCACTGTATGCCACTCCACTCTACACTATTTCACTCTGCTCTACAGCACTCCACTCTATGCTACGCCACTCTACATCACTCCACTCCACACTATTTCCCTCTGTGCCACTTGACTCTACACCACTCTAATTTACTCTATTCTATGCTACTTTACGATATGCCACTCTGCTCTATAGTATTCCACTCAATGCTATTCCATTCTATGCTACTTCACTATACAGCACTCTACGTCTAACCACTATCCACTATTCCACTCTACATCACTCCACATTATACTATCCCACTTGACTGTACACCACTCTTTGCCACTCCAGTCTACACTATTTAAGTATACGCCACTCCGCTCTATTCTATTCTGCTTATGCAACTCCCCTGCCCGGCATGCCACTCTACACAACTCAACTCTATGTCACTCCGCTGTACGACACTTCACTGTATGCCACTGTACGCCAGTTCACTGTATAGTATTCCACTCTATGCCACTCCATTATACACCACTCTACTCAACCACATTCCACTCTATGCCAATCCATTCTATGCCATTCCACTTTGCACCACTCAACTTTATGCCCCTCCAATGTACACCACTCCACTCTATGCCACTTTACTGTCCACCACTGAGCTCTGCAAAGCTCAACTCTATGCCACTCCACTCTATGCAATTCCACAGTACATCACTTGACTCTATGCCAGTATATGCCCCTACACTGTACACCATTGACTATGTGCTTATCCACTGTAAGCCACTACATTGTATGGCATTCCACCGTATGCTATTCCACTCTGCGCCTCTCCACTGTACGCCACTCTATTCTACACTATTTCAGTATATGCCACTCCACTCTATGCCACTCAACTGTATGCCACTCTACAGTACACTACTCTTCTCTACGCCATTCCACTCTATGCTATTCCACTCATTGCCACATCACTGTATGCCACTCTACACGATTCCACTCTATTGCTCTCTACTCTTTGCCACTTCACTCTGCGCTATTCCACTCTATGCCAAACCTACTGTACGCCACTCTGTGCCACACCACTCTACTTGGCTGTATTATGCCACTTCACTGTACGCCACTCCACTCTCCACCACTGAACTCTATTCCTCTTCACTCTATGCCACTCCATTCTTTCCCAATCCACTGTACACTATTCCCTCTACACCACTCCATGCTGCTCCACTCTGCGCAACTCAAGTCTATTCTATTCCACTTTAGTACTCCGCTGCAGTGTACACCACTCCACTCTATGCTGCTGCATTCTATGCCACTCAACTCTACACCTCTCTAGTCTATGCTATTCCACTGTACTCCATTCTGCTCTACCCAACACCACTCTACGCCACTCCACTTAAAGATACTTCACTGTACGCCAGTCAACTGTATGCCACTCCACTACACGGTATACCTAGGCACTCCACTCCACTATATGCCACTCAACTTTTCACCACAGCACTGTATGCTGCTCCACTTTATGCTATTAAACTCTGATGCTGTTCTCCGACACACCACAACAACCCACACACTTTTAACTCCTCTCCCTCTGAACATGCAATCATTAAACAGTCAGTCACCATCTCTTCTGAAAAACCCCATCACTATTCCATTATTTTCCAAAAACCCTCCACCCCTTTCTCCCTGCATTCCTGGATTAAATACTCAACCCCATCTTTCAATTAAAACATAATACATCATTCACAAAATTTAATTAGACCGTCCTACATGCTCTCAGCTATCAATGAAAGAATGAATGAATCAATCAACTTTATTCGTTTTTCACATATAAAACCATAAGAGTAACCAGTACATGAAAATTCATTAAATAATTACACAATTCATCACACAGTAATCCAGATTTCACAAGAATCTCTTATAATCCGAAGCCTAAAATGCAAGGTTAAATACATATTCCCTTAAACCTAGATTAAGAAATTAACCCATTGGAGGGATGTGGTCCCGAGGCCTTATCTAATATATGTGTATCATCAGGGTGGCTAAAATAGAGTAGAGACAAACCCTAACTACTAACGTTTAATCAAGGCAGGCCCTGGACTTCACTGCAGATTTCAGGAAACAATTCATCACACACTAATCCAGATTCCACAAGAATCTCTTATAATCCGAAGCCTAAAATACAAGGTAAAATACATATTCCCTTAAGCCTAGATTAAGAATTTAAACCATTGGAGGGGTTTGGTCCTAAGGCCTTATCTAATATATCATCAGGGTGGCTAAAATAGAATAGAGACAAACCCTAACCGTTACTAACGTTTAATCAAGGCAGGCCTGGACTTCACTGCAGATTTCAGGTAACTAAGGACAAAAAGAATACAATGTTCATGCAACAGTTGTAAATAAATAAGCGCTGGACTAGCCTGCTTGAACTTCAAACTCTTTAAAATGGGGGTAATAAAAGTTTTCCGGGGGATCGCATAAAACTTAAAGAATAATAACATTTTTAGCAGATCCTGTGGAGACTCACCGTTGCAGCCCCACGTGCTAAAATCTGTCCTCTACTACTCTCCCATGGTGAGGCCAGCAAAAGGCAAAAAAAAATCCAGCCGAAACCTGGTCAATAAAAAACGTTTGTTTGCACTAAAGAAAACAGGAGGTATGGCTCAGTCAGAAATGTTGTTTTCAATATTAAAATTTTTCTAACACTAGGTTTCCTCAGTTCCAGCTCTTCCCTCTCTAATTTCCTTAGACTGCTAAAGGACTCCCCTATGCACCCCGGGTCCTTTTTGGTTACCGATTCAGGATTGGTATATAGTTCAGCTCTTCCTAAACTTCCAAAGCTAATCTTAATGTATCTGAGCCAAAGTATGTGATGAGCATAATCAAGGATCATACACTCTTTCAATATCAGTTGACTCACAGACGATCATTCACTCAACCAAATTTTCAACCAAAACGTTAGAGGGCGGAGAGCCAGTGTGTAACACAAATAAGTCACCCTCAGTTCTTCACGTACCACCTGTTTTAGTGGGCCCTATTTCACCTGCTTATCCAGTATGACCTCCAGATACGAGAAGACATCAGTGCAAGGAACCTGTTTAGATCCTACACTAAATTGAAAAGTCTTTTTTGTGCGAAGACCCACCTTCCTAACATAAGATTAGGAGTCATTTATTGATAGATCCCGATCCGCCATAAAGGCAGAGAAGGAGTCAAGCAGTGTTTGTAGCCCCCTAGCAATCCAAGATATAAGGACCGTGTCATCTGCGTATAATAAAACTGGCAGACCACGTCGACCTACCTGTGGGTAATCGACCCCTGTCATCAAAAGGGCTTTATCCAGATCATTAATATACAAATTGAACAAAAAGGGGGCTAGGATACACCCTTGGCGTACTCCTCTCCTTATTACAAAATTATGGGAGACTCTTAAAACCTGTGAGAATCTAACATGGGCCTCTGTTGCTTGGTGAAGATCTTCTAAAAAGTGAACAATATTGCCATTTACCCCAATAGCTAGCATGGTCTGCCAAAGTTTAGCCCTGTTCACGCGATCAAACGTGGAAGACAGATCCATGAATGCTAAATAGATAGTGCCTGTGAGAAGTCCGACGACCCAGCGGGCCGGAAGTGGAGAGAAACAAGTCGGGACACACTACTAACTCCGGAAGAACCCAACGGTCTAGTGGCAGTAGGGAGGAACACAGAGGCGTACCTGACATCATCAGGGAGAGACAAACAAAAGGAGTTGGGCCCAAACAGGGAGGAAGTCGATGGTGAGAGGAGCGCAGTGAAGACATTGGAGACAGAAGCGGTGGCGACGGAGAATAGAGGTGAACGATACTAGTCGGTGGAGGAGCCCGCGATGCAAGATTCTTGATGTAACGTACAAACCCAGGGGCCCGGAGAAGGGAGAGGACGCCTCGGGTCCACTCCCAACGCCACGGCCCAGACCCCTGGTCGTGGCACAAGGCAAGTACCGTTAAGGGGATCGTTCTGGTGAGGTGGAACGGGTTATTAGGGCACGGGTGTTTCGTTTTGTCCCTTCGCTCCGGATAACCCCTCACTTTACTTCCTGTTCCTTCCCCTGCACGGCACCTGGTGGTGGCACGTTGTTAAACAAAAAGAGGTCCTTGAGACTAATACCGGTTTACTGTTTTTCCACTTCCTTTTCTTTTTTTCAATGGCCTGGGTCGAAGGAAGATGAGGCGTCAATGACCAGACTAGTACCGGACCCCAAGAAGCCAGGGAGGACGGCCAAGAGAGACACTCCTCATTTGTTTTTTTGTTTGTGCTTTTGATTTAAAAGACCTTCTTTTGAGTGCTATTTCGGGTCTTAGGTCACTGCAATACAAGAAAGGCCGAAAACGGTTGTCATACAAGAAAATAAAAACCCTAAAAATCATATATTGTCCGCGTCTGGTGTTCCCTTCTGCCCAGCGGGTCACTGTCCCGCTTACAGAGCCAGAAAGAGCAACCGTATATTTGTTGAGGATCATGGATAGATTAAGGCACTGGGCCACGGTGGACCGCCCTGGGCGTAACCTATACTGAACGTCAGATAGAATGGTATGTTCCTCTGCCCAGCTTGTCAGCATGGCTCAAAGTACTCGACCCACTACCTTAGCCATTGAATCCAACAAGGAGATCAGTCTGTAGCAGTGAGCGCTATCTCGATTACCTGTTTTTAAAATGGGCATTATAGTTGAGGTAGCCCAAGACTCAGGATAGACGTTTTTTACTGCTGCATTAATTACTGCAGCAAGAACCGGGCCCAAAAAGTTGGATCTGATTGAAAGAGGTCCTGGGGCTTTGTTACCTGACAGCCCAACAATACCGTCCTTGACCTCCTCTATATTAAAGACCAGATCATGGATGTCTGCCTCACGGCCAGGATGGCAGTTTAGCTTGGGGGGACTCTCGAACATAGGTTCAAAGTGGAACTCCCACTCCTCCTCAAAGTTATGAGTGCCTATTGCACTTCCTTCCTCATGATTTTAGAAGGGCTATTAATTATGCTCCGGAATCTAGAGCTATTCCTCAGCATACTATCCTCAATTAACTCCATCCTGGCTTCCTCCTATAAAGCGGACTTATGTCTAGCCAATTCCGTTTTGTACTCTCTTCGACAAGATCTAACCAAAATCGGGTCTCTTGGACTCCTATTTAAGGCTTCCCGCAATTTCCTTGCTGCCCGACAGCAGAAGGAATAAAATCATCTAGGAGTCTGGATAACAGTTCATCGAGCCAGGGCATATAAGAAATCACTTATTTTAATGGACATGGTTTTAAAAGCACTGATAACTTCCACTTTAGCCGTAAATGGGGTAATACACAAGGCTAACTCGTTGGCACACGAAACTGATATTGACTCATAAAATACATATGGGGAAACCTGGGTCCATTAGCCGTCTTCCACATCTATTGGTATCACCACCCCACTCTCAGCTATCACCATTGTATGTTCCCATTCTCTTCAAATACATCAAGAATTCAACCATGGATCACACCACATTTTCATAATCCCATAAACTCTGATAGGCACACTCCTCAGTCAGTTGCGCAAGAACAAGTCTATAGAAAACCTTCACACATACAAAAAACACTTGATACACCTCCCACAGCACTTCAACAGGCTAAAGTCTGTCTACTTCCAAAACCTCATCCCCTGTCTTCAGCCTCATTTCAAGCACCTGTCATGCACAATCCCTGCCTTCTTGCACATCTTAGAACAACTATCTTGGCATCCTCCCAAATTTGTAAGTATGGCTACTATAATACTTTCCAGTCTCCCCATAAACTCCTCTAACTCATCATACCAACATTAGGATGGATCTCTGCTAAGAACAGAGCCTGCTCAAACACTTAATATTGGTCTTCAAAACCGTACAGGGGTGAACCTTAGTCTACCTTGCAGAAGCTCTTTCCTGATCTGTACTCTCACACATTGCAATATCAGGCAGCCAATATCTACTTATAGGACTAAAACCAATCTGTGCCTCATCCAGATTCTGTTATTTATACCCAGTCACTGCAGTGCTGGGTAGAAGGGCGACGAAGGGCGCACGATGGCCCGAAATGCATTGGGTACTTTTTTAATGGAATAAAATAAACACTGCTTGCGATGGACTTGCTGCATCATTCGTATTCTTTCTGAAAGGCACCAAATGGGCCCTGTCTGAATATTAGAAATTTGAAAATCGGCGAAAAGTCTGAATGTTGGATTGTGAAAGTAGTGAAGAAGAATATAACGTGAACAAAAATGAAGGAAAATGATGGTTTAAAACTTGTGGATTAACACTGATCAAAGGTATTGAATCTGGAATTAAAAGTGCACGCTCAAAAGCGGCACAAAGCTGTGCATTTCACTTAGGGGCTAGTCAGTCCCACATCACTAATGTTCTTGTAACTATGTGGCAGTAGGGCATGCCAAACAGTTGACCTGCACGCAACCCGTTTAAGGATGGATTATACAAATGTGGATACAAACAAAGGAAGGTTAAAAAATAAGGTGTGCATTCCCTCATTTTCCAAAAAACTTCCACCAACTATTAGTGGCATTCCTAAACTTCAGTACTTTAATTCTAATCAAACAACATATTTCTTGAAACTGGAAGGCTGCTGCGATTAAGTTTATATTGCATTTCCTGTTATACCTAAATTGACTTATATGACTCCAATCCACCCACCTTCATCTTTTGGACCAAGGGCATATTTGTTAAAAGCTTGCACCGGCGAAGCCCAACAAATTTTGACGCAACAGCAGCACAAGAAGTCCATTTTTTACCTCCTGCGTCGGAAAAAAGCTGTGCCGAAACCAGCTGCGCCACTCACAAATTAAAATATACAAGGCGGGCGTGTTGCTACAAAATATAATGTAAATCTAGCACTGTGAGATTGATGATGTTGTCAATGTGTGACAAATCATCAGCAAGCGGCGGGCAAAGCATGAAATTTGTTAAAATTTCTGTCCATCCACAACCCAGGCATAGTACATAACGCAGTGGCTGTGGTATAACAAGACAAACCACACAAAAACAATTTGGCAAGCTAAACTACATGGAGGTGGTTATTCTGCAGCTGGGAGTTGCGAGGAGACCACCTCCATTTAGGCTGCGAAGGAAAAGGGAGCACGTGTTCCGGCAGCGCTAAACCCTCATTGACCTCAGGGAGGATGAGTTCATAACATTTTACAGCCTCAGGAGGGAGTTTGTCATTTAGTTGCTACAAAAG
Organism: Lissotriton vulgaris; assembly: GCF_964263255.1. Lineage (NCBI taxonomy): Eukaryota > Metazoa > Chordata > Amphibia > Caudata > Salamandridae > Lissotriton > Lissotriton vulgaris. The sequence continues at coordinate 707,619 of NW_028254059.1, forward strand.
AGTGGGCCAAGTCTCCAGCCACCAACAGCCAGGCCCAAAAACATCCCTCTATAGGTTAAACTAATGACAATGGTCCACATGCTGGTTTATTTTATTTATTTACTAGCTTACCCGTCGCGCGTGGCTGCGATCTCAGAAGAAAGGAAATTTGAGGAAACTTGTTATGATAACATTTAATTTACATTGTGTCATTTTTACTGAAACTTATTCATTTTAATATGCAAAACATCTTAAAGTGTTGCTTTAATTCTGTTTATTTATTCGAGTGCTTGTGGATACATGGTATTTTTAGTTTTTCCGTCTGGTGCGTACACAAATAAATCAGAAAGTTTTCCGACGCGTAAGCTGGCCACATACAGTTGTCCATGTGAGAAGCACGGATTCCCCAAATCTAGTCCACACACTTGCAGCGATTGTCCTTGTGCTTTGTTGATGTTCATTGCAAAAGCGAGTCGCACCGGAAACTGTAAACGTTCAGTATTGGAAAGATTATGAGGGCCCTGGGGGGCCGGGAGCCGATATTTAACAAATGTTTCTTTCTTTTTTGCCAGAAACCGTCGCAGGAGTGTATCAACAGCTTTTAACACATTTTTCTGTTTTTATTTTTGCCATAACCCTTCGCGGGAGTGTACTCAACAACTTCCCAAAGTTTCATGCCGATCCGATGAATGGTGTAGTAATGCATAAAGGACAAACAGACATACTTTTGTTTTTATATATAGAGATTTTAGGAGTTTTCTATAGCACTGGCCAGACCCGAGGGTATTGGAGCACTTTACGGCAGGCTGGGGAGTGGTCAAATACAGAATAAAAGAACAAAATACACGTAATCATAAGTGTTCAGAGAATACATTTGAGTTGAGTGCCTGAGGTGCGACGTTGAGGTAGAGGGATCAAGGGATCCGAGGTCGCCATTGAGGTAGAGCGGTCAGGGTGTATTCTCGATGTCTCGACAAAGTTTTATCCTGAGATTTTCTCCTAGTGGAGATGCCCCAAGCCATAGGATGGGGAGAGGGGATGAGGTATGTTGTAGGTGCGCGATGTCCGGTGACTGCCAGGTGGAAGTGTGTGAGTCACGTAATTGAGTTCGGGAAGGCACCATTGAAGTAAAGGACTTTTAGGCGGCTTTTGAATTTTGGGAAGGAGGGGGTAGTTCTGATGTCCACAGGGATGGCGTTCCAGATTTTAGGAGCGTTGCCTGCAAAAGAGCAGGCTGCGTTTTTTTTGTTTGCGTGTTTTCAGGGGGATAAGTAAGAGGGAGTTGGAACTCCTGAGATTTCTAGACTGGCCGGCTTTCTTGAGTTTAGAAGCTAGGTATTCCGGTGGGTTCCCTGTGTGCAAAGCTTTGTGTGTCAGGCAGGCAGTTCTGAAGCTGGCCCGCATTTCCACTGGGAGCCATTTTAGATCTCTAAATGCGGGAGATATGTGGTCGAATTTTTTGACTCTGGAGATCATTCTGGCAGCTGCATTGAGGGTAGTTTTTAGGGGTGCTAGGTGGGAGAGAGCTGTACCGGAGAGGATCGCGTTCCCATAGTCCAGTATAGACAACACCAGAGATTGGGTGGCTTGTTTGAGGTCCCTAGGTGGAATGTGGGGTTTGATTTTATTGAGGAGCTTCAGATTGAGGAAGGCGCTCCTAGCGGAGTTTTTGATGTGGTTAGTCATGGATAATTTGTGGTCAAGGGTGATTCCAAGTGATTTTACCGAGTTTGTCAGGGTGAGATTCCCGTTGAGTGCATCAATAGCTTTCAGCCATTCATGATTTGCGGGTTTTCTTCTTTGTTGGAGATGAGGAGGATCTCGGTTTTTCCTTGATTGAGTTTAAGGTGGTTCGATGATAGCCACTCTTGGACTTTTTTGAGAGTATTATTGAGTCTTAGAATGTCGTTAAGGGAGGAGGATTCCAGGTAGATCTGGGTGTCGTCTGCATATAGATGGAAAGGGATGCTGGCTTTTTTCAGAATGGTGGTGAGGGGTACCATATAAATGTTGAACAGTTGAGGGGAGAGAACGGATCCTTGAGGGACACATCTGTTCACGGGGAGAAGGTCCGATGTAAAGGATTTGATTTTGACTCTTTGGGAGCGATTCTGGAAGAAGGGGGAAAACCATTGAAGAACCATTTCATCTGCACCTACCCAATCTTTGAGAGCCTTGATGAGAAGACTATGGTCTACCGTGTCAAAGGCTGCTGACAGGTCAAGGTGGATGAGAAGGCAGCAATGGTCTGAATCAAGAGAGTCGCGGATGTCATCCACGATGTTGAGGATTGCGGTTTTGGTGCTACAGCCTTTTCTAAATACTGATTGGTGTAGTCTAGTAAATTATTATTGTCAATATGTTTGTTCAGTTGCCAGAGTGGCAGGAATGCCACAGTCATCATTTTCTGCCTTCCGACTCTCTGTCCTGGATGCCATCATCAGGCACACACCCCAGTACTGTTAGGGGGTCACATGCTGCCATTGTTTGATTGCCTTAATTGCACAGTAATGTACTATATATTGTATGGTGAAATTGGTGGTAGGCACGCTGTTGGTACAATACTTCTAGTATGCACATATACTTGACTTAGCCTCTTGTCTTTGCTTATGCTTATTGTATATTGTGCTTCATGCTTGCGCATTGAATGCCACATTACCCGCTTCCCTCACGTGTATAACGGTGAGCGGCTTTCATGTGAGGGTCGTGAAGGTTCCAGAAAGTTCCAGGTGCAGCACAGTATAAAAGGCTGCCTTGAGGACGCGGCGACGCTTCGCTTCATTTTGAGCGTCACTGCGAGAGCTCCTGTGCCTCCCGTTCATCGCCCAGAGAAATCCCCGACCTCGGCCCTTCTACAACCCTCCTCAAAGAGACAATCGTCCTTCGTCTTTCACTCTGCTGGATCCCACCCATTTCTTATTCTCTTTACTCACATTTATTCCCACTTACCTGAGAGTCGGACCTCGTAGGAATAGAAGTCTCTTCTGCACACTTCCTGGAAACTTGTCATATCCGGTCAGCAGAACAGCCTCAGCACGCAGTAAGACTTTGATTAACCTCTTCCTCGTCGCTTGCAGTAGGACTTTGTTAGAGCTGCCTGTGTAGAGATAAAAGAGCGCTGATGACTTTACGTATTTGCTAACAACAAACATTGGTACAAACAAGTGCATCATTCATATTGGCAAACAAACATTGGTGAATACAATCGCATAGCTTACGTTAGCAAACTCTAACACACATTTGTAAAGGCAAATTGTATTGTTCTTGGTACTCTACAGTTTAAACAAACATTGGTTCTGACAAATCGTGATTTGTGCATACTTGTGTAGTGAACAAGGCATGGCAATTGCATTAGAGTGGTAAAGCAAACCCTAATGTACAGTTGAAGTTAATTGGGAGCTCATTGCTCGAGTCTTTGGATTTTTGGTGTTTTCTTTGTTTTTTCTTTTACTCCTTTTCAGAACAGAACCCCCACACCTTAGCCTTTGAAAACAATTATCAGGTATGCTTTTGGATCTACAGTTCAAATAACCATTAATCCAAGCACTAACAACACTAACAGGTTATAATATAGTACATAGTGCTGTTGGTATTTCATGCTTATGTTAACTTTCTTGAAGGTATTCACGAGTTGTGAGGAGTCTTCTATTATCTGATAATTGTAGAAGTGTCAGCAAGGGCCCGAAGACATTTGGTATGTGCATTTAAATGCTGTAACAATTTTTGGAATAATACGTGTTCTGAGATAGTCTCTGTAGGTATTGATTATCTGTTTAAGCATACTTTACAGTACTTGTCAAATCGACACCAGAGGCCCGGAACACTTCAGCCAGTGAAACGTTACTTGGACTCCGCAAGGACCAGTGTTTTGTTTGTTTCTCTCTCCACTTCCCCTTTCCCTTGCGGATAAATCAGAGTAGTCAATCGTCAGTAATCCTTGTTACCTGATTGATCCACGGAGGAATTGTGAGTTTGCAGCATTAAGGAGAAACACACAGAAGCCTCGTGGTTGGAAGCTCAACAAGTACCTCCTCTTCCCCAAGATCCAACTACAACAGCTGGATACCAAGCAAGGCATCTATGCCAATATTGGATTTCCCCATGTGTTAGGTGTCATTGATTGAACACATGCGCAATTGATTCACCCAGCTGAAACATCCCACCTGTACAGGAACTGTAAGCGCACATGTCCAGGCTATCATGAACCATCTGGGGATGTTCACCAATGTGCTGGTCAAATACCCTGGAAGTGCACATGATGCGTACATCTTCTGGCACAGTATCATCAATGAGGGCTCCCAGAAGGGCGATATGGGAATGGCCTACTTTTTGGTAAGGAAATCTGAAGTATACAACATACAAATTAAAATTTAGAAATGTATGACATAATACCCATCTCTGTGTCTGTCGATGGAGCTAGGGGCATATGTATGAGAGGTGTGCCTTATACATGCACCATGCATTGTGGTACCTACATGATGCAAACCCTAAGTCAAATATTTGAAGACACGCAAAGCTACTTTGCATGGCTATGAATTACATAAAAAATCTGGAGTAATGCAACACAGCACAACATGTTGTGTTGCATTACTGGTTTTTTATGTTCAGGAAGGTGCCCTTTCCTAGACTTAAACATTCTGCATGTAACACAGGCACCCTTGCCTGTGCTTTGCTAGGCAGTCCATTGTGTGCCAGTGCAGTGTGAAATGACAGGAATGTGCCATTTGTCCTAAATATTGTGCACTCTTGTCCTTTCTCAATAATACAACGCAGCAAGGTGATTTGCTGCGCTGCACTGTACCATTTTTGCAAAATATGTGCCCCTTAGTGTCATGTATACATAGTGGGAACAGCATACTGCAACGTGTTGACATAGAATTTCCATTTGGTTATTCCCTCACTAATCCCACAATGGCAGTAGCAACCAGCTGCGCCCCGTGGAGTTAAGAGCGATGGGGCCGGGTGGGCCAGGTCCGATAGACGCCAACATGGGAAAATGTATTATTTATTTAATTTTCCCTCTTGGTCATCTGTTGAACTCCCCCCCGCCCCCCCCAACCCAGTCCCACCGCTCTACCACTCTTACCTGCATGGGCTGTGGCTGGTAACAACCGAACATCTGTTTGTAGTATTATGTTACCTCACACTATGTGAAGGGACGGAGCCACATCATCTGCACTGGTTAACAAATCAAGATGAAATTCATGTGGTACAAAAGGCACGTCAATATGAGTACAAAGGGTACATAATAGATAAGTGTGAGATGAGTGGCTCAATGATTAGAGCGGCAGACCCTGATGCAGAGGTCTAGCCTGGGACCAGGGTTCAATTCCCCGCCTCGGCGGGTCTTGGGCTCAAAAATTCCACGGACCTGATAATTCTCGCCTCTGTGCCTATTCCAATCATGGAGTCCCACTTTGCAACTCTGGGCAATAACTTGCTTAATCTCCACACCGGCCCCCACAACCCTAAGGATGCCTGGCCTCCACCTTGGGGGTGCCCAAGAGTGGACGCCTCACAGGGAAAGCCAGGATGGGTTCCACAGCGGCATTTGTACAAGCGCCTTGAGACCCTTGCGGGTGAGTAGTGCGCTTTACAAGTATCAATTTACAATTTACAGTGTCTCCTCAATGGCATAACTAGTCTTTGTATCAGTTAAAGTTCCACAAAATCAATGGTTTTCTGAAATTAATCAATTCTCTGCCAATTTACTGTTGCTCAGGCTTTTAGGATACTACACCAAGACGCTTAATGGCTTTAGCACACTCTACAAGTCCTTATAACATAAAATAACAATGTTGTGTGACTCAATCCTGTGTTCATAAGTAATTGTATCATACATGGCAGTATACTTGTATGTTGACCAAAGTTTCTGGAGCAACACTGGAAGAAGTATTTGTAAAGTCCATTTGTGGCATGCATTGTAAGTGAAGGCCCCAGACACATGTAAATGTCAATATTGAGTAATAATGTGATACCAATACAAAACACACATATGTCTCCACCATACTGACAGTCTAGGTACAGACATACACATAGGTGTCAAGCCACATTAACATTTGTAACCAATGTTATAGATCCTCAGCTTTGTGGTATAAGATGGCCACATTTCCTGCATACAAATCCATCAATGTTAAATACAATGCTGTCAAACATGTTATACATCAGTAATTAACATTTCGCATTCAGATTCAGTCTGGACGAGAGGAAGAGGAGGAGCAAGGCAAGACCACGGAGACCACGGAGAGTGCAGCAGCAGAGGGATACGCGTAAAGCCGGGAGCCGGGTGCTGGGAGCTGCAGCCGAAAACCGCACCGCACCACAGTCGCACAAGAACCGCACCGCAGCCGCAGTCAAGGCAAGGAGGTGCGGTGAGCTGCCGGCTGCCGGCGGCTTCTCTAGTGGGCACCGGCACCGGCACTTAAACACATCAGCATCGGCAAAAAATCCGGATTCAGCGCCGCTCCCCCGCCCTTCACACACTGCTGACTGTGCGGCAGGCTGGGCGGCCCAAGCTTATGGTGGCGGTCTGCCGGCAGTGGATCCAGCCGGTCCAGTGACCCCGAGAGATTGTTCAACACATCTCGGCCATCTTGGCCACGCACAGGATCGGATCGGAGCTGCCGGCGGAGATCGTGTGGCAGCGTGGGGACGAGTTGTCAGCCTCCAGGTGAGCCTCGCAAGCTTTTGGGGCGGGGCGGTGCATTGAGCTTTGAGCCACGGCGCCGTGAGGGGACTTGATTCAGAAAAGGGGGTGGTGATGGACAGAGTATCTGAATTAAACAGAACACTCCTACCCAGTCCAAAGATCAGGGCTTGATCCATCACCGTTTTTTAGCTCACTGCACCATCCCAGCTCAGAACCTGGCTACATGCAAATTAGTCTGTCCCTGGCCCAGTGCATCATGGGAACAGGGCAGACCAAACTACCAAGCCAATTCTTATACTGGAAAGGAAACAAGCTTCCGGGGACCGGTTTCTAGCATTACAGCCGTCTTCGGCCCGGCTTGCTTGAATCCTGATGGTGCAGTGAGCAAGGGACTCACATCTGAGCATACCCTTCCACGCTTATGGTGGACAGCACGATTCAGAAAAGGGGGTGGTGAGGGGACCTGAGGCACGCGGCTCGGCTCTGCTTCGCCGAGGCAGTCTAAGAGGTCCAGGAGATTAGTTCTTGCCACCCGACCACCCGGCTGCTCTCAGAACAACTTGCAGACAGTAGCCTGGAAGAGCTACCAGAGTGGGCTGCTTCCACAGAGCCAAAACAGCTCCACAGTGCCAAAACACTCCCTACTCCCTTCTCCCTACCCCCCCTGAGAGTGATGGACATTACAACTGCTGAGGCTGAGGGGTGACCTGAGCGTGTGGTGGAAAAAAGCGGCGGAAAAGGGACCACGGTTGTGCCACCGTGAGCAGCGGGCTGCTAATACTGTTAGATCCCTTCATCTCGTGTCACAGTTATTGAACACAGGTCTGTATGGACACTAGAGGGAGCTCGTGAGCTGTTCCAGGACGCCAGAACGCCAGATCGCCATCTTCACTACAGCAAGGAGGTCACGGTGATTGCTGTTTCGGCATTGGCGTTCTTGTACCTGCGCGCTCTAAACTCCGAGCAAGGCACTTAGTCAGGATTAGGATTAGCTGCCTCTTCAATAAAAAGAAAAACACCCAAAATACTCCCTTTATACCCCCCGCAAAAATACAAACAGGTTCAGGACTAAGGACTAAGCTCTGAGGACCACGGCGTCGCTGCTGCTGCTGTGAGCACTGTTCTAAGCGCTGTGAAAACAACGCTCACTAGCAGAGGGGGGGCGCTGTCAAGTTTTGGACCCTTGCGCAATCGCCCATCGCCCTTGGTGCCAAAGCGCAAATGTGCGGTAGGCAGGCGTGAGCGCTGTGAGGAGCATTGAGCGCTGTGATAACTACGCCGGCACCGACACTGTTCAGTCTGACCACCTGGGCTACACACTTATTGAGAAAAGACCCTAACCTCAAGTGAATCAGAGCGTAGGAGGACTACGAATTGAAGGAATATTGAGAGCCGGTCTTCCTTTGGGTTCACTTCTAGGGGAATGTGGGATCATTGCCCTCAGCTCCACTGTCCCGACCATCCCAGAGCGCACAACGCAAACGCAGCTGGATTTTAATAGGAAATCACAGGAGAAAGGAGAAAGGCGAAATAATGAGGACTAGAAACTCGACCTTATTGCTGGCCCAGACACAGGCAAAGCCTTGCCCTCATAGATCTGCCAGAAGACGGAAGGCAAAACTTTTCTACCCCACTGTAGTGGGGGAGCTCTACCCTTGGCCAGTTCTCTTGGAGGGGGCACTCTTGGATTTATCTGGAGCCACAGGAGCCACTCCAACGCTCCCAGGCTTACTCACGGTGTGCCCAGCACAGATAGAGTCATTGAACAATGTATTGCCGCAAGCAGGGGAAGAGGGGAAGTGTTATAATCGAGCCTACCAAACCCCACGCCCAGGCGCTACTGCAGCCATCACTGGGTCTTCAGGAAATAGAGACATAAGAACTTTCTTGTTCCCTCTGGTAATAAGTTCCGCTGCATCTTTGAGGCCCCAGAGCTGTACCTTGCCTACCAAATCTCCTGAGGACGGCCAGGGCCACAGCTTGAGCTCTACCGCAGTGCAGGCACCAGGGCCACCCCTATCACCAACAATAACCACGCTTCAAGGGGGTGACCTGTTCAAGTTAGAGCCAGCCGGCAGGGAAGTATTGAGGCCCAAGCACAACAGAACAACAACCCCGCCCCCCCCAAGCATCAGAAAATCTTCAACTAAATTTGTCCTCAAACGGGGCCCTAACAACTGACGATCATAATGGCCCATGCCGCAGTGCATCAGCAAACGGAGAGTATACACTTGATGCGTCTAGAAGCAGTAAAGGCCCTGATGAAGGAGGAGTAACTACAGTACTATTGGCCTGGCACATCCAGTCTCCGATCCTGCTGAGCTGGAGTCCCCCGGATCAAGACAAAATGTCTCAGTCACTACCCACAACACGCAGAAGGGGGGACAGCCCCCCAGTGTTTGTAGACCACCTAACATTGATCAACGAGACCCTAATTTCTATGACTGGAGCCGCAATCATGCACGCCGATAAGCTTGATGCCCAGATAAATATATCACAAACAGTGGCAAATTTAATTTCTGGGGTCGATGCTAAATTGGATCACTTGAACTCCTTGATCCGCAGAGCACAGGATAGCACAAATTTTAAGCCTGAACCATGTAGTTGTGGTCCTATTTTTAAAAATCTAGAAAAACTTCCGCATATAATGACTACATTAATTGAGGATCTCAAAATAGAAGCTGGCAAGAACAAGGTTTCAAATGTAAAGACACCTGTGCCTGATCCGTCAAAAAAAGAAGGCATACGAATCTCTTCACTAGACAGCACAGAAACCTGTAAGGAAAATAATGAAAATAAATTTGTTAGGGTGGAGCCCCCATCGATGATAAACACAAATTCTGTAGAGGCCTCACCGACCATAACAAAAACTCACGCTCGGGAGCAGATTCCCATATCGGCCAGCCTAGACTTCCAAAAGAATCTATCGAGAAAAAATAATAAAAAATTTTAAAAAATTGAACAAGGCGAACAAAAATAAATCCATAAGGGAATGGCTACGTCCCGGCAATCAGACGCAAGGCCACACAGAGACACCAGAAAAGACTGAACCAGTTGCATCCCCCATAACATCAGAGAGCTTAGAACCAAAGCATGAAGTTCTTTATTTGCCTGACGCAGCAATAATTCCAGGGCCGGCTGCCCCTCCGGTAGCGTCCTGGCCAGCGCCAACAGCACCAACCACATGCCTTGTAAACGATCTACAAGGCCAAAACGCAGCTGAAGCAACTCAAACTTGCACCATTGAATATGATGCTCGCTTAAATCATTCTTTGGTCGCTGTCCCATTAACATTGACAACGCATGGTGCGCATCAAGTGCCACAGGCCGTATTAGAAACCAAGGGTATTGAAAACATTTAATTTAATAATCGCCCTCCTAGCTTTCCACACATGGTTGCCTCTCAACGAGCCACGGGGTCAAAAGGGCAAGAAAGTGCCCTTTCATCTGGCTTTTCACAGTCATCACAAACAGGCGGTCAGGCCGTGGACTCCGCAGGTTATTCAAATCATGCCCAATCCCAGGACCGGGAAATTAGGCTTTATCCAGAATACGCCTCGCAGGGGAGGTGGGATGTTCTGAATCGCAGCAATCTCCTGATACTCTGTGCAAACATCCCAGGGCTGGAGGGAATAAAATCTACTGACATTGAAACCATCTCCTTCCTACCGCCAGACGCGGAAGAGAAGAATGAAACCACAGAGCTAACCTTCACGAGCCCGGTATTGGCAGAGGTCTTGAAATGCCAGCATAAGCTACTGGAAAGCTGGGGTATGAAGATAAAACCCAAGCGCTCACAAAAATACCCTCTCATATTAAAAACACAGTCTGCATATGCAAAGATGGGAAACACAGCACAACCAGCTGGAGAGCTTCTACGTTTACATGCGCTCCCCACCCATGCGTCAAAAATGGGGCCTACCCTCCAGGGGTCCAAAGGTGGCACAAACTCTCGTTAACCCATCAGAACTCCTATAAAGATTACCACAAATCCAATCCAGGGCACACGCACATGCGCAACACTGGGTCCCGTGAATAAAGACTGGTCCTGGCTGCCGCTTACTTTAAATTCCAAGACCTAATGGTCCTCGCCTTAATGCCAGGGGCCACTTCCATCGATGCATGACCAATACGTACTTAAAAGAAAAGGAATGGTCTCCGATGAGTTTGAAAATCATGTCTTGGAATGTTGCTGGGCTCAGGAGGTTGCTTCTCAAGCAAACTGCGGTGTCATTTATAGAGGAGGCAGACATAATTTGTACACAAGAAACTTGGCAAATCCAGCCTCTCTCTTTGAGAGGATACGCTGAGTAGGGAAACCCCTCAAAAAAGTTCAACATTTTCGGTAGACCCTCGGGCGGGATATGCGTCTATATAAAACATTCATTTAATCTGGAATTCGCAGAAATATGCAACCTGCCGGACACTCTCCAGGCAGGCATCCTGAAAGGCTGTCGCCTAACAAACAGTAACTTTTCACTTTTACTAAACAATCTTTATCATAACCCTCATGGGCCAACATCTAACACGGCGATGCTGATACGCCACATCGAGCGTTTACTGCTTCAATCTGCGGGCCTCAAATGTATCATTTGTATCATTCTTGGTGATTTTAACACTCATAATATCGGGGTTTCAACCACACGCAGGCACCAGGCCGGGGCCACTAACACTTTGAACGACCTACTAAAATCCTACAAGCTGGCGATGGCGCACTCAGTCCTTCTAAAGAACAGCCCTGGGCTGACTGTCAGCCCCACATTTAACAACCAAACTACAGTCGACTATATAATCTTAAGTGGCAAACTCCAACTTTTAATGTCACACTTCTCAGTCCATTCACGTGGCGACAGCGGCCACGCTACCCTAACCGTCACTTTGAACATCATAGCGGACCACCGCTATAAGCTAGAATTCATCGGAGAAGCTGATGGAAAAGAACTAATAAAGCTGCCCAGAAGGATCAAATGGGAACAGACCGCAATTAATGGATTTAACAGCTGGGCAAATCAGTGGACAGGCTGGCTACCAAGCGAGCAGAAAAAGGGCGCCATAGAAACCTGGAATGCCACAACAGAGACCCTGGCGGTGATTCGTTGCGGGAGCTTGAACAGCACATCGCACAGGCGCCCTCTACCTACATATGGCTATAATATTGAAATCAAAACAAGCGCCAAAAAACTAAACAAGCAACGCAAACTCTTTCGCAAAACCGGGACTAGCCTAAACAAGAACCAATTAAAAGAAGCCAAAAAAAGCCATGCTAAGAAGGTTTGGGCAGCAAAACGTGCCCATTGCGAAGCACAATGGTTAATAATGTTTGACTTGCTGAGCCCAGGAAAATCACAGGAGTTTTGGAAGTATATATGCAACCTGGGTCGAGGCCCAAACCATAGTGAAAATTCCCTTTAAGCCACCACTTGGGTCGCCCATGTAAAAGCACTCTATACTAATGATGGCCCGGCTCACATGCAAAATGAAACATCTAATGCTGGAGACAACCTAGACCCATTCATCAAGAAGATGGCGCCACCGGGAAAATTGCTTGTTGCCAACATCATAAAAAACATCAGACAAAACGCCGCTCCAGGTCCTAATGGTCTCCCTGGACACCTATTTAAGGCAAACATCGACTTTTGGTCCAAAAATCTGACCCACCTGTACTCCGAATGCTGGCTCCAGGGGGACGTACCAGATTCATGGAGAGGCTCGCTCTTACAGCCTATTCATAAGAAAGGCCCAAAAACTGAACCTTCCAACTACCGCATGATTGCCTTGTTGGATATTGAGGGAAAAGCTTACGCCAGTGCCATCTTGAGGGACCTCGCAGACTGGTCGAGCGCTGAAGGCATCTTTCCATTCTGCCATACCGGATTTAGACCCGGGTCTGCCACAGTTGACAACATCATTGCACTTTCTTTCCTGGCGCATCGCGCGCGGACACCTAAAGTCTTCCCCTCTTCGCCTGCTTTATTGACTATTCGGCGGCGTTTGATGGGGTAGACCGCGCAATTCTGTGGCACAAGTTGGTCCAATGGAACATCAATCCGGTTCTGTTAAGAGCGATACAGTCCCTCTACCAAAACACATGGGTGTGAATTAAACTCTCTAGGGACCACGCATCTGCCAAGATCAATACAGACAGAGGTCTAAAACAAGGGTGTGTGCTAGCCCCATTATTATTCAGCCTATACACAGCGGATATGGAGAAGGCCTTGACTGGGGCTGCCTTGGCTACTCCACAGATTGGTGGGTTCAAAATTTAGTTTATGCAATATGCCGATGACTTGGTCCTTTTGGACAACACGAGAATGGGGCTACAAAAGGCGTTGGCGGCACTCGCCGTGTACAACGATAAAAACAGGCTAGTTGCAAACCCAACCAAGTCTAAAGTAATTATTTTTGGACATTACCCAAGGAAAAAATCTCTAAAATGGAGGCTAGGCAATCTCCTGCTGGAAAGCACGCAGCGGTACACCTATTTGGGCATTTGTTTTCAGGATTCAGGGCGCACAAGTGCCAATCTTAAGTCAATCCAGGCTAAAGGCAAATCCATCCCCTATGCCATTTGAAAGCTGCAATCCTCCTTATACAGCCCATCCACCATGGCCATCAACAGAGTACTTAAAGCCAAGCTTATGCCAGCACTCAACTATGCTCTACAGGCATTTCCGGGCAAACGGAGTAATGAATTAGAAACAATTCACTGCAGTGCATATAAGAAACTTTTCCATCTTCCAACGTGCACCAGAAACACCCTCATTCGCCTGGAGTTCTCACTCAACCAGCAAAACCTGGAAGAGCTGGCCGCCTTAAGCAAATATTACTTTTTAACAACGGTGGCACAGGAGAACACATTAAAGGCAGTCTGGAAAGGTATCTTCAGAGAGCCAGGGAACCCCTGGTCGGCCATCCTCGAAGTGGCTAAGGTCCCACTCAATCTTGCCACGGATTCATGGAACCCTGAATACGTCAACTACTCCGCCATTAAAAATGCGATTAAAAAAGAAGTGCGTGCTAGGTCACGGGAACTAGATCTGGAGTCGCTGGGAAGAAAAGACTTGCATGAGACCCTGTGTTTTCTGCATACCCTGCATACCTCTAAACTTCACCTCACGCAGGCCGTGGGCCGTGCTGCCCTCCACAAGATCTTTTTTACCTGCAATACTCGGAGAGAAGCAGACCGCGTTTTACCCGCTGGTATTTTCCTGGCCAACGCTGATCTTGTGCTCATTGCAGCACAAAATGACACGATTCTTTTAAACCCGCATCATTCGCACAGAAGCTGACTGCGGTCTACCTGCAGGCATTTTCCTGGCCCACGCTGTTTCTGTGCTCAGTCAAGCACCAAGTGGCACGATCCTGGTTTAAGATTGGACATACCTGTAGCCACACTTGATATATTCCACTCTGCACAATCCTACAGTGAGTACCCGGCTGGGTCCACTGTGAGTACACATTATCTTTTATTCTCACGCATTGTTGGCACCCATTCCATCACGAGCTCTTGATTTACTCCTCCAAGATGTCCCACACCGTCCCTGTCCTGATGAGACCCTCTATCCTGTAAAGGGTCGAAACGCCGTCGACGCCCATTGGGAATGAACCTTTTAAACAATGCCTATGAATTCAATAGCCATTGCATATTATTGAATATTGTCTGTTTGGTCGTTTTTCCCTCTTCCTTGTAAATACACCCCTGCTGAAACCGTGTATATAATTGTCACTGGTTGTCACTCTTAGTGTGTTTTTCACCACCCTTCCGGTTCACACTTTACACCTGGGACTACTTTTTTCGAAAAGCTTTCATATTAATGTAAATGACTGTATAAGGTTACTTGGATATTGTTTGAAATTGTGTAAAAATAACAAAATGATGTTTTCCAAATAGGTGTTATGAGTTTCTGTTTTTCCTTCTTGCACCCTCGTACCTTCATAACTATTATTAGATATTGTTCAGTAAGTATCAAATATACGCTCAATTGTTCCACTGGAACCAATGTTTTTTTGATATAAAAAACTCCACAAGATCTTGGCTTATGGACTACACCCATTGCCCCTCAAAGAACTATATCCTCGCGGTCAGAACAGCTCAGGAGTCCGGGAATGCAGGCTTTGCCTGTATAAACGTGAGTCTTTGGCCCACCTCCTCTTCTGCTGCCCGGCCCTGCGTTTGGCCCGCAGTCTTTATCTCAGGCTATTACTAAGGCAACCGGGGTTATGTACTGCAAAGGAGGGGGTTATCCATCTTTATACCCTGTCCACAGTAAAGCATATGGCGGCCTTTGGAAAGTTCATCTTTCAAGCACGGGCAATGTTGATGACTTCTACTGGCCTGATTACAGAGGCTCCTGCCAGCCCATGATCCTTTTCTGATGTAGTACCAGGGCCCACGGAGCAATTAGATAAACTGAACTCTTGTAATTTTCTTGATTTTAACTTTTGTAATGCTGTTATTATTGTACTTGGTTTTATGTAATGATTTTCAGTAACCAAACAATAAATATCATTCATTCATTCAGTAATTAACATACAATAAAATAAAACTCGACAAGGTATAACCGCGTACTCAGGATACCAAGCTCAACATTCACTTGCCACATCAATAATGACAAACTCAAGGCATAGAAGTTCAGAATTCCCTATAAGTTAGAATCATATATATACATGTGAAAACCTAAAGTATTGTGTCCAGGTCTGTAGTAGAAAGCTACTTGTAGCAACATCAGTGTGCCATACATAAAGATGGCCCTCATTGCAAGACCTATGTGTCAATCTAAGTGCACCATGACAACATGTCTGACAAAAAGCAGTAGCTGAAGTCTGACAATAAATTGCATAACTATCCATGTTACATGATGGAAGTGCACCACATGCATGCAGCAAATCCCCATGCTAAAGTAAGTGAACAATTAAATAACTGTGTCAATGTCACAGAGGCAAGCAACAACATCAGGGACATATATATGTGTGAGTGTCTTACATGTTGGCACTGCCACACCTAACTAGGGATGAACATATGGCAGAAAATTAGATCACTGGTTTGTCACTTTGTACATGTAGTGACATAGGGATAGATGTAGGTAGCCCTTTACCTGTCGGTAATGGCCGAAAATCTGTAAAATGGGCCGTTACCGACCGGTATTCATGAAATGAGATGTAGGAGCTCAATATTTACCGAATCGGAAAACATGAGTTGGTAAAAATCCGACTCTGTAAAAATGAGTCGTTTTTTATCGAAGCGGATTTTACCGATTACATAATTACCGAATTCTTATTTACCGAATCGGTAAATAAGAAACGGTAAATAAATGGCCATGGAGATGTAGGAAACACGAAAAATACCGAATTCACGGAAATTTGGTATTTATGAGTCGGTATTTACCATGGAATGAATGCAGGTGAAGGCTATAAAAAGAGTCCCAAAATGCAACAGTGGTTTCAGAATGGCGGCTTTCTACGTCATTGCAAGGCGGTTGAGACTACAGGCAGCAGAAGAGAGGGAATGGCAAAGGGAGGAACAAATGTACAGGCAGAGGATAACACTGTTCCAGCTGACAGATCCTGAAATACTCCAGAGGTACAGGCTACATCCCCAAACCATAATGGACTTGATCAGAGACCTACACCCACTCCTGGAGCACCCAACACCCAGGGCCCACGCCATCCCACCCCATGTACAGGTGCTGTGTAGCTTACACCTGCTTGCCTCCGGGAGCTACCAGAGTGTGATAGCAGCAGTGGGTGGTGTGTTCCAGAGCTGCCTGCCCCGCTTCTTCAGGAGGTTCCTTGATGCCATGATGCAGAGGATGGAGCATTGCATATCATTCCCTGACACACCTGCGGAGCTTGCAAAAACAAAGATGGAATTCTATCAACTGGCACACTTCCCTCATGTGATAGGCTGCATAGATGGAACCCACGTACCACTCTGTCCACCTGCAGCCACAGAACACATATACAGGAACCGCAAGTCAACGCACTCCATCAATGTCCAGGTCATATGCAACGCTGGCAACATCATCACAGACATCGTTGCTAAATTCCCTGGGAGTACCCATGATTTGTACATATTCAAGAACAGTGGAATATACACATGTCTAGTTGCTGGAGAATTTGGAAACGGATACCTGCTAGGTAAATTACATTGACACACCCTGACACCCACAGCAGATCATTGTATCATGTACATGCAACTAATGTCAATCTTACTCCTCCCTAGGCGACAGTGCATATGCCCTGCGGTCCTTCGTGCTCACCCCCTACCTCAACCCATCCACCAGGAGTGAAAGGCGGTACAATGTGGCACACAGATCCACATGCAACGTTGTAGAGCGCACATTTGGACTGCTCAAGAGCAGGTTCCGCTGCCTCCACAAGAGTGGAGGGGCACGCCAGTACACTCCAATCCTGTCCTGCAAAATCATAGCGACCTGTGCAATGTTACACAATCTCGCCACCAAGGAAGGCACAGAGGTGGAGATCACACATCATGAGGACATTGATGATGGCACAGAACAAGCAGAGGCCCATGGTACAGTAGCGCCACCTGCTACAGATGGGAGACTGAGAAGGGCGGAGGTCACACAGCAATATTTCTGAGTAAGTAATGAGACACAGACAGGCATACATTATGACATACGTAGTTTAATTTACACTACGCAAGTGCAATGATACCACACTATGGTTAGAGGTTATATGAATGTCCACAACTGTGTGGTCACGGTTAACACCACCGTGACCTGTACCTTGGGTGGAGGGCATTGTCAATGTTTACGTCCACGGATCACAGGGTGGGACTGATGTGGCTGTGTGTCATGGGTTACGGTGTGGCCTGTCTCTGCCGAATGACGCCTGCGGCTCCTGCGTATCTCAGAGACAGGAGTGCTTGCGCCACTCCTGCTGGTGGACTCCTCACTTTCACCCACACATGTGTCGCCTCGAGTGGCAGTCTGTTGTGCGAGCAAGAGCTCCATGGCAGAGGTCACTCTGGCCATTCCCACAGATAAATTGGTGCAGCACTGAACTACAGCATCCTGCATCGCCACTGACCGTCTTCACAGCAGGAGGTAGCAGTCGCAAATCTATTAAGGGCTTTTGTCTGCTGCCGCACATCAACACGGGCCTTGCGCCTCTCCAAATGGTCCCTGTCCAACTTGTCGCACAGGACAGTCATGCACTGTGTCATGGCTGTGATGCCAGATGCCATTGACTGCATGCTCTCTGATAATTCCCCTATGCCCTTGCCTATGTCATCCAGCTTGTTGTTGGTGGTGAGTGCCTGCCTCTGAACCCCCATCATTGCTTTTGCCTGCAGGCGCTGGACTTTGACCATGGTGGCCTCCAGACCGCAGAAGACCCCCTGACCGTGATGCTCTTCAGCTGCCTCCCGTGACCTTCGTCCTCGGACACTGGCCCGCATAGCTCTAGGAGTGGGCAGCTTCTCAGCGTTGGCTGACTCTAGTTGGTTGCTGGTCATGTCAGCCTCATCCTCTTCCTCCTCTGATGTTTCCAGTGTACGGGGAGGGGGCACATCAAGCCGCCTTGATCTTTCCAGCACTGGGGACGGAGTTGTTGGGGTGGGGGACTATGCAGCCGCTCCTGACTCCTGACTCTCAAACATAAGAGGAGACTGTGGCTGTGGTGGTGTTATGTCCTCAGGTGACTTGGCTGCCTGCTCATTGTCCTTCCCTCCGTGTGCTGAGCTTGGACCAGCTTCTTCCCTCCTCTTCTCCCTGGCCTTCGCTGTGCTGCGCGATGACTCTCCTGTGGAGAGACATGGACATTATGTCAGTGGAGTTGTTCACCTGTGTTACTTGATTAAACACACTACTATCGCACATTTGTCTGTCCCTGATTTGCTTATGCTAGTACTGTGTTGCATCCCTTGCTGTATGGTATGCTGACTGCATAGAGGTATCTACCTATGACTACATCTCCCTGGATGCATTGCTGGGCATTGGTAAAACCTGTTCAGAAGTGTGATGTAGGCACACAGGGTGTGGAAGGGGATTTGGGAAAAGGGATGATGGCAATGTACATGCATCTTACCTTGTTTCTTTGCAGTTCTCGCGGAGCTGTCAGCGTCCCCAATGCCATGGATGGATTCTGGCTCAAGGGTGGATTCCACCTGCTCCTCTATGTCGGTGAGTCGTGGTGCACGGTTCCTTCCTCCCCCTGTTGCTGCAGCTTCTTTTCGGTGGGCAGCTAGCTTCTTTTTTGTTGTGATGCGGAGATCATACCACCGTTTTTTCAAATCGTCTATTTCACGTTGGGTGACACCAATGGCATTTACCTTTCCTTGTATGTCAATCCAGGTAGTGCGCTTGATGGACTCAGCAACATGCAGTGATTGTTTCCTAAAGATCTTGCTGTAATGTTTGACAACCTCTGCAACAAGTACCTCCAGTTCTTCAGGGCTGAATTTAGATTTTCTTCTGCGCCCAGCAGCATCCCTCTGTCCATCCTGATTCTCCATGGTGTAGTACAGGTAAGCTTAGGGAAGCCTGCTCCTCAGTCTGTCCTCCTGCTCTCCTGACTGTTGGTTTCTGCACCTGCATGGGCGTGGCCACTCCCAGGTACTGGGGAGGGGTGCTTGATTCTGATTAGTTGATTCCACTGAACCTTTGGGTTTGAGTGTGGTTGGTGTTCCTGATTGGTTCACAGGCTCACATGTTTGTCAGTTTCAAATTTCCGATTCGGTATTTTCTGATTCAGTATTTTCCGATTCGCTATTTCCCGACTCGGTATATTCCGATTCGGTAATTCTCATTCATTCCTATGGGCCATGGGCTCGTTGGAATGTATGGGTTTTACCGATTCGGAATTTACCGAGTCGGGAAATACAGATTCGGTGAATACCGATTTCAGATTCCAACTGAGTCCGAATCGGTAATTTTTACAGATTTTTTACCTACATCTCCTTTTCCGATTCTGAAATACTGATTCGGTATGAGTCCGTATTTTAGAATCGGTAAAAATTAATTACCTGCATCTGGCCCTTAGAGAGCTCAGGAACAATTAAAAATACCTATCACAATAATCTACTGCCTACACACGAAAGTCAGAATGAATATGTCTCCAAAGTATCAGGGCATGGTTCAACATTTGCAGTGATGCAGAGAACTGGAAGAGACATGTGTTAACCAATAGTCAACTGTGTATATATAACACATATTGTCAAATACTGTAAGAAATGTTTATGAGTTAGTCAATACACATAACACACTTGGACAGAAATGTCTCTGTAACAATTAGCATATTCATTCCCATTCATATATTATTCTACTTTCAGCAGAGCAAAGATATGGTCTGCAGCTGTGGGTCATAACTCCATTTGTACATCCTCAGACAGAGGCAGAAAAGCCATAAAACCAA
The DNA here is from genome assembly GCF_964263255.1 of Lissotriton vulgaris. NCBI lineage: Eukaryota > Metazoa > Chordata > Amphibia > Caudata > Salamandridae > Lissotriton > Lissotriton vulgaris. Next base: position 727,624 of record NW_028254059.1, read on the forward strand.
GCACATATCAAGACCAGGAATGCGGTAGAGTGGAAATTTGGTGTACTGAAGTCCAGGTTCTGATGCCTGGACATGTCAGGGAGAAGATTGCTATACTTGCCTCCATGGTGTGCAAAGTTATACTCGTATGTACCAACCTCCACTACATATGTGTGAGAACTAATATACTGTGGGACTTAGAGCCTGAAGAGACAGAGCCAATGGAAAAGGAGGAGGATGGAGGAGAGGTCCTCCACACAATGGCTGGTCGGCGCGACGTGGCCACATTGTGGCAAATTTATTTTTGTAAATTATCTGACCTTATGGACAAATTGTCTGAAATGCTCAACTTTAGAAGAAATGTTTGAATCCTTCTTGTGTTGGTTTTTATGGCACTGTCAATGTAAACATCAAGGGCCTGATTTACAAAGGTAGACCAAAAGTAAAAGTTTAGACCGGACGTCTAAGTTTAGACCTAAAGTCTAACTTTACTACTAGTAAAGTTATACTTTTGGTCTAAGTTTAGACCAAAAATCTAACTTTACTACTACAGTTAGACTTTAGGTCTAACCTTAGACTTTTGGTCCAAACTTAGACCAAAAGTCTAACTTTACTAGTAGTAAAGTTAGAATTTAGGTCTAGACTTAGACTTTTGGTCCAAGTGAGGTAATATGAATTTTTATGGTCAATTGTGTCCCCTAACGTAGACCCCAACGGCTCCATGTCCGTGCTTCAAGTACATGTATGTTCCCTCCACAACCCGCTATGAAGACGCAAATACATTTGCGTCCAACGTTAACATGTCCTCTTTCAGATGCACCATGAATGGATCGATAATTCAGTTCCTAAGTATGTCTTGCCACCGTCTTTACATGGTGCACCTTCACGTTTTCCTGGCTCTGGCGAGCTAGGCCCTGATTCCTGCCATCGAGCCCTTTCTGCCTTCTGCCTCTGAAAGCTGCAGCCTGCCGCTTCCATGACCCTTGCCTTACTCCCTGTGCGGCGAGCGGTGCCCGGCTCGGCCTGCTTGCCTGCCAAGACTGTATTTTGCCTTCAAGTTATCTGCTCCGCTCTTCGAAAATACATTCCTGTCTAGTGATTTAGGAAAACATCTTCCCAGCTGCAGAGCAAAGGGCCCGGCCTTTCTGTCTCCGTGCAAGTAATTCATTGCTCCTGTTACCATGGTAGGCCCATGGCCCCTCGCACTACACGCAGACACGTAGGCGCATATACACGCATTAGCAGTCAGTATAGAATAGCCTCTGCCCGAGCGACCTTTCCTTCTAGATAATATAGTTCCTCAAACACAAGATATTAGATATGATTGGGTTTAGATTGTCCTGACACGCCAGACTTCTGTCTCCTTATGTAGAGCTAAATGTCAAGTCCCCTTCACCCTCTAGTTCCACGTCATTCACACGTCATGCTGCTGCGCGCGCATCTCTGCCATATATTTCTGCTGATACTGCAGGATTCCTCTATGGATCCACCCACCTGTGACACTTTCATGTGACGTTGTCTAGCACACACCTCCGTGTACGCCCCCGTGCACGCCTTCTGTTACGTACATGTGTTCTTATCTCTTTTCTCTCAGCTGTTACGCCTTCTGTATCCATCACCATTATGTGCATTTACTATATATATTGTATTCTGTTAATAAAGCATTGTCTATCCCTTCCTGAACCTTCGTGGTGATGGAACACGATACCTGGTTCGAACCAATTCCATTTTATGGAATAAAACCCTTATAAACTCAGATGCCACGGACTCTGCCTCTCATTTTTGATTGAGTTATTCTTATTGAACTTTACCGCATAGAAATTCAGTATAGGTAATTTTTATTTACCACATAATTGGCGCCCGAACAGGGACCCCTCCCCCACCTTACGCGCCGGCGGTGCGTTGCAGGCCTGGTCCCCTGCCACAGCCGTGACGGACAATTACGCGTACCCGCAGGATTTCCTGTATCTCCCTCAGGCCAACGGAGGTGACTGAGGCTGCGATCGACACCCAGAGGAGGCGGTGAGGAGTGCGGAGGATCCCGACCAGAGCCCAGCCGAGAGAGCAAGGTCCGAGGTGTTCAGAGGCCCACCAGTTCCGGAGTTCCGAAGTACCTACGTCACGAGTCGAGTCGAGTCCAGTCCGGTCCAGTCCAGTGTCGAGTTTTCCGAGGCCTTCCGTTCCGTGCTTCCCGGTGAGTACCGTTGCTGGGGACGCATCTAGACGGGTGCATTAATTTGTGTCCGGTCAAGACGGGTTTGGGTACACAGACCCGGTCTGCACTGTTTAGCAGTGTATCTGTACTGTTTAGCAGTATATCAAGTATTCAGCTATCAAGTTATTGTTCGTTCTGAAATGTTTTAATGTGTTTTTAATGTCGTGGTATGAGTGATTCTTTGATTTTCATTACTGTGTTTATTGTATTAGTCGTGTCCGAGTCCGAGTAAGTATCAAGTGTCAAGTATCGAAGTGTTCAGAATGCCTCTGTTTTCCAAGCTACGTCAGATAGGAACTAGAAAAGGGATACTCGAGGAAGCTGTTCCCATCCCACCCAGGGACACCCCCGGTTATTTTATGTACCACAAGCACGGCTTAGACGCTGTATTATATCTCGACTTGTGGATGGATTACACCAAGGATTTAGCAGAAAATCAGAGATGGCCCGTTACAGGGACATGGGATGCCGAGTGCATCATGAGAGTAGAGGAAGCATTATGGAAAAAGAAAGCCAGACAGTCACAGAAAGATGCCATTGAATTATGGCGTAAAGAATTACATAGACGGACAGAGAAAGCACTCAGAAAAGCAGAGAAAAGTAGAGAGGATTCTGAAAAGGCCAAAGAAAAAGAACTACTAGAAGAAGGGGAACGAGTTAGAATGGAACAACACGATAGACAGAGTAACGCACTTATGACAGGATTGTATCCAGTCCTGGCCGAGGGCCTGCCCAAGGCGACGCCAGAAACACCGAAAAATCTGCCCCCTCCATTGGTTCCGACTAAATTACGTCACAAGACTGCAGCAGATATTTTTCTTTCTTCCTATTTAGACGATGTAGCTCCCGAATATACCAATGTTCCACCTGCACCTATACCACCCACTGATCGCCTTCCCCAACGACAGACCACTCCTCCACCACTTCCTGCACCCCCTACTAATCCGCTTAATCCTTTTGGAATTCCGTTACAGCCGCCACCGACCCTACAGACAGATCATGCTCAAGCCTCCGCCTCAGGAGGTGCATTAGGGGGTTACCATACCCCGCCACCAGTACGCCGATTAACTGTTAGAGAACTAGCAATGGAACGCACTCCAAAACCAGTCACAATTGAAAAGCTTAAAGAGTTTCTTACAGACTGTAGATATGATCCAGTACCAGGCAAAGACGGTTGCATGATATTAGCCTCAATACGTATAAGACGTGCTGCAAACTTTTTGGTTCTATTTCCAGGAATGCAAGATTATCTAGACAGGATATATCATTTTGTTCAGACTGGGGAGGGTCAGGAATGTATTCACGAGGCCATGGCACATCAGAAAGTAGACACTCAAGGTGTACTATTAAGATTCCTCATAAACTGTTTCATAAGAGATCGAGACCGGCCTGGTGTAAATAAAGAAGAGATGGAGGTACTAACTACATGGGGTCAGAACATTGCAGACGGAAAACATGATAAACAAAAATGTATATAGGCCATGTACAGAAAAATACGTAAAGAAATAACAGTATTCCATGCAAAAGAGAAAGCTGAAAGGGAAGCAGAATCAGACGCGAATAAATCCTCAGAGGAGGATGAGCCAGAAGATACAGGAACGATAGCATATGTAGGAAAGGGTAGACCCTTTAATAAAACGATACGCCCAGAAAGCAAGAGACTTTTTCACTCTGCCATGTCAAACCCGAGGACTCCTGAACATCTGTTTCAGGCTACCAATAAAATACTTCAAGAACGAATGGGGTACCATGTACTCGATTCCATGGATGAACAAGAATTAGCCAGGTCAGCAGTACAATGGGCTGACAATTCCGATAAATATAATGATGACGCAGTAGCACAAACATTTTTGAATCTTTCCCCAGACGAACAGCGACTAGCTGGTATGTACATGATACAGCACCTCCTTATATTGTATAAAAGCCAACATTCTGATCCAGGTCCCCTACCGGATATACTAGTAGAACTACTCATGAATAAATGGAGAGGCCTAGGTACCGATTTAATTAAAGTAATTTTAGAACATAGACACAGATATAGGGCTTTCCTGAATCCACAGTTTGTTCCAGCTCCACCCCCAGAAAGAAAAATGTTTTACATAGACAGACAGAATCCCTTACGAGAAGTACACCCAGTCAGGAATGATGATAATACCCTTAGACGTGTGTTTGTGTACACGCCCATAACTAAAATGGAATTATTGGAAATGAAGAAAATAGTGCCTAGTCATGATAAGGACCCAGCAGGTTTCCACCGTGAAATTAAAGACATGTTACTCATGGGAGATTATACCTACCCTGACATTATGAAAATATTGAAAGTACTACTGCCTGCCGGTATTTATGAGAAACTCAAAGAAAAAGAATGGGAGGTGGGTGACAAAAAGATAGATTGGGCTGCATTAGAAAATGAAGAAGCGACCCGAACCCCAGGTTTAGATCTTGGGGACAAAACTAAAGCATTACCAGGATTATTAGTACAAGTATTGCCAAGGTTATTAGCAACTAAAAAGGAGGACTGGGATGCAATCTCAGCCTGCAAACAGAAACCCGATGAAGACACTAGTGATTTTTATTCCCGATTTGAGAAATGTTTTATTATTAATAGTGGCCTGAAAGCAAGTAGCGAGTCATACCCACACCTTTTTGTATCCAAATTAGTCGAGAATTCTCTGCCCCAAGTTAAGAATCGTGTATTGAAAGTCGAGAGTACATGGCAAGCAAACACCCCTTCGCAAATGTTACAAATGTTACAGTACCACCAGAACAGAATTAGAGAAGAACATGATCACGAACAGAGATGTATGAAAGACACGAAAATGAAAATGCTAGTTGCTCAGTCAGTTCCAGCTGACGGTAATAAAAAGGGTATGACACAGTCCAATAATTCGGCAGCTCCCGTTAAAGGGACATGCAACTATTGTAAACAGCCAGGTCACTATGTAAACGATTGTGCAGTTTTGAAACACAATATATCCACAGGTAAAACTAAAGAAAGACCGCGTCAACCTAGACAAGATCAGGTCCAACAACACGTACCACAGAATGTACAGCCTATGCATGCCCCACAACAGACAGCACAGACCGTAGCGGTACCACAGACACCGCCCATTGCAGCAACACAACATGCAACACAGCAGATGTACCAATATGCACAAACTGATTATCCCGATTACCAGCGATACACATGAAACAGCCTAGAGAGGGAGGTTGGCTTGCCTCTTATTGAGGTTCCTGTAGATCAAGAGGGTCCTTACGTACATAGTCAAGTATTAGGAAAAGATAGAAAGTTTTTGATTGACACAGGGGCAAGCAGAACAACAATCAGTCACGACGAGGTTCCAGGGGCACCCCTCTCAGGCTCACAGAATGTTTCCCTTGGATTTTCAGGCAAGCCTTTTGTAAATGAAGTATCGAAACCAGTACCCCTTTTAGTTGGTCCGTTGTCTCGCACTACAGATTTATTGCTCACGAAATCATGTCCAGAAAACTTATTAGGTATCAAGACACTGAAAGCTCTAGGAGCTGTAATATGTTGTTCTCCGGAAGGAGTAAGATTGTTTCTGCGTGACTTTAAGGGTCACTATGTGTTGAGAGATATGGATCCCAGGCTACAGAATGTTCCTGCACATTTATGGGCACAAGGCCCCACTGATGTAGGTTGTATGCACATTACTCCATACCGTGTCACACTCAAGCCAGGAGTAGTACTACCACGAATCCGACAATACAAGTTACCCCCAGATGCTGTAGTGGCTTTACTGAAAATCATTGACGAGCTCATTGCACAAGGAGTGGTTGTAGAAACCGACTCAAACCTCTGTAACTCCCCTATCATTCCAATTCTTAAACGTACTGACCCAAATGCACCCCCAGTTTATCGATTAGTGATCGATCTACGAGAACTGAATAAATGCATTGTACCACAATATCCCGTGGTCCCAGACATTTCGTCTCTATTGACTGCCATTGATTCCGAAGCAACGTTCTTTACTGTAATTGATCTGAAGAACGCCTTCTTTAGTGTCCCAATCGATCCGGAAAGCCAATACCTTTTCGGATTCTGTTTAAATGGTCGAAGCTTCAAATTTGCACGCGCACCTCAAGGATTCACAGAAAGCCCCAGCATCTATAGCCAAGCACTGAAAAGACAACTCGACAGTATTCACATGCCTGACAAGACTGCCCTACTGCAGTATGTCGATGATCTATTGATCACCGCCCGAAGTGAACCAGAATGTGAACAAGCGTCACTGATAGTGTTACATTTCTTGGCTGACAAGGGACACAAGGTGTCTCCTTCGAAGCTACAATTCTGTGTTCAGCAAGTGGTGTACCTTGGGCACTTGCTGTCCAAAGGGGGGAGACAGCTAACACCTGACCGAATCCAGTTAATTGTAAACATGTCACAACCCAAGACACAAAAGGAGGTACGGGCCTTTATAGGCCTCACTTCTTACTGTAGACAATGGATTCCTCAGTATGCATTTCTAGCCAAGTCACTCATACAGTTGACAACACAGGAGGCAGCGACAACGACTGTCCTCCCTTGGACTCAGGAACATACACAAGCTTTTGACGAATTAAAGAAAGCCTTATGTCAAGCACCTGTTTTAGCGACACCATGTTACAGCAAGCCTTTTACACTTTTTGTCACAGAACGCGAAGGTACTGCATTGTCAGTACTCACCCAGGATCAAGCAGGTTCACACAAACCGTGTGCTTATTTTTCTAGTACATTAGATCCAGTAGCCCAGGCTCTGCCTGCGTGCTTGAAATCTGTGGCAGCAACAGCTCTAGCAATCAGACAAAGTGATTCCATAGTGTTAGGACACCAATTGACAGTACAAGTTCCACATTCCGTGGAAGTTCTTTTAAACCGAACACAGACTCAGCACTTGACTATAGCACGACTGACAGGTTATGAATTGACATTGTTTCAACCACACATAGAAATCAGACGTTGCAATACATTGAACCCTGCTACACTTCTGCCATTAAGTGAGACAGACCCTTTGGCACATGATTGCATTGAAGTCGTTACCATTACGACGAAACCCAGACAAGACTTGACAGACACTGCATTACCAGATCCAGACCTGACACTTTATGTGGATGGTTCATGTATGAGAACAAGTACAGGAGAGTTAGTGGCCGCTTACGCAGTCACGACCGAAACTGAAGTCATAGAAACAAATCGTATTGATACACTGTCAGCCCAAGCAGCAGAGCTCATCGCTCTGACTCAAGCCTGTATTCGAGCAAAGAACAAGAGAGTTAACATATACACAGATTCACGTTATGCTTTCGGAGTCGTACATGACTTCGGTGTACTCTGGCGAGAGAGAGGTTTTTTAACTTCTCACGGAGCCAAAATCCAGCACGGTCCCCTCATCCTAGCTCTGTTAGACGCAATTCATTTGCCTACAGCGATATCCATCATGAAGTGCAAGGCACATACGAAAGTCACAGATACCATTTCCCAGGGTAATGACCTGGCAGACCGAACAGCCAAACATACAGCTCAGCCTCAGACTCACGCAACTGACCTGATAAAGACAATAGTCCCGACACCGACACATTGCATGACAGTTAGAGATCCCGCCCTAGATGTAATTGACATACAGACACATGCTACACCAGACGAAATCAAGAAATGGATTGAACTAGGAGGGATCCAGACAGAACAGGGATGGATGACGAAGGGGAAAGCCACATGGTTTCTCCCCGACTCTATGGTTCAGGTTATCATTAACACAGTACATAGTCCTGCACATTTAGGAGAAAAAGCCATGTTAGACAGTATTCAAAACCTTTGGTTCAATAAGCATTTACAAGCAGCAGCAAAACAGAAAGTACGTACTTGCATGATCTGTTGTCAGTTCAACCCAGGTAAAGGCATTCCCGTAGAGCAAGGTGGATTTCATCCTCCCGATCACCCTTTTGAAGTCCTCCAGATGGATTATATCCAGATGGAACGCTGTCGAGGATTCAAATATGTCCTCGTAGTTGTATGTGCACTCTCCCGTTGGACAGAAGCATATCCAGTCCCAGATTACACTGCTCCGACCACTGCCAAGCAGCTGGTACGTGAATTTTTCCCCAGGTATGGCTTGCCCCGTATCGTATACTCAGATAATGGTCAGCCATTCTCGTCCGAGCTTATGAAGCAGGTATCACTCCTGCTAGGTTATCAGTGGAAGTTTCACTGTGTCCGACATCCCGAGGCAGCAGGTCTCGTGGAACATCATAATCAGACCCTGAAAATTCGTCTTGCCAAGATCTGTAGAGAGAAAGGCGTTGACTGGATAGTAGCTTTACCAGTTGCACTCTTTTACATGAGAATGATAGCGCATTCAAGAACTGGGCTATCCCCGTATGAGGTGGTCTTTGGTAGGCCACCGAATATGTGGGGGACGCCTTTGCCTCGTAAAATAACAGATGTTGACTGTACTATGCTGACAGATTACCTTGCCTCCTTGATGTCTGCACTACAATCATGTCGTTCACAGGTAGCTGCAGCCTTTCCCGACAACACCGAGGTGAAGCCACACGAGATTGTTCCGGGGGACCTGGTGCTCGTGAGGAACTTTGACAGGAGGAGTCCGCTGGAGCCCCGTTGGCAGGCGCCGAAGCTCGTGTTATTAAAAACAAGGACAGCAATAAAAGTGGAGGGCCGCAAGGGCTGGCTCCACTCGAGTCATGTAAAAAGACATTATGGACTGCCTCCGAAACTAGATTCCCAGCCCTGCCCCCTTCCAGAGACTGATACTAAACTCCCCCTGGTAGAGAAAACTCCTTCCCAGGAATTTCGCATGAAGTTGAGGTCTAGCAAGTCAGACAGTTTAATTGTTTAAGTCCTCCCCTAGGTGAATCGGTTAGACAAGTTTCTGACATGTACCCCCTAGACCTCAATAGAGAGAGAGATAGACAGAAACAGATCAAGAAACATGAATATTGTAAATCTCTCCGTAGTCACTGCATTGTGACATTATTGATTATGTTTTCTCTGAGTCTTATGATTATTGCTGCAAGTATACTGTTACACATGTATTTTCCTATTTTCAAAGTGCACATTCTTCTTCAAATAACACTGCCGAGCATACTTTCAGTGAATTGCCCCCGCACGAGTTATCTTACCGACTTGCGCTGCGCAACAATACATTCATCAGTATGTTACATCATTCCCATCAGACCAGCAATGCTACCAATTGTTGGATATGTGGCCGACTCCCTCCCTATCAGAAATACAAGGGAGTTCTGCCCCTCTTTCCGTACCCGTTCACACACAATGGTTCCTGTGGTGCATGGTTTAGTCTAATGAATTCTTTGGATTCTGATTCCGTAGTTTACCAGGGCGATTGGGTATGGGGAAATCTGAATACAGTTCTGCATAAAGTATGTTTCCCTGATAAGGAGGGTCTTCCCCAAAGGACAGGAACTGATCTAGAAAATGAAGTATATGGATTAGGTAATTATACATTTAACCTCATGATTCTGAATGTCCAAGCCGATACCAGACCAGTCTTGCCCGCAATGTCAGTATTACCAGTCAAAGGTGAATTATGTGTCAGAAAGAATGGTTCAGTACACCTGGGTCATAGTAGATGTACTACTGTGATCGAATTCAGTGATAAAGGCAAGTCTACATTCAAAGCTTCCTGTCATTCCTATTTCATTTGAGGTCATACAGCGTATATACGCTTACCTCTAGATTGGGATGGTACTTGTTACATTGCATTCCTTCTGCCACCTGTTTTCCTAGCCCCTCCTGACTATCATAGGAACTCCCATCTAGTACACAATAGACCCCAGAGGGATCTCCCGATTGTTGACTATACTGAAACGGCATGGGAGCAGTATACAGACTTCAATAAAGGTTTCTTTCCCTATCTAGGTGCTGTCTTTAATAGTAAACTGATACGCAAATTAACCAGAACCCTCGAAGCAGTAGTGAATGAAACTACTTCCGCCCTAGGCAATTTAACAGAGGAGCAGTCTGCTATGCGGATTGTTGTTCTTCAAAATCGTCTTGTCCTTGACGTCATCCTGGCCGATAGGGGCGGAGCTTGTAGAGTCATCGGATCGAGTTGCTGTGTTTTCATTCCAGAAAACGCACCATCAGTATATAGAGCCATAACCCGTCTCCACAAGATTGCAAGTCAGATACACCAGAACCCAGGCACCTGGACTTGGTCCGGCTGGTTCTGGAGCGTGCTATCAGCCTGGGGATGGAAGGTCCTATCCTTCCTCGGAATTGCCCTTCTCATAGTATTCAGTTGTTGCTTATGTTTACAATGTGGGCCAGCGATTTGCGGCTTGTGCGCCACATCGTGTATTCCCCATTCAAGTCCACGTTTAAAATCCCACCAGAAGAAGGAAGAGCAAATGATGTTATATGAACAAATTGACAGACTAATGAAGATCGATATATCATGAAGGGTCCGTAGGGGACAAGGAGGGAATGAGGTAATATGAATTTTTATGGTCAATTGTGTCCCCTAACGTAGACCCCAACGGCTCCATGTACGTGCTTCAAGTACATGTATGTTCCCTCCACAACCCGCTATGAAGACGCAAATACATTTGCGTCCAACGTTAACATGTCCTCTTTCAGATGCACCATGAATGGATCGATAATTCAGTTCCTAAGTATGTCTTGCCACCGTCTTTACATGGTGCACCTTCACGTTTTCCTGGCTCTGGCGAGCTAGGCCCTGATTCCTGCCATCGAGCCCTTTCTGCCTTCTGCCTCTGAAAGCTGCAGCCTGCCGCTTCCATGACCCTTGCCTTACTCCCTGTGCGGCGAGCGGTGCCCGGCTCGGCCTGCTTGCCTGCCAAGACTGTATTTTGCCTTCAAGTTATCTGCTCCGCTCTTCGAAAATACATTCCTGTCTAGTGATTTAGGAAAACATCTTCCCAGCTGCAGAGCAAAGGGCCCGGCCTTCTGTCTCCGTGCAAGTAATTCATTGCTCCTGTTACCATGGTAGGCCCATGGCCCCTCGCACTACACGCAGACACGTAGGCGCATATACACGCATTAGCAGTCAGTATAGAATAGCCTCTGCCCGAGAGACCTTTCCTTCTAGATAATATAGTTCCTCAAACACAAGATATTAGATATGATTGGGTTTAGATTGTCCTGACACGCCAGACTTCTGTCTCCTTATGTAGAGCTAAATGTCAAGTCCCCTTCACCCTCTAGTTCCACGTCATTCACACGTCATGCTGCTGCGCGCGCATCTCTGCCATATATTTCTGCTGACACTGCAGGATTCCTCTATGGATCCACCCACCTGTGACACTTTCATGTGACGTTGTCTAGCACACACCTCCGTGTACGCCCCCGTGCACGCCTTCTGTTACGTACATGTGTTCTTATCTCTTTTCTCTCAGCTGTTACGCCTTCTGTATCCATCACCATTATGTGCATTTACTATATATATTGTATTCTGTTAATAAAGCATTGTCTATCCCTTCCTGAACCTTCGTGGTGATGGAACACAATACCTGGTTCGAACCAATTCCATTTTATGGAATAAAACCCTTATAAACTCAGATGCCACGGACTCTGCCTCTCATTTTTGATTGAGTTATTCTTATTGAACTTTACCGCATAGAAATTCAGTATAGGTAATTTTTATTTACCACACAAGTTTCCATTTGAGAATCAGGCACCAAGTCATTCACATCATAGGCATCAACATGTAACAATCATGTTGTCAGAACTGTTGAACAACATGGGGCCATGGCTTAAAATAATTAATCAACCAATGCATTAAAGAATAGGCCAGGAAGGAAATGTATACCCATGGGAAGTGGAGGAAGCAAGATAGTCGCTGACGGGCTATAGCACTCAGTGGCAGATCTCCCTCTTCCCTCTCCGGTTATGATGAAGAACTGACTGTGGTAAATTTAAATTACCTATACTTAATTTATGCGGTAAAGTTCAATAAGAATAACTCAGTCAAAAAGAAGAGGCAGAATCCGTGGTATTTGAGGTTTTAAAAGGGGTTTTATTCCTTAAAAAGGAATTGGTTCGAACCAGGCAATCATGTTCCATCACCACGAAGGTTCAGGAAGGGATAGACAATACTTTATTGACAGGATATCATATATATAGTAAATGCATTACAGTAGAGACAGATGCAGGAGGCGTAACAGCTGAGAGAAACGAGATAAGGACATATGTACGTAACAGAAGGCGTGCATGAAGGCGTACACGGAGGTGTGTGCTAGACAACGTCACATGAAACGTATCACAGGTGGGTGGATCCATAGGAGAATCCTGCAGTATCAGCAGAAATACATGGCAGAGATGCGTGCGCAGCAGCATGACGTGTGATTGACGTGGAACTGGAGGGTGAAGGGGACTTGACATTTAGCCCTACATGAGGAGACAGAAGTCTGGGGTGTCAGAACAACCTAATCCCAAATCATATCTAATACTTGTGTTTGAGGAACTGTATTATCTAGAAGGAAAGGTCTCTCGGGCAGAGGCTATTCTATACTGACTGCTAGTGCGTGCATATGCGACTACGTGTCTACATGAGATGCGAGGGGCCATGGGCCTACCATGGTAACGGGAGCTATGAATTACTTGCATGGAGACAGTGAGTCCGGGCCCTTTGCTCTGCAGCTGGGAAGGATGTTTTCCTAAACTACTAGACAGGAATGTATTTTCGAGGAGCGGAGCAGATAACTTGAAGGTTGAATACAGTCTTGGCAGGCAGGCAGGCCGAGCAAGGCACCGCTCGCCGCGCAGGGAGTAAGTCAAGGGTCATAGATACAGATGCAGGTCCAGGCTGTAGCATCCAGAGACAGAAGGCAGGAAAAAGCTCGATGGCAGAAATCAGGGCCTAACTCGCCAGAGCTAGAAATACATGAAAGTGCACCATATAAAGACGTTGGCAAGGCACACTTAGGAACGGAATATCTGACCCATTCATGGTGGATCTGAAAGAGGACATGTTAACGTTGGACGCAAAAGTATTTGCGTCTTCATAGCTGGAAGTGGAGGGAACATACATGTACTTGAAGCACGTACATGGAGCCGGTGGGGTCTACGATAGGGGACACAACTTGACCATGAAAATTCATATTACCTCATTCCCTCCTTGTCCCCTACGGACCCTTCATGATATATCAATCCTCATTAATCTATCAATCTGTTCATGTAACATCATTTGCTCTTCTTTCTTCTTACGGCGTTTTGAATGAGGACTTGAATGAGGGATACATGATGTGGCGCACAAGCCGCAAATCGCTGGCCCACATTGCAGACATAGGCAGCAACTGAATACTATGAGAAGGGCAATACCTAGGAAGGATAGGACTTTCCATCCCCAGGCTGACAACGTGGTCAAGAACCAACCGGACCAAGTCCAGATGCCTGGATTCTGGTGTATCAGACTTGCAATCTTGTGAAGACGGGTTATGGCTCTATATACTGATGGCGCGTTTACTGGAATGAAAACACAGCAGCTCGACCCGATGACTCTACAGGCTCCGCCCCTATCGGCCAGGATGACGTCAAGGACGAGACGATTTTGAAGAACAACAATCCGCATAGCAGACTGCTCCTCTGTTAAGTTACCTAGGGCGGAAGTAGTTTCATTCACTACTGCTTCGAGGGTTCTGGTTAATTTTCGTATCAGTTTACTATTGAAGACAGCACCTAAGTAGGGAAAGAAACCTTTATTGAAGTCTGTATATTGTTCCCATGCCGTTTCAGTGTAGTCGACAATCGGGAGATCTCTCTGTGGTCTATTGTGTACTAGATGGGTGTCTCTATGATAATCAGGAGGGGCTAGGAAAACAGGTGGCAGAAGGAATGCAATGTAACAGGTGCCATCCCAATCTAGAGGTAAGCGTATATATGCGGTATGACCACAAATGAAGTAGGAATGACGTGAAGCTTTAAATGTAGACTTGCCCTTATCACTGAATTCGATCACAGTAGTACATTTACTATGACCCAGGTGTACTGAACCATTCTTTCTGACACATAATTCACCTTTGACTGGTAGTACGGACATAGCGGGCAAGACTGGTTCGGCTTCGGATTCAACATTCAGAATCATGAGGTTAAGTGTAAAGTTACCTAATCCATAAACTTCATTTTCTAGATCAGTCCCTGTCCTTTTTGGTAGACCCTCCTTGTCAGGAAAACATACTTTATGCAGAACGGTGTTCAGATTTCCCCATACCCAGTTGCCCTGGTAAACTACGGAATTGGAATCTAGAGAGTTCATTAAACTAACCATGCACCACAGGAACCATTGTGTGTGAACGGGTACGGGAAGAGGGGCAGAACTCCCTTGTATTTCTGATAGGGAGGGAGTCGGCCACATATCCAACAATTGGTAGCATTGCTGGTCTGATGGGAATGATGTAACATACTAATGAATGTGTTGTTGCGCAGCGCAAGTCGGTAAGACAATTCATGCGGGGGCAGTTCACTGAAAGAGTGCTCGGCAGTGACATTGAAGGGAGAATGTGCACGCTTGAAAATAGGGTAATACATATGCAACAGTATACTTGCAGCAATAATCAAAAGACTTAGAAAAAACATAATCAATAGTGTCACGATGCAGTGGCTGCGAAGAGATTTACAATATTCACGTTTCTTGAGCTGTTTCTGTCTATCTCTCTCTCTGTTGGGGTCTAGGGGATACATGTCAGAAACTCGTCTAACCGATTCACCTAGGGGAGGACTTAAACAATTAAACTGTCTGACTTGCTAGACCTCAATTTCAGTCTATATTCTTGGGAAGAATTTTTCTCGACCAGGGGGAGTTTTGAGTCAGTCTGTGGAGGAGGGCCGGGCTGAGAGTTCAAATCTGGAGGCAGTCCATGAAACTTTTTTATGTGACTCGAGTGAAGCCAGCCCTTGCGGCCCTCCACTTTTACAGCTGTCCTTGTGGTCAAAAGTACTAGTCTTGGTGCTTGCCAACGGGGCTCCAGCGGACTCCTCCTGTCGAAATTCCTTATGAAGGCGAAATCTCCTGGAACCACTTCATGGGGCTTCACCTCGGTGTTGTCGGGAAAGGCTGCAGCAACCTGTGAACGGCATGATTGTAGTGCAGACATCAAGGAGGCAAGGTAATCGGTCAGCATAATACAGTCAACATCGGTAATTTTGCGAGGCAGAGGCGTCCCCCACATATTCGGTGGCCTACCAAAAACCACCTCATACGGGGATAGCCCTGTTCTAGAATGTGCGATCATTCTCATGTAGAAGAGTGCGACTGGCAAAGCTACTATCCAGTCGACTCCTTTCTCTCTACAGATCTTGGCAAGGCAAATTTTCAGAGTCTGGTTATGGCGTTCCACGAGGCCTGCTGCCTCGGGATGTCGGACACAATGGAACTTCCATTGGTAGCCGAGCAGGAGAGATACCTGCTTCATTAGCTCGGACGAGAATGGCTGACCGTTATCGGAGTATACGATGCGGGGCAAACCATATCTGGGGAAAAATTCACGAACCAGCTGCTTGGCAGTGGTCGGAGCAGTGTAATCTGGGACTGGATATGCTTCTGTCCAACGGGAGAGTGCACATACAACTACGAGGACATATTTGAATCCTCGACAACGTTCCATCTGGATATAATCCATCTGGAGGACTTCAAAAGGGTGATCGGTAGGATGAAATCCACCTTGCTCTACGGGAATGCTTTTACCTGGGTTGAACTGACAACAAATCATGCAAGTACGCACTTTCTGTTTGGCTGCTGCTCGTAAATGTTTATTGAACCAAATGTTTTGAATACTGTCTAACATGGCTTTTTCTCCTAAATGTGCAGGACTGTGTACTGTGTTAATGATAACTTGGACCATAGAGTCAGGGAGAAACCATGTAGATTTTCCCTTCATCATCCATCCTTGATCTGTCTGGATCCCTCCTAGTTCAGTCCATTTCTTGATTTCGTCTGGTGTAGCATGTGTCTGTATGTCAATTACATCTAGTGCGGGATCCTTAACTGTCATACAATGTGTCGGTGTCCGGACTATTGTCTTTGTCAGATCAGTTGCGTGAGTCTGAGTCTGAGCTGTATGCTTAGCTGTTCGGTCTGCCAGGTCGTTACCCTGAGAAATTGTA
The DNA here is from genome assembly GCF_964263255.1 of Lissotriton vulgaris. Taxonomy (NCBI): domain Eukaryota; kingdom Metazoa; phylum Chordata; class Amphibia; order Caudata; family Salamandridae; genus Lissotriton; species Lissotriton vulgaris. The sequence goes on from NW_028254059.1 coordinate 743,919, forward strand.
TCTGTGACTTTTGTATGTGCCTTGCACTTCATGATGGATATTGCTGTAGGCAGATGTATTGCATCTAACAGAGTTTGAATGAGGGGACCGTGTTGAATTTTGGCACCGTGAGAAGTCAAAAAACCTCTCTCTCGCCACAGGACACCGAAGTCGTGTACGACTCCGAATGCATAGCGTGAATCTGTGTATATGTTAACTCTCTTGTTCTTTGCTTGAATACAGGCTTGAGTCAGAGCGATGAGCTCTGCTGCTTGAGCTGACAGGGTGTCAATACAATTCGTTTCTATGACTTCAGTTTCTGTTGTGACTGCGTAGGCGGCCACTAATTCTCCTGTACTTGTTCTCATGCATGAACCATCCACATAAAGTGTCAGGTCTGGATCTGGTAATGCGGTGTCTGTCAAGTCTTGTCTGGGTTTCGTCGTAATGGTAATGACTTCAATACAATCGTGTGCCAATGGGTCTGTCTCACTTAATGGCAAAAGTGTAGCAGGGTTTAATGTGTTGCAACGTCTGATTTCTATGTGTGGTTGAAACAATGTCAATTCATAACCTGTTAGTCGTGCTATCGTCAAGTGCTGGGTCTGTGTTCGGTTTAAAAGAACTTCCACGGAGTGTGGAACTTGTACCGTCAATTGATGTCCTAACACTATGGAATCACTTTGTCTGATTGCTAGAGCTGTTGCTGCTACTGATTTCAAGCACGCAGGCAGAGCCTGGGCTACTGGATCCAATGTACTAGAAAAATAAGCACACGGTTTGTGTGAACCTGCTTGATCCTGAGTGAGTACTGACAATGCGGTACCCTCACGTTCTGTGACGAAAAGTGTAAAAGGCTTGCTGTAACATGGTGTCGCTAAAACTGGTGCTTGACATAAGGCTTTCTTTAAGTCGTCAAAAGCTTGTGTATGTTCCTGAGTCCAAGGGAGGGCAGTCGATGTCGCTGCCTCCTGAGTTGTCAACTGTATAAGTGGCTTTGCTAGAAATGCGTACTGGGGAATCCATTGTCTGCAGTAAGAAGTGAGGCCTATAAAGGCTCGTACCTCCTTTTGTGTCTTGGGTTGTGACATATTTACAATTAACTGAATGCGGTCAGGTGTTAGCTGTCTCCCCCCTTTGGACAGAAAGTGCCCAAGGTAAACAACTTGCTGAACACAGAATTGCAGCTTCGAAGGGGACACCTTGTGTCCCTTGTCAGCCAGGAAATGCAAAACCGTCAGTGACGCTTGTTCACATTCAGGTTCGCTGCGGGCGGTGATCAGTAGATCATCGACGTACTGTAACAGGGCAGTGTTGTCAGGCATGTGTATACTGTCTAGTTGTCTTTTCAGTGCTTGACTATAGATGCTGGGGCTTTCTGTGAATCCTTGAGGTGCGCGTGCAAATTTGAAGCTTCGTCCATTTAAACAGAATCCGAAAAGGTATTGGCTTTCCGAATCAATTGGGACACTAAAGAAGGCGTTCTTCAGATCAATTACAGTAAAGAACGTGGCTTCGGAATCAATGGCTGTCAATAGAGATGAGATATCTGGGACCACGGGGTATTGTGGTACAATGCATTTATTCAATTCGCGCAAATCGATAACTAATCGATAAACTGGGGGTGCATTTGGATCAGTACGTTTAAGAATTGGAATGATGGGGGAGTTACATAGATTCGAGTCGGTTTCTACAACCACTCCTTGTGCAATGAGCTCGTCAATGATTTTCAGTAAAGCCGCTACAGCATCTGGAGGTAACTTGTATTGTCGAATTCGTGGTAAGACCACTCCTGGTCTGAGTGTGACTCGATATGGTGTAATGTGCATACAACCTACATCAGTGGGGCCTTGTGCCCATAAATGTGCAGGAACATTCTGTAATCTGGGATCAATATCTCTCAACACATAGTGACCCTTAAAGTCACGTAAAAACAGTCTTACTCCTTCCGGAGAACAGCAAATGACAGCTCCTAGAGCTTTCAGTGTCTTTATACCTAACAAGTTTTCTGGACATGATTTCGTTAGTGATAAATCTGTAGTACGTGTCAATGGACCAACTGCAAGGGGAAGTGGTTGCGATACTTCATTAACAATAGGCTTTCCTGAAAATCCAAGGGAAACATTCTGTGAGCCTGAGAGGGGTGCCCCTGGAACCTCGTCGTGACTTATAGTTGTCCTGCTTGCCCCTGTATCAATTAAAAACTTTCTGTCTTTCCCTAATACTTGACTATGTACATAAGGACCTTCTTGATCTACAGGAACCTCAATAAGAGGCAAGCCAACTTCCCTCTCTAGGCTGTTTCATGTGTATCGCTGATAATCGGGATAATCATTTTGTGCATACTGGTACATCTGTTGTGTTGCATGTTGTGTTGCGGCAATGGGTTGTGGCTGTGGAACTGCTACGGTCTGTACTGTCTGTTGCGAAGCTTGCATAGGCTGGATATTCTGGGGTACTTGTTGTTGGACCTGGTCCTGTCTAGGAGGACGCGGTCTTTCTTTAGTTTTACCCGTAGCTATATTATGTTTCAAAACTGCACAATCGTTTATATAGTGACCTGGCTGTTTACAATAGTTGCATATCCCTTTAACAGGAGCTGCTGAATTATTGGACTGTGTCATACCCTTTTTCTGACCGTCAGCTGGAACTGACTGAGCAACTAACATTTTCATTTTCGTGTCTTTCATACGTCTTTGTTCGTGATCATGTTCTTCTCTAATTCTGTTCTGGTGGTACTGTAACATTTGTAACATTTGTGAAGGGGTATTAGCTTGCCATGTGCTCTCGACTTTCAGTACTCTGTTCTTAACCTGGGGCAGGGAATTCTCGACTAATTTTGTTACAAAAAGATGTGGATATGACTCGCTACTTGCTTTTAGGCCACTATTAATACCAAAACATTTCTCAAATCGGGAATAAAAATCACTAGTGTCTTCATCGGGTTTCTGTTTGCAGGCTGAGATTGCACCCCAGTCTTCCTTTTTCGTTGCTAATAATCGTGGCAATACTTGTACTAACAATCCTGGTAATGCTTTAGTTTTGTCCCCAAGCCCTAGGCCTGGGGTTCGAGTATTTTCTTCGTTTTCTAATTCAGCCCAAACAATCTTTTGCTCTCCCACCTCCCATTCTTTTTCTTTGAGTTTCTCGTAAATACCGGCAGGCAGTAATACTTTCAATATTTGCATGATGTCAGGATAGGTATAATCACCCATGAGTAACATGTCTTTTATTTCACGGTGAAAACCTGCTGGATCTTTGTCAAGGCTGGGCACTAATTTCTTCATTTCCAATAGTTCTATTTTCGTTATGGGTGTGTACACAAACACGCGTCTAAGAGTATTATCATCATTCCTGACTGGGTGCACTTCTCGCAAGGGATTCTGTCTGTCTATGTAATACATTTTTCTTTCAGGAGGCGGGGCTGGAGCAAACTGTGAACACAGGAAGGCACTATATCTGTGCCGATGTTCTAGAATTGTTTTAATTAAGTCGGTACCTAGACCTCTCCATCTATTCGAGAGTAGTTCTATTAAAATATCAGGTAGGGGACCAGGATCAGAGTGTTGGCTTTTATACAATATAAGGAGGTGTTGTATCATGTACATACCAGCTAAACGCTGTTCATCTGGGGAAAGATTCAAAAACGTTTGTGCTAATGCGTCATCACTATATTTATCAGAACTGTCAGCCCATTGTACTGCTGACCTGGCTAATTCTTGTTCATCCATAGAATTGAGTACATGGTACCCCATTCGTTCTTGAAGTATTTTATCGGTAGCCTGAAATAGATGTTCTGGCGTCTTCGGGTTTGACATGGCAGCTTGAAAAAGTCTCTTACTTTCTGGACGTACCGGACGCGTTGAATTATTAAAGGGTCTTCCCTTACCTACATATGCTATCATTTCTCTAGCTGGTAATTGTAATGCTCCTGTTGTCGTTTCTGGTTGTTCCTCCTCCTCCGAGGATTCATTTTTGTCTGTATCTATTTCTCTTTCTGGCTGTCCTCTTTCATGTATTTGTTCTACTGCTTTTCGGATCCTTCGGTACATATTTTCTATACTACTCTGTTTATCATGTTTTCCGTCTGCTATATTCTGACCCCATTTGTTAAGTGCTTTCATTTCTTCCTGGTCTACACCAGGCCTATCTTGGTTTCTTATCAAGCAGTTTATGAAGAAACGTAATATCATTTTTTGAGTGTCAACTTTCTGGTATGCCATGGCCTCGCCAATACTTTCAGGACCTTGCCCTGTTTGGACAAAATGATATATTCTGTCTAGATGATCAATCATTCCTGGTAGTAACATTAAATAGTTTGCAACTCGTCGTAGACGTACTGATGATAACATCATTCTGTCGTCTTTACCGGGTACTGGATCATATCTACAGTCTGTAAGAGGCTCTTTAAGTATGTCGTAACTCGCTGTTTGAGGTGTACGTTGCTGTGCTAAATCCCTATAAGTCAATCGATGTGTTTGTGGCGGGGTCTGAAAACCTCCTGCGGCACCTCCTAAGGTGGCAGGTCCAAAAGGATTTGTTGGGTGAATGGTAGGGAGAATGGGTGCAGGAAGGGGTGGAGGAACAGGCGGAGGATGTGGAACGGGAGGAGGAGTATGTTGTTGCGGAGGTGGGGGTAGATTATCTCGGGGTGGAGTGCCGTCAGCAGGTGGTGTGCGTGGCGGCGGGATATTAACATATTCGGGGGCTACATCGTCTAAATAGGAAGAAAGAAAAATGTCCTTTGCGGTCTTGTGGCGTAATTTAGTCGGAAGCAATGGAGGTGGCAGATCTTTTGGTACTTCCGGGGTGGCCTTAGGTAAACCCTTGGCCAGAAGAGGATACATACCATTCATAAGAGTGTTTCGTTGTCTGTCTACTTGTTCTGCTTTTACTCGTATACCTTCCTCAACTAATACGTTTTCTCTGGCTTTGTCTGAATCCTCTCTACTTTTCTCTGCTTTTCTGAGCGCTTTCTCTGTGCGTCTGTGTGATTCTTTACGCCATAATTCAATGGCATCTTTCTGTGACTGTCTGGCTTTCTTTTTCCATAATGCTTCTTCTACTCTCATGATGCAATCGGCATCCCATGTCCCAGCAGCGGGCCATCTCTGATTCTCTGCTAAATCTTTGGTGTAGTCCACCCATATATCGAGATATAACACAGCATCTAGGCCGTGTTTGTGGTACATAAAGTACCCTGGAGTGTCCCTAGGTGGAATGGGAACAGCTTCCTCTAGTATCCCTTTTCTAGTTTTTATTTGTCTAAGTTTGGAAAATAAAGGCATCTTGGACCTTACTACTTGATACTTACTTGGACTTGGACACAATTAATACAATAAACACGATAATGTAGATCGAACAATCACTCATACCACAACATTAAAACACATTTTAAACATTTTGAAATCGAACAACAATAACCAGAATAAAACTAGCTACCTGCATACTCGATATACTGCTAAACAGTACAGATACACCGCTAAACAGTGCAGACCGGATATACTGCTAAACAGTACAGATACACCGCTAAAACTGTGCAGACCGGGTCTGTGTACCCAAACCCGTCTTGACCGGATACAAACTAATGCACCCGTCTAGATGCGTCCCCAGCAACGGTACTCACCGGGAAGCACGGAACGGAAGGCCTCGGAAACTCGACACTGGACTGGACCGGACTGGACTCGACTCGACTCGTGACGTAGGCACTTCGGAACTTCAGAACTGGTGGGCCTCCGAATACCTCGGACTTTGCTCTCTCAGCTAGGCTCTGGTCGGGATCCTCCGCACTCCTCACCGCCTCGTCTGGGTGTCGATCGCAGCCTCAGTTACCTCCGTTGGCCTGAGGGAGATACAGGAAATCCTGCGGGTACGCGTAGTTGTCCGTCCGGCTGTGGCAGGGGACCGGGCCTGCAACGCACCGCTGGCGCGTAAGGTGGGGGAGGGGCCTATTCGGGCGCCAATTATGTGGTAAATTTAAATTACCTATACTTAATTTATGCGGTAAAGTTCAATAAGAATAACTCAGTCAAAAAGAAGAGGCAGAATCCATGGTATTTGAGGTTTTAAAAGGGGTTTTATTCCTTAAAAAGGAATTGGTTCGAACCAGGCAATCATGTTCCATCACCACGAAGGTTCAGGAAGGGATAGACAATACTTTATTGACAGGATATCATATATATAGTAAATGCATTACAGTAGAGACAGATGCAGGAGGCGTAACAGCTGAGAGAAACGAGATAAGGACATATGTACGTAACAGAAGGCGTGCATGAAGGCGTACACGGAGGTGTGTGCTAGACAATGTCACATGAAACGTATCACAGGTGGGTGGATCCATAGGAGAATCCTGCCGTATCAGCAGAAATACATGGCAGAGATGCGCGCGCAGCAGCATGACGTGTGATTGACGTGGAACTGGAGGGTGAAGGGGACTTGACATTTAGCCCTACATGAGGAGACAGAAGTCTGGGGTGTCAGAACAACCTAATCCCAAATCATATCTAATATCTTGTGTTTGAGGAACTGTATTATCTAGAAGGAAAGGTCTCTCGGGCAGAGGCTATTCTATACTGACTGCTAGTGCGTGCATATGCGACTACGTGTCTAGATGAGATGCGAGGGGCCATGGGCCTACCATGGTAACGGGAGCTATAAATTACTTGCATGGAGACAGTGAGGCCGGGCCCTTTGCTCTGCAGCTGGGAAGGATGTTTTCCTAAACTACTAGACAGGAATGTATTTTCGAGGAGCGGAGCAGATAACTTGAAGGTTGAATACAGTCTTGGCAGGCAGGCAGGCCGAGCAAGGCACCGCTCGCCGCGCAGGGAGTAAGTCAAGGGTCATAGATACAGATGCAGGTCCAGGCTGTAGCATCCAGAGACAGAAGGCAGGAAAAAGCTCGATGGCAGAAATCAGGGCCTAACTCGCCAGAGCTAGAAATACATGAAAGTGCACCATATAAAGACGTTGGCAAGGCACACTTAGGAACGGAATATCTGACCCATTCATGGTGGATCTGAAAGAGGACATGTTAACGTTGGACGCAAATGTATTTGTGTCTTCATAGCTGGAAGTGGAGGGAACATACATGTACTTGAAGCACGTACATGGAGCCGATGGGGTCTACGATAGGGGACACAACTTGACCATGAAAATTCATATTACCTGTGGATCCCCACTGGCATGGACTACCCCGCGGTTGTGAGGCAACAGGATTGTGGTACTACGAGGTGGTTAGTTCACCCAACAGCTTCTTTTGTTTCATTAATTAAATGCGGACTCACAAGAATTGCCCTATTGCTATCTCGTTCAAGAGCGGGGCGTAGGATGGCTCCACGCGTCCAAAGCAGGTGAAGGACCAGAGGGATCCGGGAAACCCCAAAGAAAATACCAAGGAGACGTATAAGGACACGCCAGCCCGAGCACTGTGCAGCGCTCTTCGGGGGCGGTTCGAAGGGATCCGACAACGCTTTCAAAGAAGTCGAGCGAACAGCGGGGGAGCACAGGAGATGCCGTGAATGCGCTAAAAAGGGACACTGCCGATCATGCCCGGAACGACTCAACACAGAGGTTCCCGAAAGAAGGGCTTAGGCCCCAAGACACTTCCCTGCGCCAGCCTACCTTAGCCAAGGCCTTCGCTGCTAAGACGCCGAAGATCACAGTGAACGTGGAGAAGGGAGAAAGTGGAGCCGACCTCGAGGACGCTGAAAGCCTGGTAACCAAGCAACGCTGTGATACAGTGTTGCAGGTTCTGCCCGGGGAAGCATCGAGGAGCGGGAAGCTAAGCACAGAGCACACCGACTCAGAACGGACGGGCGGAATACAGAAAGAACACCCCGGCAACACTGGAGATCCCGCTCCATCTTTGACTGGCAATAATACGGAGGAGACTGCTCAAGCCTCTGCGGGAGCAGAACTGGCCACATCAATCAGAACAGTGAGTACTTGGGGAAGTGATCCCATTTTGGCATGCCATGATGCAGCAAACATCTTACAACAGCAAGGGATTCTGGAGAGAGGGGGTGCGGGCTCACCTGAGGGAGACTTCTTTTTTTCACTAAATGAAGACTCTGAATCTCTGTTATCAAGTGAAGGGAGCTCACTTGAGGATACAGACTCTGTAAGCAGTTCATCCGCACAGAAGAGCACCCAGAAGACAAGGAGGTCTAAAGTAAGAGCTAAGGCACTGGAGAGCCCCTCCGATCCTGCCAAAACACTGGTCTGGGATTATTCAGCCACGTCACAAATGTATCAGGACGGCGCTAATCTGCTCAAGCAAGCAGGTGAGCCCGGGTCAAATACTCCCCCATAGCTTCAGTTTGCCTCACTGGAGTTACTGTTAAGCACGTTAAAACAGATGCAGGGAGAAGCAAGGATGGAGAGCCGTAGGGCTAAACAGGCAACAAAAAAGATATAAAGCTCGCTGAGGAAAATGAACAAATTATATGAAGATGTGGCAGACAGAGTGGCAGATGTGGAAGAAAGAACAGGAAGGCTCGAGGATGATGTTAGCAGATGGCAAACTTTTAAGCAGACACAAGAAAAGATGGCTGAGGATGTCCAGTGGAAACTGGAGGATTTTGAGAACCGCCAGCGGCAGAACAACATAAGACTGCTGGGTGTGGCAGAGGGGGTTGAAGGGCAGGATGTCAGGATGTTTGTTGTTAACATATTTAAGGGCGCGTTCTCAGAGTCGACATCCTGGGAGAATGAGGTGCAGAAAGCACACTGGTTTCCCTTGACCTTGAGGAAGGGATATGGGGCGACCCAGGGGGATAGGCCCAGGGTAATCCTGGTCTACATGGGTACCCATCTTCTTAGGCAAGAAATTATGGACAAGGCAAAGCCTGAGTCTAAGCGTTCATTTAACAATACCACATCTTTTGCCAGACCTGACTTTTGTCACGTCACCGTAGAAAGGAGGTTGAGGCTAAGGCAATTGATAGCTCCCTTCCAGGGCCTCGGTTCTGAGGTATACTTGTTATATTCCGCAAGGCTCAAGGTGGTTACATAGGGGCAGGTCAAAATGTTTTTCTCAGAGGTAAAAGCGCAACATACATGAAGGAACTGAAAGGGCAGAATGGGGGATGAAGTGTTAGAGCTAAGGTGTAGGGAACTCATGAAGGGGCTATAAATATCTGCCCCTGACCATACAGGAACTTTTATTTATAATCCTGGCTATTTTTCCTCCTTCTGGTAAGGCAGTGTGGGGCATAAAATGTAAAATGTAAAATGTGATTTGATACCTAAAGGATGGGGGTTCACATGGGGATTTTGAATTGACAATGGAGAGGGAGGCGGTTGCGATGGCTGCAATCTAAGCAGTCACTCATAGGTCATGCTTGACCTATTTGCCTGTAAGGGGGGTGGGGGAGGCTTTGGGGGGTCCTGCGGGTGGGAGGAGGGGTGGGGGGGGGTTGGGGGCACATACAGCACAGCTCAGCAAATTATCCAAGTTTTTTAAATTTACTGGCAGAGAAGGCGGGACAACTATTTAATGTATTCTAATGAGCGTGCGATTGCATCAATCAATGTCTCTGGGATCAATGACCACACTAAAAGACAGCGGGTGGCTGCATTGCTGAGGTCAATGCGATTAGATCTTGTCTGCTTACAGGAGACACACATAGAAGGGATGAAGGGCTATTTTTTGGAACAGTTGGGTTTTTCCTTGCTCGCACATACTAAACAAGGCTCCAAGACCAGGGGTGTGGCTGTATTAGCTAAAGGAAGGGATACTATAGTTAAAAGAAAGATTGAAGACCAGTGGGGCAGATGGGTCCTCCTCGAATGTATAGCAGGGGAAACGTTTACTATAGCATCAGTTTATGGGTCAACGGAAGATGACTCTGATATTTTTGAGTTCTTGTACTCAGAATTAGCATTATGGCCAGAGCCAATCATTTGTAGCGGAGACTTCAGCATTATTGGGTTGGCTGGTTTAGAAATTGAGGAGGGGAAAGTATATAATGGTCATAAAAAAAGACATGCCATGCAATAGTTGATCTGGCTCACCATAATTCGCTAACTGACCTCTGGGCGCTCCTGAATCCTGTAGGCACCGGCAGTACATTTTATTCAGCACCACACAAGATCTGTGTGAGACTGGATTACTTCTTAGTCTCTAACTGTTTAGTTGCAAGAACTGAGATCGAGAAACTCCCCCGGATCATCTCTGATCACAAACCCCTAATAATCAACCTTAAGCTTGGAAGGGTAGCTAAGCAGGAAAGTACCAGGATGTTCGAAAGGGCGCTGTTAAAGGACGAGAAGTACATTGAACACATGTGTGAGAAGTTAGCCTGGCATATGATGTCCACTAGTTCTAGTGGGCACCTTGCACCAGTCTAATCGACCCTTATTGATTGTGGTTGTAAACTCAAACCTATAGAAAGCTATCCTAGTGGTAGCATGGACCAGCAGTTATCAGGCTAAGACTTCAGAGAGCGTATTAAGCAAGTTCTTTTACCAATTATAATCCCTTGAGTACCAAATGAAAGGACACCACACAAGGTATATATCAAATATATATGTATTTATTCTAAAAACAACCCCTCTGCACTCTTTATGAGGTCAGGTAAAAATACAATACAAGTCACTGAGTTAATATACTATAAGTTGCACAGAATACGTTATGCCCTAGGGGCCTGACAAAACATATACTAAAATAGTGGTATAAGAACTACGAAAGAATTAGAAAGCAGGCCTGGGGCCTGTGGAATCGCTGGGGCTACTCTAAACAACTTAAAGGTTAGGAAGTAGGAGGCCCACGGGAAACGAGTGCAGTGTCTAAACACAGCCGCGGGTTACCATTGACTTTCTATGGGAAACCTAGAAGTTACAAATATACAATTTAAGGAGACTTCCGGATGGACTACGATGAAATCCTTTTAAACTAGGACACTTCAAGGGTCAATACCCACGGGAGCACCGGAGTACTCGTGTTACCTCACCCAGGGAAGCCGGGTGCATGGGTGTCTTTTCGTGTCGGGTTTTGTCGTAGTTTTCAATGGAGAGCTGAAAAGAAATGCTGCAGGCGACCAGAGGAAAAGTGTCCGGGTGGATCCAAGGGTGGATCGGAGATCTGTAGAACCTGAAAGCAAAAGGGACAGAGTCTGGGTCACTTGCCAGTGACCAGGACGGCGATGGAAAGATGCCACCAGATGTCGGGTGATTTCAGGTGAAGATGTTACGTTTGTCTCTTCAGCCACGAGAATCAGGAGGTGTCGACGACAACCAGGAGCTGGATTCAACCTGTCCTCCAAAGGATCTAGTTGACTGCGGTGTCAGTATCCGGTCTGGACCCAACCAGTCTTGGCAAACGCAACCCACACAGGATGTCGAGAATGGCTTTGGTGCAGACCAGCAAGGTCTAAGGAACTTCTCCTTTGTAGGGAAGTTGAAGCAAGCCTGGAGCAACCAGGAAAGCAAGTTAGATGTAAAAGAAAGTCTTCGGGGGGCTCACTAGCCAACGGACTAGGAACCAGGAAGACGTGTTGAGCTGAAATGCAAGAGCGGGCCCCACGGGAGACTCGTGGAGTGTGGAAGTTTGAGCTTCAGTGCAAATGGTGCTCGGGTCTGGGGCTTCTCGTACCCCAATGCACAACTGTGAGATACCTCAGGAGTTGATGCAGTTAGAAAATTACAGGGTGTCCAGGAGTTCCGGTCCCACATCTCTCGTGTTGGCCACGGGTCTCAGCTTTGCTGGGATTGAAGGTCGGGGTCAGAGATGTCTGAAAGTGTATGTCCTGTGTCGCAGACTCTTCGGTATCCAGCGTAGCCTCGAAAATGCAGACGGGCAAAGTTGCTGTTGGTATCTATTTAAACAGGGTGGTCACTCCTTGACCACAAGAGAGATGACTTCCGTCTTCCAGTCGAAATGGAATGTCGAAGGTCCAGGATTTGTGTTTCAAAGTTTCGTCCAGGGTAATCTAAAGTCCTGGGGACACAGCTCATATACTTATACTGAGCTTAGGAGCTGGATTAACCTTAAGGTCCCTCCTATGGGTGGACCTGAGAAGGGGGTGGTTACACCCCTTTCCCTTTGTCAAATTTTACGCCAGAGCTGGGGCAGAGTGCCCCAGCAACCGGTTTGAACTGGGAAATGCATGGAGCACCTTGTGTGCCCCAGGCAGTGTCTGGAAAGCATTCACTGAATACAGCCCTACTGCCCCAATACACAAAAGCCTGTCTGAGGAGGTGCTGGCACCTCCCTGGACAGGAAACCTATTGTACAGGCCTCCCCTGCCAGAGTTTCGTCCAGCAACAGGAGGGAAGACTCGTGTCTGTGGCAGCAGCATCAATTTTGTGATGCTGAGCCTCTGTTTAACTTTAACCGGGTAAACCAGCAACTACATGTCTTCTGCCTCTAGAAGGGTGGAATGCTACCCCCACCGCCAGGACTGGCGGGGGTAGTATTCCAATGTGTTTGACACCTTACACAGCATGTTTTGATAAAGTCAAACCAAAGTTAGCATTAATCGCGAGGATTATAATGCACTCAAGAGTAAATGGTATGGCTATATCATAGAGCAGCTATAAGGGGATGGTTCTAAAAGCTGCAGAGGGGCTCAGCTCACGCTAGGGCACCCTCTCACTTACAACCAAGCACTCTGCCTCCAGGATTGTTAAGTCCTGCCATAGGAGTGACTTATAGGTGTATATGTGTCTATATGTATAGATAGATATAGGTATACTATATCTAAGTAAGGGGTGAGTACACCACCTTACCCAGGATGTGTGACCAGACCTGTGGTGTCAGTTTGGAAGGCAAACCAGGGGTGACACAATACATGCTGCAGCCCCTGGTAGGCCTAAGGTGCACCTATGCTCTGGGTACCTATGGTACACTATATAGCGGCTCACAAGGGTGACCCAGTAACCAATATGGTATGTACCTAAAGTACATGGTATCAATTTAGAGAGAGAACAGCTGGGCTGTGGATCTGATTGGCAGGCTCACAGCCACACTAAAGTCGAAAAACCAGAGAATCACAGGAATAAGTGGGAGTAACCATAGGAAGAAGACCCTACTCTCCTACAACATGAATGATTGGATCAGAGCCTTCGGGGAGATTAACAGAGGAAGCACTTCTTCCAGTATTGCATGGGACACATTTAAGGCAGGCATAAGAGGGGATACCCTGAGTTACAGTATACATAAGCAAAAGCAGGAAGGGGTAAGATTGGAAAAATTCATCAAAACTTTATCGGAGGCAGATGAGGAGTTGAATATAGCAATACAGCAGAGGACGCCCTTGGAGAAAATTCTTCTTAAAATTATAGTTGCCAAAGCAGAGGCAATCAAGAGCATTGCTATTAAAGCGGAAGCTAATTGTTTAATTAAAAAAGAACAGTGCCATGAACTAAGTGAGAGGGTGGGGCACATTTTAGCAATTCACACCGGGCAGAAACTTGGAGCAGGGGAAATAAGGGATATTTTAGATGCCAGAGGAGATACAGTAACAGACTCTGGGGCAATTCGGGAGGTCTTTAGGTTATTCTATGCAGGACTATATAATGAGGACCAGCCAAGTTAGTTAGTGGCAATCCAGGAGTACCTCAAGGACATATTAGCCCCTAATTTCCTGAGGAGGAGAAGGCGGCACTCGAACTCCCTATAAACCTTGACGAGATGCTCATGGCACTAAATAATCTCCCCTCACGTAAAGCGGCAGGTCCTGATCAGATTCCTGCTGAGTTTTATAAGGTCTTTCAAGGGGCTCTAAGTAGGGATATGGGGGACACGATGTTTCAGGCGCAAGGGGGAGATTCTATACAATGTTTCTGGGCAGGGGCAGACATAGTAGTAATCTTGAAAAAGGGCAAACCGCCTTCGGAACCAGGGTCTTATTGAACCATAACTCTTATGAACGCGGATGCAAAGATTTTCTCCAAAGTCTTGGCTCTAAGACTATGCAGGGTGATAGAGGGTCTGGTTAGACCTACCCAGCACAGCTTCATACCAGGGAAGGGCATAACGCAACACATCAGGAAAGTTTTTCCCCTCTTTGACGCAGCGGAAGTCTCAGGGGACCCTATGGCCGTCCTGTCACTAGACACAGAAAAGGCATTCGATAGGGTCTCCTGGGACTACCTCTGGATGGTCATGAGGTGGAGCGGCATAGGGGAGGGATACACAAAAGCTATACAGGCTCTTTATAGAGGTCCTACAGCCCAACTTAGAATCAATAAAGCGTACACTGCTCCGCTTCAGATTAAGCGGGGGACTCGTCAAGGGTGCCTGTGTTCACCACTCCTCTTCGCCTTATACATCGACCCGCTCTTACACAGGTTGAAATTAAACAATAGGCTTCCCCCTCTAAAAGCTCAAGGGTGAGAATTTAAATTGTTTGCATACGCAGACGATGTGGCGATTGTCACTTCAACACCAGCCAGTGCTATAGATGAGGTGGAGGTAGAAGCTCAAGCGTTTGGGCAGGTTTCAGGCTATGCGCTTAATAAGGATAAAACTCAGATAATCAAAAATAGCAGGGCAGTCTGTAATGATGAGCGTAAAGTCAGCTCTGCCGTATATTTAAGGATTAGCATCTCAGCAGACCTTGATAAATCAGTGGACAGGAACCTTGAGCCTTTGATTACTAAAGTGAAACGAGACCTCAATAGGATACATAACCTTCAGTTGTCACTAGTTGGGCATACAAATCTGATAAAAATGTTCATTTTGCCTAAATGTCTTTATTTCTTTAGGGTGATTCCATTTCTTTTTTAGGCTAAATGGTTTTTGACACTGGAACAAATAATGAATAGATGTATATGGGCGAATGGCAAAAAGAGGAGGGCACTCCAGTACATCACTCTTCCTAGGGCTAGAGGAGGTTGGGCGGCCCTGGTTTTTAAAATGTATTATTGGGCGGCGGCACTTCAGTATATGCAGTGGCTACTAGGTGGAGCGGCAGGGGATCCTAAAGTAAAATCTAACTCCACCAACACTTTTGGGAGTAGAAGCGGGGACTTGCTTTCTTAACTGTGCGGACTCTAGCTACTACAAAAGAATGAGGTTCAAGACGCTGCAGGCAGCTTACAAGATATGGGCAGCCTTCTCGAAAGAATTTGGTCTTGGAAGGTTCAATATCTACACTCGCATGTTTAAGAATGTGTCCCTCCCAGGGGAAATATTTGCGGACTCAGTCATGGCCGAGTGGGGAAGGCAGGGAATCTCGAAAACAGGAGATAGGATGGGACCGGACGGGGTACTTCAGTTCGCAGAGTTGCAGGCTGTATATGGCATCGATAGAAGGAGCTTTTTCAAATACTTACAGGTCCGGAGTTTCTTTTCCAAAAAACAGGGAGGGCCATCAGGGTTCAGTAATAATAAAATACTTGACGTCATTGAAAGTGGGGTAGATTGTACTATCCGCAGTATTTAGTGCTCTCCGCAACAAAGGCCGACGACCTGGGGAAACTTGGCATTAAATGGTCAGAGAAACTAGGGATAGAGCAGGATTGCTTTCAGGACTCACTGGATTTGGGACGGATAATACTTTGTTCAGCTGGGCTGCAGGCCCAGCACTATAAGACGATATATTCCCTATATTATACACCGGCAAGGGTAGCTCAGTGGGGAGGCACCACAAGCATTACTTGCTCTCGTTGTGATTCTTTGGAGTCAGATATAATTCATATATTTGCTACTTGTCCGCAGATGTACACACTCCACAGAGCCAATGAATCATTTCTTGATAGATCTTTGGGGATAAAGATCACCCTCTCACCGGTATGGATTATACTCGGGATTAATGGAGAGCCTGACCAGTGACCTCACGCTCAATTTTTATTCATGGCTATGTCTGTCCTACAAATGTGTATAGCAAAGGCATGATTAGACAGAGCACCCCCAACACTACACCAGTGAATAGCTAGGCGCCTTGCTGTCTTTAGAAAAGGGAATTTATGCAAGAAAAGGCAAAAAAGGTAGATTACTTGGGAGGCGAATTTGGGAACCCATCCAGAGGTGGAAGGAAAACTTTAAAAATATACAGTAGGTTGTTATTTTCAATGGGGTGTTTTCTCTGTTCCTTTATTCTTTCGTTCTACACGTCTTTCTTCTTATTTGTTTAATCTTTATTTAAAGGAATCAAGACAGTTAATGTTGTGGTTGTAAAACTTTAGAAATATGATGATGAAGGTATTTCAATGTATAATAATCGGATTCTTGCTGTGCTGTAACACAAAATCTTAATAAAAATATCTTTAAAAGAAAAAAGGAAATGTATATCCTTGGCTTAGCTGTTTGCCATGCGAAGGGTGGCAATACAGTGGTGTAAATAGTAGATTGATCAAGGGATTTACAAATTGGAATGAACATTTGGACATTTATGGGAAGTAATGCCAGTACACCCCACGCAAAAGGATATGTGGTGTCCCTTTAAGACTTTCCTCCAGCAGCACACTAAGGAGGCCATTTAGACCATGTCAGACCTGGAGTCTACAGAAAGCGAATGAAAGATTATTGATTCCTGTGGGTAGCCATCTGCTTGATGTGAATATGTCAAGAAATCTTCTGATAACCTGGGAGGTACTACAGCCTTGCATAGTGGACTGGAAGGGATGTTATGGGAATGATGAAGGGAATGACTGTGTCAAATTTTATATGACAAAATAATGACTGATATATTGTGGATAATTTTAACTCTCTGATTGGGGGATGAAACGTTAAATGTTTAAAATGATTAAACATAAACATTTTAAAAACTGTTCTAGACAGGGAGATCTGCACAAAGTATAGTAGGCACTAAACAACGCTATGCATATGCCTGTACAGCAGTAGCAGTATTTGAGAATATATAGAATTTACAATCTAATACATACATGGGAAACCTTTAGGATTTTTAATTGTAAAAGTAGCAGAGCTAAATGCACAATGTCTAATGTTATCCAAAATAGAACCCTCAGTTTAAACACTGAAAAAAAAGAGTTAGGCCAGGCTTGCCACATATCCACAACCAAATTGACCATTCCTGTCCTCACGCACTTGAGCAGTGTAGTGCTGCACAGCTAGCAGACATGCTGTGTTCTGCAGCCAAACAGTGTTCTTTCAATTGGTATTTAGTGAGTGTTGAAACACAAGCCACCCAATATGTCAATACCTGAGTCAAACCCTCCATTTTGCCTCACCAATGTGGTAGCATGCAGAGTGGCAGAACTTTGCAGGAACAAATGTTGTTGCAGATCACAGATCTTGGGTGACAGTTGTCATGGACGAAGGCCAAGTATCATGTGAACAAGTAAAAGTGTCATTTGTAAAGAAGGCAAACATGCATCTGTGGCGATCCTCAAAACCATATGCATGTGACTCAATTCCTGGCCAGATTATCAAATAGACTACATCATGGTAGAGTTGACAATTCGCTCCTTTTCCAAGCATTGAACAGCAATATGATGAGGCGCAAAGGCCTGTAGCACAACACTATGAACATATGACCTTGCAATATGTGACATTACCTAGAGAAGCAAGACAATGGGGATGTTCTAGCAACCACCACATCACCTGAAGAGTACAAGGATGGCAGAAGCCCCAATAAATGTATGTGTACATCCACTATATCACTGAACATGATGTAATGGAGCTTTGGGGATATGAACTTACCTCTGCAGGGTAAGAGTAGTTAACCCCTGCCCTGAGTGAACAAGTGCATAGTTGAGGGGATCACAAATCTTGTATCATTCCAAAGGAGAAATGGCATTTGAGCTTATGCCAATACATAGGCCTTTGCAATAGTTTGCAGCCTTTTTGGACCTGCAGGGCCACCCAAAGACCTGCCCGCATAGTAGATGCACTGCTACTGCCTTTGCCACTGGTAAGACAGAGATAACGTGGGGTTGGCAGCATGGTGTGTAGTGAACAGTAGTAGTGAAAATGACAATGTGACACTGGTTAACTGCAGCAAGGCCTACTGCCTCACTCACCTCTTCAAAAAGGACTGTTGGTGTGTGTTACCCTCCTCCCTGCCCGCCATCTTGCTGATCAAAATATGTGTGCATGATAAAACCATGTGCAGAATACAAGTGCCTGTGCAAGACATACACAACACAAGTTCAAAGGTAGAACAGTGTGCACATGGTGAATGTGTTTGTGCTGGTAGTGTGTGTTCACTTTGACACACTCAAGCACAGTCCAAAGGAAATGAAGAACCAAAAAGTGTGCCGCGCCTGGGTGTGTGCGCTGCTTGTCACAATGATGGTTGTAGCCCAATACTTGTGGACCACAGTATTGCTCCCCTAAAGTGTTGTTACTGTAAATAGAGGGGCATATAATGAGCATGGCCACACAGTGCAGCTTAGATAGTCAGCCTACTGCAGTACTATGTGTGAAAGCAAAATGGAAGGAATTTACTGTATCCAAAGGAATACAATTAATTTCTAGCTTTCATCCTATACCGGTGCTCTTTTGGCTTTCTCTGGCCAACACAGGCACCCCTGCACATGGAATAAGGGTGCCTTTATTGCATGCAGGAATGTATTTGTGCATGAAGGTGCACCTTCCTGCTAAGCAAAATGTCCTGTGAGTCATATTCTACCATCTATGTGTGCTGCACAACGCAGCACACATTTAAAGGTGAAGTAACAAGGAGTATGAAAAGTCGAACTCCTTGTAATGCCACTCCTTGGACGGTTGTACTTCCTGGCGCATTCCCAGGTTCGCCTGGTTTGCTAAGTCTGAGAATGCATCTAAAATAATGGGATGTGAATGGGTAACCTTGTGCAACTCTCATGGAACATCTCTCTGCTGCAGAGTAAGGCATTGCAGTGTTGTTCAGTGCATTGTGTCACTCAATTTTAATTACACTTCTCAGGGCTACACAAGGTGGTCTTGGGTGGGTCAACAAATATCATGATAGAATTGCTTTGCCTATGTACCTTGTTGCATTGTCCAAGCACCACAAATATTGGGTTATACAAATGTCCTTGAGTGCAGAAGTGTCTTGGCCACCACATTACAAAGAGGGCCATGCCTAACGTTACGGGTAAGACATGGCTGCCTGACAAACACATGTGCAATATTGGATTTATACCAGATGCATTAAGAAGGTCCAGCAAATCTGCAAGCTGGGTGGCACATACACTGCGGTATGGGTGACCCAGCCTGTCTCTGTGCTTCTTTAAGTGTGTGTTGCATCTGTGACACATCACATGGAAGGAGTCCTGATACATTGCATGTATTAAGAGGTTGGGCAGAATAGGGAATACACCCCCTGGACACTGCCCTCCGTCACACAGACCTGCCAAGTGGTATGGCCCCAGTCCTGTACACATGGAAGTGTGCCCAAGGTGTGTTATCTAGCATTACCCAGGCCTCTACATTACATCCTACTCATTGCCCCATTTGCCTGGGCCAGATCCAGCATATCGGTCCTGTTGTTGGGCGCATTGCAACAGTTGGCCAGTCGCAAGCTGCACATTGACATCAATGCATGTAAGTGACTGCAGAAGAGCTAATGCGCTGTGCGTTCATCACCCAGTGGCCATTTTGAGTAGCAATACGTCATACAAACCAATGTAATCGCCAAACATGGGTGGAATACTCCCAGGATATGGCACAATGGGTGTGGCAGGCTGCATACTAGGAAGTGTGAAGTTACTTTTACCATCTCTTACTCTCTGTTTGTTTTTTCTGGGTGTTGGGGGTCTTTCTGAGAGTGAGTGTCTGTGCCTTTGGTGTTTTTTTGATCTTGTCAGTGTCTGATCTGTCCTTGTCTAGTGTGCTCGTAATACTTCTTTGGCTTTTAATATTGTATTGCTGAAATATTTGTCTGTGTATTGTTGGGAGTTTGTATTTTTAGGGTTTACAATTTTAGAAGTAGTTATTATCATAAGGTGTGCTATTTTGAGTTTTACTGTGCCCGGAAGGGATAGAAACATGTCAGGCAGGGGGACTAATTGTTCGAAGGGAGAGTTGGGTGGCTTACTCTGGTTAATAGTTCATTACCTGCCCAGGATGCTGGCCTCTGGGTGCAGGGTCTGCCAGGGGTACCAACCCAAGGACAAAAAGGACAAGGGGGAGCATGTGCGCTGGCATCTCAACTAGACATTTGACCTGGATCAGACCATTGTCCAAATCCAATATCGGTGAGCTGACGTGGTGGCACAGGAGGCAGATCTTTCCGACCACCTTGGACTGGAGATCAAAGGACCAGTAAGTATCTATGTATGTTCCATCTACATGTAGTAATGTATCTCTAGCAGTAATGTAAAACTTAAACTTGGAATGGACATCATTTGTTTAGTTGTATTTTCACATTGCAATGTGCAATATGTACATTAAAATAACTTACTGTAAGGAAATTATGCAATAAAGCAAGCACAGTGGCAATGGCAGCATTGCCATAACTTGGCACAAGCAGATGTTCATTGGGTTGTGGGCAGCTGTTTTCAATGAAAATGAATGGAACGCGTTCTGGGGATTTTGTGCAACTTACTTTGCTCCTGGACTCTGGGCACTGCCTCCTTGACTCCCGGCCTATTTGTCTCCCTCCCACCACCGCAGTAGTCATCTCCCGCGGCCGCTGTGCGGAGGGGGGCATTGAAGACTTCATTTCCCAGCTCCCTCAGCGGCGGACAGACGCCACACCATTGCGCCGGGCGGTGCATAAAGCAGGCGTCACCCCGGTGGAGCGGGGGACACGTTCTGGGGCTTTTGTGCAACTTACTTTGCTCCTGGACTCTGGGCACTGCCTCCTTGACTCCCGGCCTATTTGTCTCCCTCCCGCCGCCACATTAGTCATCTCCCGCGGCCGCAGTGCGGAGGGGGGGCATTGAAGACTTAATTTCCCAGCTCTCTTAGTGGCGGACAGACGCCACACCATCGCGCCGGGCGGCGCATAAAGCAGGCGTCACCCCAGTCTCGCGGGATGCAAGCAGGATGCCGGGCGAAGCCCGGGCCAAGGGCGGGCCCGTTTAAGCCCGTTCAAGACCGGCCAAGGACGGGACGGGCCACCTCTCTGAGATCTGTTGCAGCACCCAAAAGGTCAGTGTCGCCATACAATAAGGTGTTGTGACATCTACTTTTTATTATCTGTTAATTGCACCGAGTAACATCCAGGACTAACCAAGGATGGCTACTCCACCAGATGTTGGCCCAAGCAGCAGGAAATCTACGGGTGGATCTTTATTGGGAACTTTAGATAACTTTCTTATTAGGGTATCTACCGCACTTGCTAAGGATATTGAATTAACTGAGAAAACACTATCCTTGGACACATCTTTTCACAAAAGATCTTCGCTGGGCCCTCTGGCAGAAGCCAGATCTCCGATACACCTACATACTGACTCACAGGGCACGCTTCCCCCGTCGGGGGTGGTAACTACCCTCTCGCCTCAGACAGTAACCATTCTGAACATAAGTGAAAATTCGATAGGAGACGGAGTACCTGTAAATGACACAGAGACAGCAACATCATCTAATATTAAAACTATCAGCTGGGCAAGTAAAACTAACCATGATCCAGCCGAAGGGGAGGGCGCAAGCAAAAAGGAAGCGTCCTGGGCCGCAAGCTAATGCTGGAGGAAAAAAAGCAAGGTCATGTAAAAATACTGTTCCTGTCGATGACCCAGCAGTAACTACCCAAATAGCTCGGTACAACATGGCACGGCCGACGAAAATGGGCAGGAAAGCCATTTGGACACCATGGGGGAGGAGTCATATTTGGACTTGGGACCTTTATTTTGGGAAAGACTGGAGGGTACTTTTAAGAAAATCTGCCACCCATTGCATGAGCGGTTGGACTCTATTGAAAATAGACTAGTATGCCTTGAGCTGAATTTGGTAACAACTCAGAAACAGGCAGGACTAAAGCACAGTTGCCATATTGCTCGAGCGAAAATGCCTATAGCCCATGGTTCAACTGGTCCCAATAGTGGTGCCAGTTCAGGACAGGGGGTTGAGCCACCCCTAGCTACTGACAAGGTGCACACTACTAACTCTCAACCCACTGCCTCGACAGGGGTTGGAAATGCACGCAAGGATAGTGGGGCGCCCCAAACTTCATTGGTCCGGAAAGATGTCCCCCAGGTGCCGAGCCATACAGGGGTGGGAGTGACACCATTGAGTAAAGAGAGTAATCAGGATGTCATTACCAGTTTGGACGCTAGACAGCAAAATTTGTCTGTCTTACCCAGGACTTACAATGAATCTTCTCTACCCTACATTGACCTCCCTCCCCAATCAGCCCCCTTTGTGGTAGTCTTGACAGGAGTTCCACCAGTAATTCAGGGAAAACGTGAATCATACCTAGACCTAAAGCATAAATGTATTTTCTGGCTTAATAGGAACTGCCCTCTGCCAGTTAATACGCGAGCTGAAATATTAGGGGTTAGGAGAGTTAATTGGATAGGAAGGGGCTGCAAGACGGTGGCAGGAGACTGCATTGTTATCAATTTTAGAGACCAGAAATGTGTAAACTACATCTGTAATTGGCCCCATAATGATCAGCCAAATGGGATACACGTCCTACCCTTGGCTTATTTTTATGGCCCCCCGATTCCGGTTTCCTTTGAGAGGGATATGTTCCCACATGGAGTTGTATCAAACCCTTGCCCTCTAGGGAACGTAAGGTTGTTTAACAGATTCCAGGCCTTGTCGGGGCTAGGGGACTGTGATTGACAGTATGAACCGCAAAGGTCTACCCTGGGTAGCAGAGCAGGGGATACAAGGGAGGGGAAAGAGACCAGTATAGGGCAAGTGTCTACTTCAAAAACAAGCATTGGAAATGCAATAGGTCTCGCATTAGAAAAGTGGGAGCTATTGGTATTGTAAATTTTTTTTTTTTTGTGTAGTTTTTCCAAATAGCTACATTGATAGATTAGTCATTTACAATGCCAATAGTTTAAATTTTTTTGAATGTGACACCTATAGCATTTGGAATGCCACATGATTTGTATTGACGTGACTTTGATGGCAGCTTATGTTGTTATGCCACATTTCTAGAGAGCAGGAGAGTGCAGCAGGGGATAGAAGCACAGCCCTGCAAGCTGAGCGTCCTCCCATCGCACACCCATCTGTGGCTTGAGTGGTGTGAGGGTGAGGGGTGTGAGAGTGAGGAATGTGAGTGTGAGGGGTGTGATCATGAGTGTTGTGAGTGTGAGGGAGTGTGAGTGTGAGGGGGTGTGAGTGTGTGTGATGGTGAAGTTGAGTGAGTGTTTGTGAGGCTGAGTGTATGTGACGGTGTGTGTTGGTGAGGGTGTGTGAGGGTGAGTGAGTGTTTTTGATGTTTAGTGAGGGTGTGTGACGGTGTGAGGCTGAGGGTGTGTGAGGGTGAGTTAGGGAGTGTGATTGTGTGTGAGTGGGTGAGTCTGAGAGTTAGGTGTTGTGATGTTGATTGAATGTGAATGAGGCTGAGGGGATGATGGTAAGGGTGTGTGAGTGTGAGGCGTGTTTATTGTGACAAGTTGCAAGGCTGAGCGTGGGGGAGTGTGTGGGAGGGTGTTTGATGGTGAGTGTGCGAGGTGTAGTGAGTGTGAGAGTGTTGTGACGGGTGTCAGGGGAGGGTGTGTGTGTGAATGTCATGTGTTTGAGGGTGAGGGGGTGTGTGTGTGAGTGTGAGGGTGAGTGAGGGGGTGTGAGGCTTCGGGTGTGTGACGGTGCGTGAGTGTGAGTGTGTCTGAGGGTGAGTGAGGGTGTGAGAGGTGTTGTTACACAGAGGGTGTGTGACGGTGTGTGAGGGTGAGGGTGTGTGAGGGTGAGTGTGAGTCATTGTGAGTGAGTGTGAGTGAGTGTGAGTGAGGGGGTGTGAGGGTGTTGTTGTGAGGGTGAGGGGAGTGAGCGTGTGTGAGTGTGATGGGGTGTGAGGGTGAGGGGGTGTGAGTGTGTGTGAGGGTGAGGATGAGTGAGGTTGTTTGCGGCTGAGAGTGTGTGAGGTGTAGTGAGTGTGAGAGTGTTGTGATGGGTTTTAGGGGAGCGTGTGTGTGTGAGTGTAAGGTGTTTGAGGGTGAGGGTGTGTGTGTGTGAGGGTGAGTGAGGGGGTGTGAGGTTTTGGGTGTGTGACGGTGTGTGAGTGTGAGTGTGTGTGAGGGTGATTGAGGGTGAGAGAGGTGTTGTTAGGCAGAGGGTGTGTGACGGTGTGTGAGCGTGAGGGTGTGTGAGGCTGAGTGTGAATGATTGTGAGTGTGAGTGAGTGTGAGTGAGTGTGAGTGAGGGGGGTGTGAGGGTTTTTGAGGGTGAGTGTGTGAGGTGTAGTGAGTGTGAGAGTGTTGTGAGGGGTGTGATGTTGTGATGGGAGTGAGGGTGTGTGAGGGTGATGGGGTGTGAGGGTGATGGGGTGTGAGGGTGAGGGGGTGTGAGTGTGTGTGAGGGTGAGGGTGAGCGAGGGAGTGTGAGTGTGTGTGAGTTGTTGAGGGTGAGAGTTAGGGTGTGTGAGGGTGATGGTGTGAGGGTGATTGAGGGTGTGTGAGGGTGAGGGGATGAGGGTACGGCTGTGTGAGGCTGAGGGGTGTTTATGGTGAGAGAGTGTGAGGGGTGTGAGTGGGTGCGGCTGTCCGGTGTAGTGAGTGTGAGCTTGTTGTGAGGGGTGTTATTTTTTGAGGGGAGTGAGGGTGTGTGAGTGTGTGTGAGTGTGAGGGGGTGTGAGTGTGTGTGAGGGTGAGTGTGAGTGAGTGGGTGTGAGGCTGAAGGTGTGTGATGGTGTGTGAGGGAGATGTTGTGTCAGGGTGATTGAGGGTGTGTGAAGGAGTGTGAGAGTTTTGGTGTGTGAGGGTGATGTTATGAGTGTGTGTATGTTAATATTAATTATTTAATATGTGTCGTGTAAAAAAAAACGTGATAGATCTTCCCTTTGTAATTGTCCTGCCTTATGTGTATTTTTGTATGTAATAGAACTGTGTATGTTTTTTAATTACTGTGTGGTGTTATGTGTGTTTTAGGTGTCTGTGGAGTCCCGTATTAATTTTATTATTTTAAAAATGGCCGACGCAATGCGTCACCTTGACGTTCCCTACGTTAGCGTTCTAGTTTATTTTTGTGTTGTGAGTGTTTACGTTTCCTTGACGTTTATTTCTAGCCAATCGGAGCGCGACGTTTTTGACGTTGCGTTCCGATTTGCTTACGTCAACGGTGGAATTCCCCAGAGATCGAGAATGTTGGTGCGCGGAAGGCGTGTTCTTGTTCCTGTGCTGTTGCTGCGTCGTTTGACAGGTAAGAATGTATTCCAAAGTGTTTTTTTATGTAATGTAATGTAGTATCTATACTATCTTTAAGTTAACGACTGAATAGGAGGGTGTTTTTATAACTGTTGACAAATTTTTTTTTCGATCGTAATATTTGTAAATGTTTGTAATGTAATGTAAATTAAAGTCTTGTTTTCAATTGTCGATATGTAATGCATATGTTTTCTAAAACTGTAATGTAATGTATTTTTTGCTGGTGTTTGTTATTTGACGTACAAGAGCTGTTATTTGAACTTTGAAGTGCTATTTAGTTTATAATATATTTATGTATGTTGTGTTTGCATTGGTTTTTTCCTGTGATGCTGAAGTAACCGGATTATATGTTATTGAGGTACTCAATGTATTAAAGGAAACTTTGTGTATTTGCTGAATTTATTTTCCCTAGCAATGTATTAAGAGGATGTACAGTGATGTAATGTGTGTATTTTATGCGTTTTGTGAAAGAATTGTTTTATTTTCCAATCCCTGTTTGCATATTTGTGTATTAATAGCTGCACCCTCCTTGCGTTGCTTTAAGTTTGCATTTTGGACTAGCTGCAAGTGTGTAATCCTATTTTTACGTATAATTCAAATAGTTGCTTAACGATATTTATGTGTACAGTTGGAGGCTGGAGTTGTATTTGGAGTGTAGAGTTGTAGAGTTGTATTGTAGTTATAGGGTGTAGTTGGAAGCTGGACTTTGACGGTGTGAGTGTGAGGGTGAGTGCATGTGAGCCTTTTGGAGTTTGCCATAGTATGTGTAAATTTGTAGTACTGTATGCAGTCTATTTTCTTCCCCAAACGTGTTTTGTGTTTTGTAGCTTAGTATGTGTTAGATCAGAATGTGTATGTGACCTATCTTTGATGTATGCAACAGTGAGAATAAGGGTGTAGCTTTTAATTTATGGGCATGAGGGTAGACGTCTTAGGATGTTTTTGTATTTTCTGTACTTCCCTAATTTTTTGTGAACAGCTGCGTGGGCAAGGGGCGTTGGCTGTTGTGTTGTTGAGTAGTGCTCTTTTGATGTTGTTTGATGCTGTTTTGGTGTACGGTGTTCCTGTGGTTGTGCACTTAGCACCACCAAAACACTTCGTGCAACAGCAGCATCAGTCAGAGCAACACCAGAGTCTTGTGCTTTTGTGATGACGCATTTTGTTTGTGTTTTTGGTTATTTCTGGCATTGTTTACTTGTTTATTTTCCCTTACTTTAGTAAGTGCTTTCTGTTGTGAATTTTTTTCCTTTAGCTCACTTTGTCCACTTAAAAATTGTTGTATTTTTTGCTGTGTATTCATATGTTTGTCTATTTTGTGTGCATTTATGATCTTTGTGAAAGAACTGTTTTATTTTACAATCCCTTTCTTTATTTTTGTGTATTAATTGCTGCACTGTCCTTGCGTTGCATTAAGTTTTAATGTTTTAATAGCTACAAGTGTAATCCGAATTTTACGTATTAAAATAAATGTTGCCTTACGTTATTTATGTGTGGATTTGGAGAGTAGAGTTGTAGTTGGAGTGTAGAGTTGTAGGGTGGTATTGTAGGTATAGGGTGTAGTTGGAGGGTGGACTTGGACTGTGTGAGTGTGAGGGTGAGTGGATGTGAGTCTTTGGGTGTTTGAGGGTGCGTGATGGTGTGTGAGAGTGATTGAGGGTGACTGTTTTAGTATGAGTGAGGGTGTGAGTGTTGTGAGTGTGTGTGTGAGGATGAGGGGGTGAGTGTAAATGTTGACTAACGTTATTTTTGTGTGGAGTTTGAGGGTGGAGTTGTAGTTGGAGTGTAGAGTTGTAGTGTGGTATTGTACTTTTATGGTGTAGTTGGAGTGTTGTCTTTGACGGTGTGAGTGTGAGGGTGAGTGGATGTGAGGGTCAGGGGGTGTGAGTGTGTGTGATGGTGTGTGAGGGTGAGTGAGGGTGACGATGTGAGTATTAGTGAGGGTTTGAGGGTTGTGAGGGTGGACTTGGACGGTGTGAGGGTGATTGGATGTGATTTTTAGGGGGTGTGAGGGTGTGTGATGTTGTGTGAGGGTGAGTGAGGGTGACGGTGTGAGTATGAGTGTGGGTGTGAGGGTGATGGTGTGAGGGTGTGTGAAGGTGAGGGTAATGGGATGTGATAGTGTGTGATGATAGGTGTGGGTGAGTGAAGGTGATAGTTTGAGCGTGAGTGAGGCTGAGTGTTGTAAATGTTTGTAATGTAATGTAAATTAAAGTCTTGTTTTCAATTGTCGATATGTAATGCATATGTTTTCTAAAACTGTAATGTAATGTATTTTTTGCTGGTGTTTGTTATTTGACGTACAAGAGCTGTTATTTGAACTTTGAAGTGCTATTTAGTTTATAATATATTTATGTATGTTGTGTTTGCATTGTTTTTTCCCTGTGATGCTGAAGTAGCCGGATTATATGTTATTGAGGTACTCGATGTATTAAAGGAAACTTTGTGTATTTGCTGAATTTATTTTCCCTAGCAATGTATTAAGAGGATGTACAGTGATGTAATGTGTGTATTTTATGCTTTTTGTGAAAGAATTGTTTTATTTTCCAATCCCTGTTTGCATATTTGTGTATTAATAGCTGCACCCTCCTTGCGTTGCTTTAAGTTTGCATTTTGGACTAGCTGCAAGTGTGTAATCCTCTTTTTACGTATAATTCAAATATTTGCTTAACGATATTTATGTGTACAGTTGGAGGCTGGAGTTGTATTTGGAGTGTAGAGTTGTAGAGTTGTATTGTAGTTATAGGGTGTAGTTGGAGGCTGGACTTTGACGGTGTGAGTGTGAGGGTGAGTGCATGTGAGCCTTTTGGAGTTTGCCACAGTATGTGTAAATTTGTAGTACTGTATGCAGTCTATTTTCTTCCCCAAACGTGTTTTGTGTTTTTTAGCTTAGTATGCGTTAGATCAGAATGTGTATGTGAACTATCTTTGATGTATGCAACAGTGAGAATAAGGGTGTTGCTTTTAATTTATGGGCATAAGGGTAGACGTCTTAGGATGTTTTTGTATTTTCTGTACTTCCCTAATTTTTTGTGAACAGCTGCGTGGGCAAGGGGCGTTGGCTGTTGTGTTGTTGAGTAGTGCTCTTTTGATGTTTTTTGATGCTGTTTTGGTGTACGGTGTTCCTGTGGTTGTGCACTTAGCACCACCAAAACACTTCGTGCAACAGCAGCATCAGTCAGAGCAACACCAGAGTCTTGTGCTTTTGTGATGACGCATTTTGTTTGTGTTTTTGATTATTTCTGGCATTGTTTACTTGTTTATTTTCCCTTACTTTAGTAAGTGCTTTCTGTTGTGAATTTTTTTCCTTTAGCTCACTTTGCCCACTTAAAAATTGTTGTATTTTTTGCTGTGTATTCATATGTTTGTCTATTTTGTGTGCATTTATGATCTTTGTGAAAGAACTGTTTTATTTTACAATCCCTTTCTTTATTTTTGTGTATTAATTGCTGCACTGTCCTTGCGTTGCATTAAGTTTTAATGTTTTAATAGCTACAAGTGTGTAATCCGAATTTTACGTATTAAAATAAATGTTGCCTTACGTTATTTATGTGTGGATTTGGAGAGTAGAGTTGTAGTTGGAGTGTAGAGTTGTAGGGTGGTATTGTAGGTATAGGGTGTAGTTGGAGGGTGGACTTGGACTGTGTGAGTGTGAGGGTGAGTGGATGTGAGTCTTTGGGTGTTTGAGGGTGCGTGATGGTGTGTGAGAGTGATTGAGGGTGACTGTTTTAGTATGAGTGAGGGTGTGAGTGTTGTGAGTGTGTGTGTGAGGATGAGGGGGTGAGTGTAAATGCTGACTAACGTTATTTTTGTGTGGAGTTTGAGGGTGGAGTTGTAGTTGGAGTGTAGAGTTGTAGTGTGGTATTGTACTTTTATGGTGTAGTTGGAGTGTTGTCTTTGACGGTGTGAGGGTGAGTGGATGTGAGGGTCAGGGGGTGTGAGTGTGTGTGATGGTGTGTGAGGGTGAGTGAGGGTGATGATGTGAGTATGAGTGAGGGTTTGAGGGTTGTGAGGGTGGACTTGGACGGTGTGAGGGTGATTGGATGTGATTTTCAGGGGGTGTGAGGGTGTGTGATGTTGTGTGAGGGTGAGTGAGGGTGACGGTGTGAGTATGAGTGTGGGTGTGAGGGTGATGGTGTGAGGGTGTGTGAAGGTGAGGGTAATGGGATGTGATAGTGTGTGATGATAGGTGTGGGTGAGTGAAGGTGATAGTTTGAGCGTGAGTGAGGCTGAGTGTTGTGAGGGTGTCAAGGTGAGTGAGGGTGTGCGAGTTTGAAGGTTGAGTGTGTGACTGTGGGTGAGGGTGAGTGTTTGTGAGGGTGAGGGAGTGTGAGGGTTTGGGGGTGTTGTTGAGTGATGGTGCGTGATGGTGAGTGGGTGAGGGTGAGGCTGTTGAGGTTGTGTACGAGGGTGTGTTGCTGAGTGATGGTGTGTGATGGAGGTTGTGGGAGTGTGATCGTATCACGCTGTAGAGGGATTTTTCATTTTGACACAAGTCTTTTGAAAGTAAAGCTAGCCATCCCTCCTGTGCCTCGAACTTGCTGTCATTTTTTCTTTTTTGGGTGTGCATGTAATTTAGTATGTGTTGTGTGTTGTGTGTGCGTCAAAATGCAACCCAAGTAGACGTAATAGAGTGTGTGTGTGTGTGAAAGTCCCCTTGATCCGTGAATGTGTGTATGAAAACTTTGTTGTGGTGTGGCGAAGTGGTGTGAACGGAGTGTGTGTTGTAAGAAAGGATCCGTTGTTAAACGAGCAACATTTGTAGCGAGTCTGGATGTATACTGATCAGCAGTAAAGTATTGCCTGTGAGTTGTGTTTTCCTGTGTGTATGTGTGCAAGATGCAGAGTGAGTGCAAGCTGCAGAGTGGGTGCAAGCTGCAGAGTGGGTGCAAGCTGCCGAGTGGGTGCAAGGTGCAGAGTGGGTGCAAGGTGCAGAGTGGGTGCAAGGTGCAGAGTGGGTGCAAGGTGCAGAGTGGGTGCAAGGTGCAGAGTGGGTGCAAGCTGCAGAGTGGGTGCAAGCTGCAGAGTGGGTGCAAGCTGCAGAGGGGTGCAAGCTGCAGAGGAGTGCAAGCTTCAGAGTGCGTGAAAGCTGCAGAGGTGATAGATGCAGAGTGGGTGATAGATGCCGAGTGGGTGAGGAGGTACGCCTGGTGTATAGGGATGTCTGTTACTATGCAAATGAATCCGAGATTGTGTGCCAGATTTGTGTCCCAAGTGTAATTAGAAGCTGTGGCCACTGTCTAGCAGGTTGGTAGTGTTAAGTAAGCCTAAACTGTGTTAGCAATCCATAAGTTCTGCGTGTAATGTAGTATGTGTTGTTAGTTGTGTGTGCGTAAAAATGCAACTGAAGGAGACATAATAGAGGGTGTGTGTGAAAGTCCCCTTGATCCGTGAATGTGTGTATGTAAATTTTGTTGTGGTGTGGCGAAGTGGTCTGAACGTAGTGTGTGTAGTAAGAAAGGATCCGTTGCTAAAGGAGCAAAATTTCTAGCGAGTCTGGATGTATACTGATCATCAGTAGGCCAGCCGGCCAAGGTCATGGAGGCCCATGTAAATCTGGCCCTCACGGAGCATATGACCCAAGTTAATGTCCTGGATCCCACGCAGAATGGGTTTCGTGCTGGCCACAGCACTGAGACGGCCCTTCTGGCAATGGTTGAGCATTTGCGGATGGTGCTCGATGCAGGTCAAACGGCAGCGCTTATTTTACTAGACCTGAGCGCTGCCTTTGACACTGTTTCCCATCGCATCCTGCTACACCGCCTGCAGGACATTGGCATTTGTGGTTCAGCTCTGCAGTGGTTCCGCTCCTTCCTCAGTGATCGCTCCTTCTGCGTTGCCACCCCTCCATTTCAGTCCAAGTACCATCCTTTGGACCTGGGGGTCCCTCAGGGCTCCTCGCTGAGTCCTACGCTTTTTAACCTGTACGTGCAGCCGCTGGCTGAGGTCGCCAGGCAATGGGGCCTAACCATGGTCTCCTATGCTGACGACACTCAGTTGGCGGTTACGATCAGCGGGGATGCCAAGCAGGATGCCCTCAGGTTCCGAAGTGGACTGAGAGAGGTGGCCAGCTGGATGAATAACAACTGCCTCCAGCTGAACGCGACAAAAACGGAGGTGATGATCGTTGGAAGGGAAGCGGATCACTGGGGGGACGGATGGTGGCCTCCGGAGCTGGGATCAGCGCCGGCCCCTGTCCTGGAACTCAGGAATCTGGGAGTATGGCTTGACCACACGCTAAGCTTTGTGACTCACACGAAGAGAGTGGCGGCCTGCTGTTTTGGAGTATTACGCGGGCTAAGACCTCTGCTCAGATTTTTCGATGCTCCTACAAGACAGCTGGTCATTCAAGCAATGATTATCTCTCGGCTGGACTACGCCAGTTCACTCCTTTTAGGAGCGAACCAAGCCGAGATTCTTCGTCTACAGCGAGTCCAGAACGCTGCGGCTAGGGCGGTGGTAGGTTTGCCCCGAACCTGCCCCACCTCTAACACTCTGCGGTCCCTGCACTGGCTCCCGATAAGCAAGCGAATCCAATTCAAGGCTCTTTGCCTGGTTTTTAAAATTCTTAGAGAGTTGGCACCCGTGATACTCAATAAACTGCTCTCTCCCTACGTTCCCACTCGCTCACTCCGATCTCTTGGACAGGCCTTGGTGGTTGTCCCCCGTTTTAGACTTAGTCGGATGGGGGGTCGCTCCTTCCGCGTGAAAGCTGCAACCCTCTGGAATGCGCTCCCCTTGGAAATCCGCCTCCTGGATGATTTAATATCCTTTCGTAGGGCTTTGAAAACCTTCCTGTTTTAAATGTTCCCTGTTTTTAATGCTTCTGCTTTTTTGTTACTGGATTTAGTGTTGTGTTGTGTTTACCTTTCCCTGCGCCAGGACGCTCCTTCGCTGGAGCAGCTGTGCGCATTAAAATGCAAATAACATAACATAAAAAATAACTGTAAAGTATTGTCTGTGAGTTGTGTTATCTGATCAGCAGTCAAGTATTGTCTGTGAGTTGTGTTTTCCTGTGTGTATGTGTGCAAGCTGCAGAGTGGTTGCAAGCTGCCGTGAAAGTGTTTTTTAAAAAGTTATTTGTGGTGTGGCGAAGTGGTCTGAACGGAGCGTGTGTTGTACGAAAGGATCCGTTGCTAAACGAGCACCATTTCTAGCGAGTCTGATAATGAACAATAAATTACAACGCCAATAGCCAGCGTTGAAATGCTATTGAGCCCACCCAAATGAAAAACAATGGCAGCCCTCTATCTGTTTCGTGTGGGTTGATGGGGTGGGTGGCTGAGGGGGATTTCAATGCGGCTTCCCTTTGCTGGCTCAGTTTGAAGCCCTGGTTTTAAGTATGAAGGCTGGGCACTCGATACAAAGTAAGTATCAGCAGAAAGGAACGGGCTGCAACTTGCAACCAGCATTTGAACGCTGCCGTTCACTCCCACACATGTACATGTTTTAGTACTCAATGCGAAGCTGTGAAATGCGTGTTTAAAACGAGACACGTTCGTGATACTGCAGAGAGAGAGAGGGGAGGTGCTGGCGGATGGGGAGGGGGAGGAGAAATGCGAGGCTGGCTGTGTCCAGGGAGAGAGAGGGGAGGTGCTGGCGTCTGGTGAGGGGGAGGAGAATTGCGAGCGTGGCTGTGTCCGGGGAGAGAGAGGGGGAGGGGGAGGAGAATTGCGAGCCTGGCTGTGTCCGGGGAGAGAGAGGGGAGGTTCTGGCGGCTGGGGAACAGATGTCGAAGGCTGGCGAATTTTGTTTTAAAAATAGTGTGTTTCAGTGTGTGAGTTGTGCATGGTTAAGGGAGACGAGACAGAGGAGCTGGTGGCTGGGGAGGGGGATGAGAAATGGCAGCCTGTCTGTGGAGGAATGCGACCCTGTCTGTGTGCGGCGAGAGAGAGGGGAGGTGCTGTCGGCTGGAGGTGGGTGCGAGAGAGAGGGGAGGTGCTGGCGGATGGGGTTGGGGATTGCCGTGGGAGGGAGCCTTGAGGGGGAAGAGAATTGCGAGCCTGGCTGTGTCCGGGTAGAGAGAGGGGGAGGGGGAGGAGAATTGCGATCCTGGCTGTGTCCGGGGAGAGAGAGGGGAGGTTCTGGCGGCTGGGGGCTGGGGAACAGATGTCGAAGGCTGGCGAATTTTGTTTTAAAAATAGTGTGTTTCAGTGTGTGAGTTGTGCATGGTTAAGGGAGACGAGACAGAGGAGCTGGTGGCTGGGGAGGGGGATGAGAAATGGCAGCCTGTCTGTGGAGGAATGCGACCCTGTCTGTGTGAGGGGAGAGAGAGGGGAGGTGCTGGCGGCTGGGGGTGGGTGCGAGAGAGAGGGGAGGTGCTGGCGGGAGGAATGCGACCCTGTCTGTGTGCGGGGAGAGAGAGGGGAGGTGCTGGCGGCTGGGGGTGGGTGCGAGAGAGAGGGGAGGTGCTGGCGGATGGGGTTGGGGATTGCCGTGGGAGGGAGCCTTGTCGCTTTCATGTGCACGCGCTTTTAATGTCAATGCGCATGCGCATTGAGCTTGAATTTCACGGGCACTGCAAGGAATCGCCACGATTCCTTGCAAGTTGGTTAAAGTCTGTTTAAGCCCCCATAGTCTCGCAAGCTCAATGCGCATGCGCATTGACAGGCGAGACCTAACTAGGGAAGAGGGGAGGCTTAGGCTGGCCAAAGTAATACATGTGATATCACTATTGTGGTGCCAAATGTAGATCTGCTCTTGGGCAAGCACAATAATGTACATCTTGGCAAAGGGGGCTGCCACTTAAGCGGCGAATTGGACGCAACACCTGATGGACCTCTATGTCACACACCGTTGGTTGCATGGAACGTTGCGGGACTGGGGTCTAAACTAAATTCCCAGGCTTGGGCAGAATTCATTGATTGCTTTGACATTTGTTTGTTTCAAGAGGTGTGGACGGTTGAACCAATGTTTAGAGTAGGATATTTGAATTTCTTTGTCCCTGCTATTAAGAAAAGTCATGGTCGTCCTATGGGGGGTTTAGTGATGTGGGTTAGGCAGTCCCTAAAATGTCAAACCCAATTGCTCTCAGTTGCAAGTAATGATATTTTTGGCGTAAGCTTTAGTTTCCCTGCTAACTTAGTAATTGATATTTATAATGTCTATGCAAGGGGGCTCCAGGGTGGAAAGAAATCTGAAGTTGTAGTGGAACTGGATAAATTACTTCAGGACACCCACCCCCCCCCCCCAATATATTGTCACTAATTGCCGGTGACTTTAATACTACCTTTGACCCTCTAGGCTTGGATGACATACATTTAACAGAGGATGAGGATGCCAGGTGGGGAGTTCCTCAACTTGACACTAAACCCATAAGAAAATGGACGGAGGCCGCAATACAGTTAAAGGGCCTCTGCATTGAAAACGAGCTCCGAGCTGCCAATGGGCGCACATTGTCGGATAAAATGGGAAAATAAACTTTCGACAATGGCATCAGGGCAAGTAATATTGACTATTTACTTGTCCCCTGAAGATGTGGTCCACTTTCCTTGATATGGAGGCAGTGACTCGTATTGAGAGTGACCACAACCCCCTGACTGCAATATTTAATTTGGGCACACATAAAGTGGCTGATCCCTATGAGGGTAATCCCCTCCAGATTCAGTTCTGGCAAATGACAAGCGCCACCTGAAATGATGCCAAGTTGCAGATCTACAGGATATTATTGACAATCTTGAGGTAGATCTGGCAGGGGCCTTAGAGGCTATGGAGGTAGCCACCCTGAATGGATCTCCCTCTAATCTTATGTTGGAGGTACATAATAGGTTTTTTACTAAACTAAAAACCATATTTCTGCAAACCTAGCTCAGGAAAAAGAAGAACACAAACAAAAAAAACTGAGAGATGGTACGACGGATCTTGCCGCCAAGCCAGGGTTGAGCTGGGTCAAGCCTTAAAATCCAAAGATATGCGTATCATAAAATAGGCCCGAGCAAATTATCGGTCTAAGCAATACAAAGCTAAAAGGGAATGGGAAGAGGGCATGTGGCAGGATCTAAAAGTGGCGTGTAACGCAAAGAACCCCAAACTTTTTTGTGACATTTTTAAATGGGACAGGGGAGGGCACTGTGAGAACCCCCAAAATAATGTCGACCGAAAGTCATGGGTTGACTATTTCAAGCCCCAATACGCCAATATCACTTCTGAAAATAGCGAAGGTTCTTTTGATTATACCTTTTATGAGGAGCCTGTTTTTAATTTAGGGGAAGTGGATAGGGCTTTGGACCAAGTCACAGAGGGTCGTGCTACCGGCATGGATTGTGTCCCCGCAGATTTATTTCTAAACAACAGAGGGCGATGGCGGGTCTACATTTTGTATGTGGCTAATGCCGTAGCCCAAGGTATGGATGTACCTAAATCTTGGAAAGGGGCTGAAATAGTGCTGGTGTATAAGAAGGGGGACAAGTCACTCGCAGCCAATTATAGACCAATAAGTCTAATTGACTGCATACAAAAAATCATGGGACGGCTGGTTTTGGGCAGAATCCAGACCTGGATGGATAATGACAATATTTTGAGTCACCTCCAGGCTGGCTTCCGCCCAAAAACAAGTACCATAGACCAGGTCTTCCGGTTTATAATGTTATACTGGCGTACCGTGGTCCTAGAAAAGGGTACTTTGTTTGCCGTCTTTGTTGATTTAAAGGCGGCTTTCGACCTGGTCCCACGAAATACATTATGGGAAGTTCTTGCGGGGCAGGGGATGCCACCTGAACTGTTGAGCCTGATCGTCCGCTTACATGCGGGCACGTTCGCTCGGGTCCGGTGGGGTCGCCAGGGGGAGGTTACGGAACCCTTCCCTGTAGAGCGGGGAGTGAGGCAGGGTTGTGTCATGGCACCGACCCTGTTCTCGCTCTTCGTGAACGGGGTTGCGGATTTCCTCTCCCTGGTCCCGACTGACGCCCCTGCATTGTGTGGTAAGCGGGTCCTGATCCTCATGTTTGCGGACGATACCCTCATCGTTTCAAAAACACCCAGTGGGCTCCAGCAAGCGCTGCGGCGCTATGAAGACTTTTGTCTCGATAGGGGCTTAGAAATAAACACAGCAAAAACCAAGTTTATGGTCCTTACTGGCCGTAAAGCTCATGGGACTGCCAGGCCTTTTAGAGGGACGATACATATGAATGGCTCCCCGCTGGAGCGGGTAGATGCCTTCACTTACCTGGGGGTTACACTCCAGAGAGATCTGGGGAGGGCTAGACAATTAGACATTGTAGTTCTAAAACACCGCCAGCAGGCAGGCATTCTCTTGAAAAAATTTACTTCTTCATTGACAAAGCCCATTAGCCCATTATTAGAAGTATACGGGATGAAGGTCCTAAGTTCGGCCCTCTACGGAGCCGAACTTTGGGGTTTTGAAGATCTAGGGAAATTGACGCTAGCAGAAAATGAATTTCTGCGAAAAGCTACTAGCGTTCCCGTAAGTACCCCGTTAACACCACTAATTTGGGACCTTGGAAAAAAGGCGGTGCAGGACCTCGCCCTTTTGCGGCCCCTACTTTACTGGCGCCGCCTATGGACTACAGAAGAACTAAGCCACTATGCTCAGGGCCTGAGGGAGATAATGAATAAGGATTCCTCCCGAAAAATGCACTGGTTGAAGGCCATTCGGTCTTTACTTTTTAAATAGGGAATGAGGGAACTGTGGGAAGACCCGGAAAACGCTCTTTTCCCCTCCAAAACTTTTCTTTAAAAATAGTACTGGGAGATGGTGATTACAGAAGAGAGGTCAGAGGGTCTCTCCCGGCACCTGACAGATCGTTTCATGGATTTTAAGGCCCACCAGATTCTGGAGCCTTATTGGGACACAATTGGGAAACAGCTGGATCGTAAGCTCTATTTTCAGCTCAGAGTGGGCACCCTCCCAGTAAGGTCTTTAACAGCAAATTGGGCAGGAAAAAATGGCAACGACAGATGTCCAAAGTGTGGGGAGGAACAAGAGTCTATAATCTATTTCCTCTTCTTCTGTCCCATGTACACTGCCCCCAGAACGATGTGGATCAAGCCTATATGTAAATTGCTTGGGATATATAGGCACGAAGAGGCACTTAGAATCTTATGTACAGACCCTACCCCTATAATTGCTGTTGCTGTGGCTAAGTTCTTAAAATGGGCTTGGGTAATTCACTCAAAACAAATAGCGACAGACATATGATGATTTAGTTTTACCTCTGAGCTCCTGTCTATATACCTCTGAAAGAATTGTATATTGATTAGATTGATTTTAAACATCTAAGTTGATATTCGGCAATAGTCCATTGTAGTTTAATTCCTTTTTAATATTTATTGTATGAATTTTAATGTATTTTAAAATACTGATTTTTTTATGTGTACTTTTATGACTTAATCGTCGAATAAAGTTTATGAAATGAATGGAATTATGAGTATTCCCTTATGCAACATATGTTAATGACCAGGAGATGCTCCCAAATTGCCAGGACACCACTGTTGATGGCAAAGCAGGATATATATGTCCAAACTCCATTTATGTCAAATGTTCTATGTGTGCTGCATTGTGCCACACATGTAAACAGATTAATATGCCTTACAACAATGGACATGTGTAGGACTATGGATTTTACAGGGCAAAAACAAAACATCATACCTGCCGACAAGGCAAGCATTTTGCACAAAGTTGGAAAGTACCAAGATTTTCTGCTAGTCCGCACTCTGTGCACCAGTGCCAATAAACCTTGATATGACTTTTACACAATGTCACATACAGTGCATGCCTGTCCTTTCCCATCAAAGCACTACTTAGCTCTACCAAGGGTCAATGGTGTCATCCATTTTTCATGGTACAATCGAGTCTGGCATGATGCTGGTCAGCATTACGAAGTACATCGCATGCCTGAGGAATGTTTCAGGCATCTGATGATGGATACCTCTGACCATCGTCATCCAGCCGGCTCAGGTCTTCAAGCTGACTAGCTATGACACATATTAATGTCATATTTAGATGCGTCTCAAAGCTGTTGGGAATATCCGAAATATCGCGATGACATCGTTTTAAAGATATAAATGTAACCATAAGCA
The DNA here is from genome assembly GCF_964263255.1 of Lissotriton vulgaris. NCBI lineage: Eukaryota > Metazoa > Chordata > Amphibia > Caudata > Salamandridae > Lissotriton > Lissotriton vulgaris. The sequence continues at coordinate 782,088 of NW_028254059.1, forward strand.
ACTGCACTATTTACAAGACAATGTTCAATTTCTAGTCTTCTAAGTGAACATCACCCATTGACCCGTGGTGAGGTGGACAGCTCCCAGGACCCCAACGCTACCAGTAAGTGTCAAAAGTACATATATGTAGAATTTTGACGTCTGTGTGTAATCTATGCTAATTGTAACATTGTGATATGTTCTGGGAGGTAAAAATCACCTACTACCATTTTGCTTTCAGTGTGGCAACACAACAAAACCTGCCCACAGATGCAATTGTAATGAAGAAGGAGGAATGTCATTGTGAACGTAGGGTGTATAAGCAGGCCCACAGGATCTAAGCCTATTTACCTTTGTGTTTATGTGAACACATCTATAGTCATGCTGCTTTTGGCACAGTAACCATTATCTGGCACATAATTTGCATGTGTTCAACACAAACACATTATGTCCAACAACAAATGGCCAAACCAAATTAATCATGTTTCTACATATGCAGCATCACTGCCAAATGTATGTTGCTAAGCTTGTCTGGGTAGGTTAATGTTGCATATCTACAAAATTGTGTATGACATAGGTGCTAATGATGTGCAATAGTAATACACAGACACTGCTACCAAGTATGAACAGGTAGGTATTATGAAATCAGAGTCACTCACAATGTGCGTTAATATGACACATATGTTTCATCAACATGCAGCATACTATGCTCATACATTCTGCATACTTTTGGGCTCTCCTGCAACACCATTTCAGTGTGAGTGACCATAAGCGTGGCCAAACATACATGCTGTATTACACTTAATTTGTTTGTTTGTAGACACATACCTGTCACAGTATGTCTAACCAAATGCCAGATCGTAAAAACATGTATGACAGTGTCAGCAGAGTAGCCATCACAATCTAACCATTTTGAATATAAGAGATGCTGCATATGTTGTTGCGATGGAGCATTTTTTAAAATTAATAATGGATTGGACCCATGACAGAAAACAAAATACGTGGCTACATGTGTGTCTTTACGTGTGCTTGTAAATTATCATACAGACTTGCTAATCTTCAATTTCTTACCCTACCCCGAAGTACGGCTGTTGTAATCCATCCTCAGGAGAACTTGAACCTTCCTCAGAGTAGGTCATGTCATCACTATCTGAAATGGTGTCTAACGGCTAGGGCGCTCGACCTCGTATCTGGGGATCTGGGTTCGAGTCTCGGTAACAACGCCAAAACCTCCTGTGATTCTGGGCAAATCACTTAATCTCTCCGTGCCTAAAATGAATGTGTGTCCTCATGTAACGTAATTGGTGCTATGTAAAGCGCTCTGATATCCGATTCGGTTCGGGTCTAGTTCGAGCTATATAAAACTCTGCAAAAAAAAAAAAGAACATTTACACTAATGACCTGGAGGCTGTAGGGATGTAGGCCTGCTATTTCAGGTAACCATGGTGTTATATAGATCATTGCCTGAATTACTGACTGATGCATTTACGTTGGCATCACCAGCAGGATTTGCTTCATCAATTGAACAGAAGGGGTCCTGCGGCTGCGACAACAGGTCTCCGCAGGACTCCCTTCACTTTGTTTTACTCTGCCCCTTTTACTCAATGCCTAGGCGCAAATTTCTTGTAAACCTCTTAAAAAAAGCTAAATTGGTTCATGCTAGGGAGGCACTAGTATTTCTACAGAAAGCTTCGGACCCCTTAACATTGTGTAGTATCATGAATTTTATTAAGGTAGCGATCCGTTTAAGGCTTACTAGGGGAGAATAATGAAATGCTTGTAAATGTATCCCTTTTAAGTGTCATACACTGTTTTACTGTTTGTATTTTATGCTTTGTTAATACTCTGTACAAAGGATCTTGGAAATGTTTAATGATTTTTTACCATGTATATATGTGTGTGCTTTTATGGTGTTTTTTAATCACCGAATAAAGATTATTTGAATTGAATTGAATTGACTGATGCACAGTGTGAATGTGGATGTACTCATGGCAATGTTGTGCTCATACTGTTTTCCAGGTCTTAACTGGATGTCAGCCTTCTGCTCTCTGGGCAATGTGCATTTTAAGACTCATTGTCCAATTGCAGTTGCTGTGAAAACCATGCCGTGTCAGTAGGCCTCATTGCATGGATTCAGTCTAATTGGTACGGTGTGGCCAACTGGACAAGCACACTAGTCTGCACATGGATTGGCCTTTAAATGCCAGACTCAGAACCCAATTATCCTAATGTCCCAATTCTGGAAGGCATTCATACACTGCAAGGTAAACAGTAATGTTGCTGCACGGTGTAGATGTTGGCATGCAGGTATGCACATACTGGTGGGCTAAGTGAGACTGGGTAGCACCAACGTTGTCAAACTGTATCATGGTGAAAGGCTTCCTGCATTATATGCTACAAAGTTCTTGTTCAGATGAGTACTCCAGCACTCATACACACACTACTGAGATGCATTATGTAATTTAAAATGTGTGTGGACGAATGCAGCCCTGGGTTTATGGGTGTACTTGTAAGACTCAACATGTGTTTTTTGCTAGTGTGAACTAGAACCTACATGTCACAGTGCAGTATATTTGCTTGAGGGTACATTGTTGAAATGTACCCCAGTCGTGTATTGCAGTAGATTATTGACAAACCCCTATCCATGTATTGGCTACCTGGCACTGAGTAAGTAAAGTCAGCAATGTGTGCTCCCTTGGGTGCCTTTAGATGGGGCATGCAATACAGAGGCACACTACCTGGACTGTATCACCTCAACCACATTCACTTATGTTGATGAGCAAGATTCAGCCTACTTGCATGATGCAATCCCAACACCTAAAGTTTCAATTTCTGGATCATGTGTCCTATTTAAACATCGGCACAACCATTGTTCTGTATGATATGGTAGTAATCTCATTGTGACTACATTTCCATATTGTTCACCTACACAGACGGCAACTGACTCAGTTTTCCGTGCTCAAGTAGGGGATGTCTTTGGAATTCTGGAGTTGGTCTGGACAGGCACTTAGAATTTTCTTACAATATCAGCCTATTTTCACACACGTCATGTACATGTACAGCTAGAGCTAAGATTTTTCTCACCTTACCACCCTAGCTACGTGACAGCTGAAGATACCAAAATGCTTGATTTGTGCAAGGACGTTTACTGCCACATCCGGCATGTCTCTGAGTCATTCAGAACAATGGCCAAGCTGTATGAGCGAGCCGAGCCATGGGAGTCCTAGAATATCAATGGCAAATTGGAGAAAGCGGCCACAAAAACAACCACAGGTGTCCAAAGCCTGCAGCAGCTACCCCAACCACAGGCCACAACGGCTACACCTGCAGCCACACAGACCCCAACTACATGGCCCAGTAGGCCCATACTCCTGCCCCCGTTTTTTTATTTTTAAAGTTAAAAAGAGGCAAAGTACACCCTCAGAGGCTAAGCAGAGTGTGTTTAACCCCTCCCACGCTTGTGACGGAACCGTTCCGTTACGCCCCTTGGGTGGGCTGTGCTGGTGACGGAACGGTTCCGTCACGGCCCACTTGCCGCGCCTGCGCGGCGCGTTCTATTGAGCGGGCGGGGACGTGACAGAACCGTTCCGTCACAAGCACAGCTCACCCGAGGGGCGTGATGGAGCGGTTCCGTCACCAGCGCGGGAGCGCCGCGCGCCCCCGCCCCTTAGCACTGTGGCAGAATAGCCGCCGCAGTGAAAGGGTTAAAAGCCAACTTCATCTGCTTTATGGTTTAAACTGTGTTGTGAAAACTGTTTGTGTTTTCCACCCTTGACTGTTTAAATGTGTGTCCTAGTTTTCCCTGTAATGTGGTTAGGGCTGCAGGGACAAGCCCCCAGCCCATACTCCCCACCCCCATTTTTTTATTTAAATATTACAAATGCAAAGTACACCCTCAGAGGCTAAGCAGAGTGTGTTTAAAAGACTGCATCAATTGCTTTATGGTTTGAACTGTGTTTTTCAAAAGTGTATCTAGCACTCGTTTTTGGTCAGAAAAAAATTATTTGTTTAGATGCACGAAAAGCAGTATAATAAGTGGCTTACATTTGGGCCTTAATGCAGGGTTAAAACCTGGAACTGCAAAGTGTGGATTCAGCCTGTCTGTTTCCCAGGAGATTCTGGTCTTCGAGAGCAGCTTCTCTGCCCCCTGCCATCAGCCTGTGCCATCCTAATTGGCCTGCATGTTGCCCCACCACCCCTAACTCACACACCTTCCACCCAAACAGACACAAACAAAATAAAGAACATGCCACTCTTCACAACTTCACATCTCCATTTCTATTACACAATGCTACTCTACAAAAACAACACAGCTCACCAACTCACTCTCAAACACCCTCTCCAGCACCTACACACACAGACCCATCAAAATGCCTCTAGACTGCTGGACGAGGAATATGATTTAGAAAAGCAGCATGATTGCTATCCTCAAATAGCTCATACCAGCACTAATGACACACCTTCTACAAGTTCAAAAAATACTGCTCACTCTTCTACAAAACAAAGTAACACCATCGCCAAAACACAATTTCTAAACTGCCTACAAATAAATGCTTGATTACTCTCTAAAAACAAGCATCACATCTACGACCTACTCACTGACACACAACCTGACTTACTCTTCATGACTGAATCATGGTTAGGAGATGACATGGCTCCAGTGTTGCATTAAGCCGTTCCTCTAGGCTGTCAAACTATCACACAAAATCGTGAAGGTAAAAGAGGAGGTGGACTAGCTGTTATATTCAAACAAACAATACATCTCACTAAAACTGACAATAGCGGATTGTGAGGCCCTCTTCATCAGTTGCAGCCCTACACCAACTTCCTCCTGTAACTTCCTTCTCCTTTACAGACTTCCACCTAGCTATGCAACATTCCCAGTAACATTTCCAAAGGCAGTTTCAAACCTAATAACACTACACTCCAACCTATGCATTCTGGGTGGCCTCAACATTTGGTTTGAAAAACCCAATATGCTCCATCCAAAAACCATCATCACTGACCTTGACACACTGAACCCGGATCACTGAAATTATATCGACCTCAAAAATATCGAGTTACCATAATATCGTTGATAAAATATCGATGAACAAAATATCGACTGGCTATCTTTAAACAGGTAAGTACTAAAATATCGACTCTAAAATATCGAGTTACTAAAATATAGACTGTAAAAATATCGTTTATTTTAAATGTCTTTAAATTAAGTTAAAACTAATGTAATAATAAATATATTTATTATAAACGTACTTAAAATTATTAAATTAATGTTATATTAATAAATATTTATTGTAAATTAAAAAAAATATAAAAAAATAATACATATATATGTATATAAAAAAAATATTATTAAATAAACATATATCATAATTTTCCTGTAGCATAGCAAAATGGTTAAAATTTATTGTAACAACTGTAGTGAATTCTACAATAGCTAAAGCGTTGGATAGCGTAGGGGTAAAATTTGCTATTCCCACTCCAGTGGGTGCAACAGTAGGGAAAGCGTTGGATAGCGTAGGGGTAAAATTTACTATTCCCACTCCAGTGGGTGCAACAGTAGGGAAAGCGCTGGATAGCGTAGGGGTAAAAATTACTATTCCCACTCCAGTGGGTGCAACAGTAGGGAAAGCGTTGGATAGCGTAGGGGTAAAAATTACTATTCCCACTCCAGTGGGTGCTACAGTAGGGAAAGCGTTGGATAGCGTAGGGGTTAAAATTACTATTCCCACTCTAGTGGGTGCTACAGTAGGGAAAGCGTTGGATAGAGTAGGGGTTAAAATTACTATTGCCACTCCAGTGGGTGCAACAGTAGGGAAAGCGCTGGATAGCGTAGGGGTAAAGATTACTATTCCCACTCCGGTGGGTGCAACAGTAGGGAAAGCATTGGATAGCGTAGGGGTTAAAATTACTATTTCCACTCCAGTGGGTGCTACAGTAGGAAAAGCGTTGGATAGCGTAGGGGTTAAAATTACTATTCCCACTCCAGTGGGTGCAACAGTAGGGAAAGCGTTGGATAGCGTAGGGGTTAAAATTACTATTCCCACTCCAGTGGGTGCAAAAGTAGGGAAAGCGCTGGATAGCGTAGGGGTTACAATTACTATTCCCACTCCAGTGGGTGCAACAGTAGGGAAAGCGCTGGATAGCGTAGGGGTAAAGATTACTATTCCCACTCCAGTGGGTGCAACAGTAGCGAAAGCGTTGGATAGCGTAGGGGTTAAAATTACTATTCCCACTCCAGTGGGTGCTACAGTAGGGAAAGCGTTGGATAGCATAGGGGTTAAAATTACTATTCCCACTCCAGTGGGTGCAACAGTAGGGAAAGCGTTGGATAGCGTAGGAATTAAAATTACTATTCCCACTCCAGTGGGTGCAACTGTAGGGAAAGCGTTGGATAGCGTAGGGGTTAAAATTACTATTCCCACTCCAGTGGGTGCTACAGTAGGGAAAGCGTTGGATAGCGTAGGGGTAAAAATTACTATTCCCACTCCAGTGAGTGCAACAGTAAAAAAAGGTAAAACTTCATAATTAATTATTATTTATAGAAATATCAGTACCAAGTAAATTTAATTTCCTATACCAATAACTTGTATTTACCAATTAATTTTATTTTCATGGACAATTATTAATTAATTAAACAATGTAATTAATTTACTTAATTAATTAATTAATTATTGATTTACTTCCCACCCTATTTATTTTATTTATTTTATTTTTTCAATTTGTAGGGCGCAACAGCTACCCAAAAAGGGTTTCCCGGCGCCTAGACTCAGCTAGTAGAAAGACAGGAGAAGGAAGGTGGCTATTGAGAATTATTGATCAAATAGCCAGGTCTTGACATGCCTTCTAAACCTGGCGTAATTTTCCTCCTTTCGGATAAAGGGAGGGAGTGTGTTCCAGAGGGAAGGTCCCAGGTGAGTGAAAGATCTGCCACCTACTCTTGCCAGTTTGAATCTTGGCACACAAAAGTTGGCCGCTGATTGTGACCGAAGGTTACGCTTAGGAGTGTAAGGGTGGGCTAGAGCTAGGAGGTATTTAGGTGCCGTGCCTGCTTTAATTCTGAACATATAGTTCAGTGCTTTAAAGCGGATTCTGTTTTCAACCCTGAGCCAATGGAGTTCCCGGCGATGACTTGAGACTCCGATGTTTTTTGGAATATTGCACAATAGGCGGACTGCTGCGTTCTGGACCAATTGTAGTCGGCCGACTACTGCTTTGTTAGCGCCCACGTACAGAATATTGCCGTAGTCAAGCCGAGATGTTATAAGGGCATTGACTACGGTCTTTTGTGTGGCAAGAGGCAGCATCCAGAGGATTTTCCTCAACCATTTGACTATGGTGAGGCATAGACCAGTAACTTTACTGGCCTGTTGATTCATGGACAAGGAGTTGTCCAGAATAAAACCCAGATTTCGAACATGGGTCACCAGGGTAGGAAAGGTGCCCATCTGATCAGGCCAATGTAGAGGATTCCACAATTCTCAATGCTTTCCCAGGACCAAGATCTCTAACTTGTCCCCGTTGAGTTTTAGCTGGTTTCTCGTCATCCAATTCAGGATGTTTTGGAGTCCTGCTTTGAGTAGAGAGGGGGAGTTTGGACAGGATTCGGATAGGGAAAAGATGATTTGGGAGTCGTCGGCGTAAGTCATAAGGGTGAGACCAGATTTTTCAGCAAGGCCGGCCAGGGGTCTGAGATATAAGTTAAAAAATAACGGGCTCAGAATAGATCCCTGAGGCACTCCATGGGGTGCTTGCAGGGTATCCGAAGAGGCTCTTGAAGAAGTAATTTGGAATGTTCGTTCCGTCAGGAAAGAACGGATCCATTCAAGGGCCTTTCCGTGTACACCATTTTTATATAATTCCTTGATGAGAGTTTCGTGGGAAATGGTGTCGAAGGCCGCGCTCAATCTAACAGCACGAGCGCGACCATCTGACCTTGATCAAGAAGCTTTTGAATATGTTCAGTAACTCCAAGCAGGGCGGTTTCTGTGGAGAAGCCTGCCCTAAAACCTGACTGAGAGGGGTGTAGAAGTGAACTTTTTTCTGCAAAATTAGATAGAGCTGAATGCACATGTCTCTCCATACATTTGGAGAAGGCAGGAAGCAGGGATATTGGTCTATAGTTGGCAAGGATATCCGGATTTGCTGTAGGTTTTTTTAAAAGAGGCGTAACCATGGCATGTTTCCATAGGGCTGGGACAGTGGCAAGGTCAAGAGAGGAATTCAGAAGGTTTACAATGATTTCCAAGGCACTGTCATCAAGTTGCTTAATGATTTTGACTGGAATAGGGTCCCTAGGAGAGCCGGATTTAATGGTCTTAAGAATCAATTTCAGTTGACGTACTGAAAAGGCAGGCCAGGATTCCAATGTATTGGCACAGGAGAGAGTTAGTTCTGAGTCAGAGTAAGAGGATGGTTCTTTGTTTTTGGCATTAATATCAAGGATAATTTTATCAATTTTTTCGGTGAAAAAGCATGCTAAAGCCTGGCATTGTTGAGTGTTTAGTGGGGGTGCTTCAGCTATAGTGTGAGCGCCAGCCAGTTCTTTCACTTTATTAAAAAGGGTTTTTGGCATATTAGTGGCTTCCATGATGGTTTTTGAAACGAAAGTGGCTTGTGCTTTAGCGCAGGCCGTGTGGTAAAGGTTCCTAGCTTCATGATAGTTTTTTTTAGCGTCAGGGGCGTAGTTTTTTCGCCATTTGCGTTCAAGCACTTTGCATTTAGATTTCTCAATTTTTAGGCTATCATTGAACCATGGAGCCGGGTGGCGGTGTCTGCTCCCTTTAATGCGGGAAGAGGGCAAGCATTGGTTAGCGGCATCGCTGAGCCATTTTTGTGCAGCAACCGCTAAGCTGTCCATGTTTTGGCTATTACTCGGAGGGTTGTTTTTAAGGGCCGAGTTTAGCATTGCTAAGTCCACTAATTTCCAATTTTTCCTCGATGTGTTAGGAAGGACGTGTTGTACATTGGGGTTGGAAGGGAGCGTAATGCTGAATTTTATTAAATGATGGTCCGACCAACATATTGGCGTGGTTGCAAGACATTTTAACTCTTTAATGTTGGAGATTAAAGGGTCCAGCAGGTGGCCGGCTGTGTGAGTGGGTTCAGAATTAATCAGGGACAAATTTAGCGCTTTCAGGTCGTCAAGTAAATGTGAACAGGAGGGAATGGAGGGGTCCTCTAGGTGCAGATTTAAGTCGCCCAACAAAGAAAAATTACTTAATGTAATATAGTGTGGGGTGATAAAATTAGCTAAATTAGATGCTCAATGAGAAAAATTTCCGGGGGGGGGGGCGATACATCAGAAGGCCTGACATCGTGAAATTCGGGTTCAAGGAGATTTTGAAAAGGCCCGCTTCACAGTCTGGGATAGCTACTGATTCCAAGGTGCATTTTAGATCTCTGTTAAAAATAATTGCAATACCTCCACCAAGCTGTTTGTTCCTGTCTATCCTGGCAATGGCATAGTTGTCAGGGAGGGCGGCAGCAACGTCCGGGCCGGCACTGTCGTGTAACCATGTTTCGGTTAAAAAGAGGACGCTGGGGTTATTGTCAACTAGAAGGCTGAAAATGTCGTATTTATGTTTCGGCAATGAACGACAGTTGGTGCTATAAAACACATATTTTATAGGCTCTTTATTATGCAGTATTTTACATTTCCTGTGTCTCCTGGGAGTGTCAGCGTGGGGTTGACCTATTGTAATGGTCAGTTTACAGTTGGAGCAGGAGCGTACTCCCGTTTTGTGAAGGTCAAGAGTTGTGCACCTAGGATTCAAGGTGGGACGTAGTGCTTTCAATTCCGACGATGACCTTACCAACCTGATTTGTGCAGGGGAAACTGTCGCCTCTGCCCTATGTCCCATCCTGGCACGGACGGGCACAGACGGGTTAGTCTTTGGCGTGTCTTCGGCGTGCCGATGGTGTGCCCGTTGCGCTCGTCCGCTGCGCTTCCGGGGAGTGGACATTGTAATAAGGAGGAGGAGGGGGCGTGGCTACTTGGGAGGGGCGTGGCCCAGAGTCACGTGGGTGGTGCCGTTCGCCGGGAAAATAGATCTTCCCCAAACAGCGCTCGAATATTACAAAGGATATCACACAGTTCACGTTCTTAAAATCAACATTTAAACAGTGCAGAGTGCAAATACAGGTAAAAAGAAGAGGAGCAACACCCTCGGCTTCCGCCTCAAGGGTAGCTAGCTGATCAACACCGGCTGCTGCTCAACGCAGTGATTTAAAGCCTCCGGGAGGGGGCGTGGCTACTTGGGAGGGGCGTGGCCCAGAGTCACGTGGGTGGTGCCGTTCGCCGGGAAAATGGATCTTCCCCAAACAGCGCTCGAATATTACAAAGGATATCACACAGTTCACGTTCTTAAAATCAACATTTAAACAGTGCAGAGTGCAAATACAGGTAAAAAGAAGAAGAGCAACACCCTCGGCTTCCACCTCAAGGGTAGCTAGCTGATCAACACCGGCTGCTGCTCAGCGCGGTGATTTAAAGCCTCCGGGAGGGGGCGTGGCTACTTGGGAGGGGCGTGGCCCAGAGTCACGTGGGTGGTGCCATTCGCCGGGAAAATAGATCTTCCCCAAACAGCGCTCGAATATTACAAAGGATATCACACAGTTCACATTCTTAAAATCAACATTTAAACAGTGCAGAGTGCAAATACAGGTAAAAAGAAGAGGAGCAACACCCTCGGCTTCCGCCTCAAGGGTAGCTAGCTGATCAACACCGGCTGCTGCTCAGCGCAGTGATTTAAAGCCTCCGGGAAGGGGCGTGGCTACTTGGGAGGGGCGTGGCCCAGAGTCACGTGGGTGGTGCCGTTCGCCGGGAAAATAGATCTTCCCCAAACAGCGCTCGAATATTACAAAGGATATCACACAGTTCACGTTCTTAAAATCAACATTTAAACAGTGCAGAGTGCAAATACAGGTAAAAGAAGAGGAGCAACACCCTCGGCTTCCGCCTCAAGGGTAGCTAGCTGATCAACACCGGCTGCTGCTCAGCGCGGTGATTTAAAGCCTCCGGGAGGGGGCGTGGCTACTTGGGAGGGGCGTGGCCCAGAGTCACGTGGGTGGTGCCGTTCGCCGGGAAAATAGATCTTCCCCAAACAGCGCTCGAATATTACAAAGGATATCACACAGTTCATGTTCTTAAAATCAACATTTAAACAGTGCAGAGTGCAAATACAGGTAAAAAGAAGAGGAGCAACACCCTCGGCTTCCACCTCAAGGGTAGCTAGCTGATCAACATCGGCTGCTGCTCAGCGCGGTGATTTAAAGCCTCCGGGTGGGGGCGTGGCTACTTGGGAGAGGCGTGGCCCAGAGTCACGTGGGTGGTGCCGTTCGCCGGGAAAATAGATCTTCCCCAAACAGCGCTCGAATATTACAAAGGATATCACACAGTTCACGTTCTTAAAATCAACATTGAAACAGTGCAGAGTGCAAATACTGGTAAAAAGAAGAGGAGCAACACCCTCGGCTTCCGCCTCAAGGGTAGCTAGCTGATCAACCCTATACCCTATTCCCCTATAAACTCACAACCCGCTACTGAAACTAATTTACTATAAATTAATTATTTATCAATTAATCAATTATTATTAATTACCAATTATTTTTTATTTAATTACCTATTATTAATTATTTTACAATCAATATTAATTTACATAATTAATTAATTATATTTAAATTACTCCCCACCCTATTCCCCTATAAACCCACTACCCGCTACAGATTTATATTACACAATTATTAAAAATTAGTAAACACTTACCTTATTTTCCATTTTCTTTTGTCTATATTGTATCTAGTCGATATTATGTCTAGTCTATATTTTTGATTCGATATTTTGGCTATTAATATCGATATAACTCGATATTTTTGTAGTATATATTATGTCTGGTCGATATTTTGTCTAGTCTATATTTTTTACTCGATATTATGTCCAGTCTATATTTTGGATTCGATATTATGTCTGTTTACCACTGAACCCACATCCGATCATCCACAAACCCACACACATTGCTGGACACATCTTAGATGTCATTTTTGCTAATTCAGAACTGGTTAGATTTCAAACTATTAATCCAGTACCATGGTCAGACCACAATTTGCTAGCTTTCCAACATAAAACACCACAAAGCAACAAACCTAAAACCACCTTACATGCATCCACCTATTGGCCATTGAACAAACTCAATTTTGAAAACTTAGAAACACACTTAACACCCAACACAGATCTAGACATATTAAATTCCATTCAAAAACTATATGAGTGGCTACAGAAAGCTTTTGATATCCTTATACCACTCAGAACAACAAAACAGGACAAAAGACGAAACAGGACAAAAGAAAAAAGGTACCTTGGAGAACTACAGAACTAAAAGAGATAAGACAGCAAATTAGAAAGCTGCAAGACACCTGGCTCAAAACAAAGTGCAATCAAGACCAACTTTACCTACAGAAACATTAGCGATTATACAAGACAGCTATGACAAAAGCTGAAAGAGTAATATTCAGAAAGAATTAAAAATGCTAAAAGTGCTAATAAAGAATTTTAAAAAATTCTCACAGAATTTTGTAAACCTAAATGCATAGAAAGAACTCTTCCTGTTACTCAAGAATTTACAGACAAACTGGACAACAATTACACAACCAAAACAGTCACGTTGGACTCCTATTTAAAACAAAGGAAAACCACAAGCACCCACCCATTTCCAAAAATGCTCTCCAATAATAGGCTAACCGAACCTCTCAATTCCTTCAAACAAATAGCAAGGAGACCTGCCAGCAGCCCTCCTGACCCTTGTCCACCACAAATATTCAAGATGATTCTTCTAACTGCCTCTGCTGCCGGACCAGTAAGAAGAATCATCAATAAGTCCTTAACTAAGTGAATCTTTCCAGAAGACCTAACAAAAGGCATTCATGCACCCATTATTAAAGAAAACAAATCTGCACCTGCGTGTCCCCGACAACCTCAAACTAACTACAAATGGACCTTTCCTGGGCAAACTGATACAAAGAGCAGTGTTCGCCCAGATGTCACAATTCATTGAAGATAATTCCATACTTTCAGCCTTCCAAACAGTATTCCGTCCCGGAAGAGGCAAAAAATCGCCCCTCGTTGCCATCTGGGAGGACCTTAAGAACACACGGGGTTGCTGCACTACTTCTCTTGGACCTCTAAGCTGTCTTTGACACGGTTGACCATGACACTCTGATACAGAAACTCTACAAAGCCGTCATAGAGGGGACTGCTCTCGACTGGATCACCTCCTATCTTCAAAACAGAACTAATGTCATCCATACCCCCTTCTCTACCAAACCGTACTTCACAAAAGTCACTCAAGGCTCTATCTCACCCATGCTTTCAATATTACATGAAGTAATTCCTGGTACTGATCAATCAATTTCACCTCACATGCTTTAACTATACAGATGACACACAAATACTCCTTTAACTGGAAAGCCCTCAAAGACATTGGAAACTCACAAATGTTCAGTTGTCTCAGAGGAGTGGATCAATGGATGACATGGAACTATCTCAAACTGAATGCTTCCAAAACGTAAATACTCACATGTGGTGATTAAAATAATTATGTCCCACCTGGCCTGGTGATCTGGGAACACTGTATCAAGTATCCGAAGAAGTAAGAAACCTTGGAATTACCATAGACTACAAGCTATTAATGAATGCCCAAGTGGACAAACTAGCAAAATCAAGCTTTGTTACTATAAAAACTCTGCAACGCATTTCCCCCACCAGGGATTTCCACACAACGTCCAGGCTACTATCTCTATTGTTCTGTCAAAACTTGATTATACCAATAGCCTCTACCACGAATCATCTGTAACAACTATGAAACATAAATATACAGCATATCACTTTGCATATAAGCAGTTGTTTGGATTATATATATGTACCTAGATATGTGCAGTCCTTTGTATAATTGTGTATAGTCATTTTGTGTATAAATATATAGATTTTCATCAGTCAGTTCTGCTTAGCAAATGTGCATATAACTTATGGTTATATGTTTCTTTGCTTAACATATTATGGCTGAGATACCCGCCACCCCCTCTCAACACAATCCCCAAGAATGGGAATACGGAAACATTTCTGAACTTTTGGAAGGGGGGAGGGAGTTACCCTCCCGGCCGTATTTATTAAAATATGAAACAAAATTAAAACATTAAAATAACAGTTTCATATCATGTACAATTTCATTTCCATATAACGATGTTTTGGCTGACCTTAACATATTTCTAATACAAAGGTTCTCCTAGCCGATACTAACATCCTACAAAACATTTTTAAATTGAAATTGTACATCCTAACGTTAAGGGCCAACGGCAAGGTCGTAACCGGTGTCAGATCCCTAAACCAGAACTACCCCCCCACTTGTGAGGGGCGGCCACACAGAGGACTGTACCTCATGTGCACATACCAATTTCCCTTGTCTTGACGGGGGCCCCCATTAACTCGACGCCATTTTAAGGTCGTCCGAGGACTCGTGTGAGGTGTCTAGAAGGTAGCGTGGACCCCCTCCCCACCCCACACAACTTACCACATCTGCCGTCGCAGATGTCCTGGCCCCGGGAAATTCCCAGGAGGGGCCCGTAGCCCCTCCTATCCAGGGAGGGGCCTTGACCGCCTTCCCTTTCCTTTCGGCGTCCCATCCTTAGAAGGGACCGCCTCCCCGTTGAGGGGCCAAAGGCCACCTCCCCCCGGGCGCTCCCATCCGTAATGGGTGACGCCCCCCCCATAGGGATCTTCCAATTACTGCTCACCGATCATGACCTTACTGCCACAGGCCGGATAGTTGACCGGCTATCCGGACCCCCCACAAAATCCTACCTAAAGGTCATGCTGTAAACTCTTTAGCCAGGCTACGAGGTCTCCTATGAGTAAAGAATTCCCCACCCGGGACAAATGGACCCCATCCTCCAGATACATACTGTCCCCCCTGATACAACCATGAGGAATCGAATGCAATGCACTTGTACGAAACAGTCTAGCCAATTTGTTATTTACTTTCTTCACCGAATGATTTATAGCAGACACAGAATTCGCCCCCCGCCACACTTTTCGTGGAATCATATGGGACCATGCAATTGTGCACCCTGGAACCCTTCTCGCCAACCAACTCACTGTGGATAGTATTGCCTCGAGAAGGAGTCGTCTACCAGTGGTCACCAAATCATTACCCCCAAGATGCACTATGATTATAGATGGCGGTGACCTTGCCCGCCCTAACAAACCCTCGACAAAAGGTTGAAACTGGTCAATACAGAGCCCGCCCCTTCCGTAGAAGGTCACCCTGTACCCGTATTCCCCAGCCATGTGAATCATGTCACCTGCTTTGAATACGTCCGCGGCACGCCTCACGTATGAGTGGCCCACGACCCACACCACTTTTTCCGCAGCCGGTGATCTTTGACCGCTGGTTCCCAGGTGTCGGGTCGACTGCACAGTCCGCCCCGCCTCGTAAGCTTGCGAAACTGTAAACCAAACAAAAACAAGAAGCGTGAGTACATGATTACAGCTTCACAACATGTGCAACCGCACATACCTTTTGTAACAGTTCGAGGACCAACGCCCCAATTGTTTCACTTTTTCCACACTCAGACCCCTGGCTGTAGCCTCTGTAGCAGCCCCTATCCGGAAGGAATGGGTCCCAAAATCGCCCGGGTTCAAGCCCGCGGCCGAGATTGCCATTGCTAGCACCCGCTGGAACTGAAACCTCGTCAGTGGGGTGGCATCAGTGTGCCTCAACAGGGTCCCCCCCCAAGATGCCGCCCTCTGCGCCAAATATTCCTCAACGCATACGACGGGGCACATGGGGGATCCGGGACCCCGATGGACTACTATACTGTCCCCGATCGCACCCTGATCGGTCTTGGACCTGGGAAACGAGACCATCATCGTATCCCCCTTAACTAGAACGTGCTCTCGGCACAGTCCCCCCCCCGTATCCTGCATGTTCCTCGCCACCAGTTCGCTTACCCGCATAGCCCCATGGAATGCTAATGCAAAAGCGGCCCTGAATAACACTGTTTCAGACTGTGATGAACAAGTCGCAGGGAGAACGGAAAATAACAGAGCCAACCTCTCCAGACCTATCGGGTGCCTTTCATCTACTCTGCGACCCTCAAGGCGTTGCCACCCACGCAGCGCTTTCTGTACTACGAAAGATGCAGTAGGGTCCTGGATCCCATGAGCCCGCGCCATGAAGGAAATGGCGGCCCGATGCCTCTGGGCCGTGGCTACCGATTTGCCTGCCTGATGTAACGACAGCAAAAACTTTACAACATATTCCTCCTGGCCCCAAAGCTCCCCCCTAGCCGAACCCAAAAAGGACTGATAAGAACGGAACGCCCCTTCATATGCCTTCCTCGTCCTGGGTGCTAAACTCTCTCCCACGAGGTTTTGTAGTTCGGGGCACCGAGAGACCAGAGAGCTTCGGGGAATGGTGCCGACACCGGGTCCGCTGTGGGCAGAAAACCCCAGAAGGCCTGCATACGGAAACGAGAAAGCGCATCAGCCGCCTGATTCAGTACTCCTGGCACATGTCTTTCCCTAAAGAGTACGTTCAATTGCATACATAGTAACACAATTTCCTTAAGCAATCTCAGAATCCATTTGCATTGTGCTGCCTGACTATTGATACACTCAACCACGGTCATGTTATCCGACCAGAACACCACAGAGTGATCCCGGAACCCCTCAGGCCATGTTTGTAGGGCCACCAGAATAGGGAACAGTTCGAGAAACGCAATGTTGCTCGTCAGCCCACACTCGTGCCACCATGACGGCCATTTTTGGGCCGACCAGTGATTACCGAATATGGCGCCAAAGCCTATACTCCCCGCCGAATCTGTCCACAGCCCCAACTCCTCGGAGGACACCGCCGGCTTGTTCCAGACCACCCGACCATTAAAATCCGCCAGAAATGCCAACCAAATGCGCATGTCCTGGCGAATCTCGGCCGAGAGCCTCGTGCGATGGTGCCCTTCTTTAAGACCGACCATGGCTTGAGCAATCGAGCGGGAGAAAGGGCGGGCCATTGGCATTACTCTACGGGCAAAATTCAACTGACCCACAGTTTGCTGCAATTGATGCAAGTTCACCTTGGTTTCCCGAATACATGCCTCAAGGGAGGCCCTGAATCTCCCCACCTTTTCTTTGGGCAGCCGGAAGCAACCTTCCAGTGAATCGAGCTCTATTCCAAGAAACTCGAGCGAAGTTGATGGCCCCACCGTCTTACCTGGTGCCAATGGCACACCAAACTGATTCATCAGACCACAAAATTCATTTAAAGCTTGTGCACATTCTGGATCCCCAGCTGCACCCAGGAACAGAAAATCGTCAAGATAATGCATAACATGTTGAAACCCCGTCATTCTTGTGAATACCCATTGCAGAAAACAACTGAATTTCTCAAAATAAGCACAAGATATGGAGCATCCCATTGGCATACATTTATCCATGTAATAGCGACCCTGAAACATAAAACCGAGGAGACGCTGATCGTCTGGGTGTACCGGGAGCAACCGGAACGCTGACTCGATGTCCGATTTGGCCATCAGCGCTCCGGGCCCCAGGCGATTTAACATGGCGACGGCCTCATCGAAAGATGCGTACCGCACCGAACACACCTCCGGGTCTATCGCATCATTCACCGAAAGACCTCTCGGGGCGGACAAGTTATGTATTAATCGAAACTCACCTGGGTCCTTCTTGGGGACCACTCCCAAGGGGGAACAAACAAAATTAGCAACTGGTGGCGTGTCGAATGGTCCGGCAACCCGACCCCGGGTCAACTCTTTCACAATCTTCGCCTGTACCACCGCCGTATTCTGCAGGACCGACAGTTGGTTCCTACATTGTGCCTTACCCTGAAAATTCCCCACTGGGATGCGGAAACCATACGAAAACCCATCTCGCAACACCCCAGCGGAGACATGATCCGGGTATTCATTGAGCCAAGGAATCATTGCCATGGTATCAACCGGAGTAGGTAAAGGCTCCCCTCGGACTATTTCAGACCTGTTTGGCGCTTCCCCTACCTCCGTTATCACCCGTTTTGGCTCTGCACATGGTCTCAGGATGCGAGGATTGCCCACACCCCCCACAGTCGTGCCTAAGCTTGCATGACCCCTGGGGCCTCGTACACTTTCCTCTGTTAAAATTCCAGCAGATGCCCTTTTTGCCTGTATTGCCACTCGATCTCGAGTGATGCTCATTACTTGAACCTGCCCGAAAGGGCGCCCCAGATGAATGGCGGGAAAACTCTCCCCCGCTTCCCCCCACCAATGGTGCCTTTAACATGCCTGATTTCTCCATCTTTTGCCAAGAAATGGAGTCATAACAATCCCACGTCAGAGATGTGTCGAACTCCTTGGCCTTCCGAAAAACATTATCATAACAAAACCACTGATTGCCCTCATATGACTGAGAATACTCCATAATACGTTTCTGGTACACGGGTAACTCGGCCAACATTTCCGGCCTTCGTTCCCCCATAATTGAAGTGAAAATGCCAAATGCTCTGCCCCAATTACCTATGTTCTCATCGACCTTAAAAGCGGCCATCTTGGCGCGCCAAACACTCGGGTGCAGAAACTCTTTTTGACCCTTCACATGCTCGATCTCATAATGATCAGTTAGCAAAGAAAACATGTTCACATATTTCTCAGCCCATATCCTCTCTTTGATTTCAATCGGAATATGCTGAGCCACTTTCTCCCTTCTCGAGGGTACAGACCCCTCCCCCGCAATCGGCAATCGCTGCTTACCTGAACTAGATGCTGTAACCGTAGTCGCTGCCGAACTCGTGCCCGCCGCGGTTTCACCCACTGGAGCCTGCGGGGGAACAAAAGGACATGGTGCCTTTGCGGCCTCTCTTGACTGCCGCAACTGCCTCATTACTGCCCTGGCGTCATCCGCCGTGGTGCCTTCGCTATCTTTCCCCAACCACGCTGCCAGCTGTGCAGCCAACTCGGGAGGCATATCCTCCCCGTTCACAGGGGTGACTACAACAGGGATTGGTTGCCCCTCCTTCGGGACCGGGATCGGGGCTTCAGTCGGTGTTTCGGGGAGCGCCGGCGGCTCCTCGGGAACCGGGGTCTCTCCCCCAGTGGCCCCCCTCTTGGACCTTCTATCTCTCCCGCTAGGGACTACTCCCGGCAATGCTGGTCCGACGACTCGCTTTGGGCCTCCTACACCGTTCATTGCCGCCATCTGTTTCTTCATCTCGGCCATGTCTTTCACGAGCATGCGGAGCATCTGATCGGTACCGACCCGCTTTCCGACCTTCTTGCCCGGCATTCTCGAACGATGATTCTCTGAAAGAACAAAGACAAAATTACAACGCTCAAAATTGGCTCTTCGTTCCGTCTCAAGCTCACGGGCAGCGGGGAGGTGCAGCTTCAGAGCACAGGAACAAGAGGATGCTACTTTGGCTTGTCGCTCCTTTTATCCTTCTTCGGGCGGGCGTAAACCCGCCTCCGCCCGCCTCCAGGGGCGTGGCTGGCGGCTTCGGTGTCTAGGACAACCCACTCTAGGGCGGGAAAAAGCGCGCCCTGGCTACGCCGCTTCGGGCATACCAGCCGGGACTCGCCTCCCGCCCAAGATGGCTTCCCGGGGGGATCGGGGTACTCCACCATACGTTCGGGGGGACCGATTGGTCGCCCCTTTCCAATATAGGACACTGCATTAATAAGTACATTTTTATAATAACTATTTATCTACAAGTGCTTCACTATTGGGGAAAAAAGTATATATATATATGTGCAATAACTGTCAGAGTGCCCGTATCTGTTTGATGGGTAAGAAAGACTCCTTTGAAGTCAGCTGCTGTTCAAGTGCGTCCTCATTTACAGAGCAACAGTTTTTGAAGATATACATGGTAGCTCCGGCCGTGGAGGATCGCACCACCTGAGAGATTCAAGAGGGGCCACAGGGCTTGGATTCATGCCGATGCCTCAATGTGGAACAGTAGTTCCTATGAATGACAAACAAACTAATACTCTGAGGCCCATTTGAGGGATGCGGACATTTTTTGTCAGCTTGAACGCCCATTTTGGTAAAGATGGATGCTATTTGACACACTACAAATCCCAGCAAGCAATGGGGGATAACTCACCTGATCAGCCCATTAGAAAGCAATCAATTATGTATAGGTGTGTCAGTAGCAGCACAAAAAAATTCAAGCCAAGCCTATGATTAAGTAGTATGGACTCTGTAATGTGTCAGGCGGATTGCAATAACTATCATAGTCCCTGTATCTGATATAAATAAATAAATGTATATATATATATATATATATATATATATATATATATATATATATATATATATATATATATATATATATATATATATATATATATATATATATATATATATATATATATATACTGCACGAATCGCGAGTCTCTTTGCCTCTCGATGGCGGCGGGCTCGAGAAGAGGTCGCGACCTCTTGAAACACGAACAAATGAAATTCTTATTGATGAAAGATTCCACTCGAGCCCAGTAACTGGATGCAGCGTGTTGATTTATTTAAAACATGCAGCAAATGTCAAATGCACGACGCGTTTCGGTGCCCGAAGCACCTTGGTCACAGGTCAGGAAATGTTTGTGCAATCGACATACAAATAGTGCAATAGTGAAAAGTAAAGTAGGACTACAAGTTCCTGCAAATCCGTTTTGGCAGCCATATTGGAATGGTTTTGTATAACTATGACATATATTAGACAGTAAAGTATGTTTAAAGTTCATTTAGAACAACATTTTGTATAGAAATTAAATCATAAATACAAAATGAAAATTAGTCTATCATATTGATAAAACAACAGCATATCATAAATAACGCTTTTCTTTGGCGTATTTAAACTGATCACATTTTATCAATCCTATTGTACTTGATCATTTGTTATATACATATGTAAATATTTACAATTCAGCCCCAGTGGGCGGGTTAAATCTCACTGAGTTAAAGACCCTAACCAATGAATAATGCCCCAATGGGCTACATCAAAATCCATTTCTCCAAAGTTACTGAAAGAAAAAGGGAATCGATAATGAGTTTAAAGTAAACCTGAAAATAACATACAAACAACATGGTTCAAGAGAGCCTATATCTTATGTTAATGTTAAATTGGTCTTCTATAGCGCACAGCTACTCCAAAGGAGTGTCCCGGCGCTTTTTATTAGTGACCAGAAAAGACAGACAACACACAAAAAAAAAAAAAATGGTTCATTACACAGGGCTGAGGGGATCAGGGGATCCAGCACTATACAGAGAACGCCCTAGCGGGCAAAAAGCCATGTCTTAAGGCCCTTCCTAAAAGTCAGTAGATTAGATGTACTGCGTAGAGTCAAAGGGAGAGAGTTCCAGAGTTGCGGAGCTCGCAGCCTAAAGGAGCGGCCTCCAATGCGGGCCTTTTTTACTCGGAGAACCACAGCCAGGAACAGGGACTCCGATCTCAAAGATCGGGCCGGATGGTAAAAGGCGAGCCTCCTTTGGAGATATTGAGCTCCCGAGGCGTACAAAGCCTTGTGGGCCAGTGTCAAAGCCTTAAACACTATCCGCTTCCGGATAGGCAGCCAATGGAGCGACTGCAATAGGCTGGAGACTCTGGCCCGCCTGTGGAGGCCAAAGATGGCCCGTGCGGCCGTGTTCTGGACCACCTGCAAGCGTTGCAGGAGATACTCCGGCAGGCCAAGGTATAGTATGTTGGAGTAATCTAATCTTGAGCCGATTAAGGCCTGAACTGTCGTCCTCCTATGTTCTTCGGAGAGCAGAGGGAAGAATTTCCGGAGCATCCTGAGGATGCCAAAACAAGTTCCCGTGAGAGCCAGAACCTGGGATCTAAGCATCAGCCTGTTGTCAATCTTAATTCCCAGGTTCTTTGCTAGCTGGGACGAGTGCGCTGGAGGGAACATGTCGGCAGGCCACCATCCATGCCAATCTGGGTCTGATGGGCAGCCGAAGAAGAGTATCTCAGATTTATCTGAGTTGCACTTGAGGCTGTTTAGCTGGAACCATTTAAAAACAGCCCCAAGGCACTCTCGGATACTCTCTCCATCGAAATCTTCTCCATTCCGGCAGGTAAAGAGGAGCTGGGTATCGTCGGCATAGGATACGATCTGGGCCCCAAAGGACTCCACCAATGTCGCCAAAGGGGTCATAAAGATGTTAAAGAGAGTCGGGCTCAACACGGAGCCCTGAGGGACTCCGACTCCCAATGGTGGCCTCTCGGCGGAGCTAGAAGAGGCCCAGACCGTTTGTCGACGGTCAGCCAAGAAAGATCTAAACCAGCTGAACACCGTCCCCCTCAGACCGATCTCATAAAGTCTGGCGAGGAGACCCTCATGGGGGACGGTGTCAAAAGCCGCTGATAAATCCAGCATGACCAGCATAGCTTTGCCTCCTGAATCCAGCGACTCTTTAATGGCTTCAGACACCTCCAACAGCGCAGTCTTGGTGCTTAGATTGGGGCGGAAGCCAGATTGGGAGGAGTGTAACAGATCGTGAGACTCCAAAAAATTTGGAGAGCACGATATGTACATGTTTCTCCAAGATCTTAGCCAATGCAGGGAGGAGCGAGATGGGCCTATAATTGGCGGGAGCCTCTGGGGCAAGGCTCGGCTTCTTAAGGAGGGGGATGACCATTGCCTGCTTCCACGCCTGCGGAACCACCCCCCGGCTCAGGGAGAGATTCAAGAGCGGATTTGCCAGAGGGTTTACGATAACCACCATTTTCGCCAAAAATTTGGCCGGGCATGGATCAAGAGGCGACCCAGATTTAAGATTAGCCATAAGGGCCAATGACGAGGGTGCCAAAAGTGGCGGAAAAGCTGCCAGAACTGGACCTGGGGGAGTTGGAAGAACTGGCCCATCCGCGAGGTTGGGATGAACATCAACCAGCCTTGTAGGAAAGGAGTCCTGAATCAACTTTATCTTCGTGGTGAAGAAGTTGACGAGGGTGGAAACCCATGACTGAGAAGGGGCGGCCTGAGTCGCATTAGATCGCGGGGTCGTGAATTCTCTCACAATCGAAAAAATCTCCTTACAGGAGTTGTCTGCGGCCTCAATTCTCCTGGCAAAATATCCTTTTTTCTCCTGGAGAATTTCCCGGTGATAGGCTTTGACCGTTGACCTGTAGGCAAGCCTCGCCTCAGCATTATACTGGGACTGCCAAGCCCTTTCGGCCACTTTACACTGCCTTCGGGTGTGCGCCAGCGCTTCGGTGAACCAAGGGGCAGAGACCCGTTTAGATGTTGGTCGGGGGGGGGAATCACAGGTGCTAGATCGTTCAGCCTGTCCGTTAGACACATCTGCAGAGATTCTAGGTCTATGTCCAGATCACCCGTGAAAGGGAGAGGATGGTCCAGAGAGGCCTGGGCCAATATCTCCGGAGTCACCCGATGATACGCCCTGGATGCTGATCCCTGATGTCTCATAGCAGTGCTTGATGGTTTCTTAATGCACGGTATGTAAAAGTAGGCCAGCCGGTGATCTGACCAAAGCACCGGCAGCAATGCCGTCACCTCGATAGGGGACGTAGAAAAGACCTGATCCAGAGTGTGGCCCTTGTCATGGGTCGGTCCAGAGAGATAGGGAGTCAGGCCTAAGGGTGCCTTAATGTCAATCAATTTAGTTGTGTCAGAGTCAGAACTCTCATCCATATGAAAATTAAAATCTCCGGCCAATACGCAGTGCTCCGTTCTTAGGGTCAGCGTCGAAATTATCGACTGAAGCTCATCAAAGATGGACCCTGCCAGGCCCGGGGGCCTATAAACTAGAAGCCCTTTAAGAGATTGTTGGGGTGTCACTGATATGGAGAAGGCAAGGGATTCCGAACCCGTGATGGCCTCCATAGGAATGATAGAACATGCAAAGGCTTTGTTCACCACGAGTGCCACGCCCCCTCCTCTCCCTTCCAATCTGTCTTGCCTGAAAATGTTGTATTCAGGGGGGATAGCTGTAGCAATATCGGGGTTTGATGACTCAAATAACCAGGTCTCTGTCAACATCAG
Organism: Lissotriton vulgaris; assembly: GCF_964263255.1. Taxonomy (NCBI): domain Eukaryota; kingdom Metazoa; phylum Chordata; class Amphibia; order Caudata; family Salamandridae; genus Lissotriton; species Lissotriton vulgaris. The sequence continues at coordinate 806,112 of NW_028254059.1, forward strand.
GCATACCGGTTTTTCGGTAACAAGGAGATCAAAGATTTCCTGGGAATGTCTGCGAACAGATCTGGTATTTAAAAGTAGGCAGAGATGCTTCACACTGACCGCCTCCCTAGTTGATGTAGAGGGCGGGACACTGCCCAGAGACCAGCCGCAGCCCGGACATTTCCTCTTGCCCCTATATCGACCGGGGAAAACTATATGACAGGCGCAAGAGGCCTTTTGAAGTGAACGGAGCTCCAGGGACGAGTAGCACATCATAATAGCGCCAAAAGAAGTGTACACAGAAAGGCCGAGCCTGCCCGCCGCTCCGTAAGCTTCCGGGACGCTGACGGGCCCAGACTCTGGCACGACTCCGGCGCAGATCCGGCGCGTCCGCTGTACGAGTCCGCTGCGCGGAGACGTGTACGTTCTTTTTATAGCGCTGCTAGAGCGCGTGAACGTCCTGGCCCACACCCAATATGGCCGCCAAAGCCAGATCCCAGCCCTCGGCGTCGATGCTCGGCCGAGGGCGGTCCAGGGGTAGGGGAGGGGGGAAGGAGCAACGAAGCGCTAAGGAGCGCTAGGAAGTCTCAAAGTCTCAAGTCTCTGGCGCTTATTAGTCAAGCGCAGAGAAACACAGCATTAAAATGTCCTACACACAATTTTTAAAATAGAAAGAAGAGAGCGAGACCTCCCGGCTTCCGCCTCAGGAGGGAAAAAGGTCACTGCAGATGGTAATCCCTGGGCGAGGATTCAATTCCCTTTTTATAGCGCTGCTAGAGCGCGTGAACGGCCAGGAACACATCCAATATGGCCGCCATAGCCAGATCCCAGCCCTCGGCGTCGATGCTCGGCCGAGGGCGGTCCGGGGGTAGGGGAGGGGTGAAGGAGCAACGAAGCGCTAAGGAGCGCTAGGAAGTCTCAAAGTCTCAAGTCTCTGGCGCTTATTAGTCAAGCGCAGAGAAACACAGCATTAAAATGTCCTACACACAATTTTTACAATAGAAAGAAGAGAGCGAGACCTCCCGGCTTCCGCCTCAGGAGGGAAAAAGGTCACTGCAGATGGTAATCCCTGGGCGAGGATTCAATTCCCTTTTTATAGCGCTGCTAGAGCGCGTGAACGGCCTGGCCCACACCAAATATGGCCACCAAAGCCAGATCCCAGCCCTCGGCGCCGATGCTCGGCCGAGGGCGGTCTGGGGGTAGGGGAGGGGTGAAAGAGCAACGAAGCGCTAAGGAGCGCTAGGAAGTCTCAAAGTCTCAAGTCTCTGGTGCTTATTAGTCAAGCGCAGAGAAACACAGCATTAAAATGTCCTACACACAATTTTTACAATAGAAAGAAGAGAGCGAGACCTCCCGGCTTCCGCCTCAGGAGGGAAAAAGGTCACTGCAGATGGTAATCCCTGGGCGAGGATTCAATTCCCTTTTTATAGCGCTGCTAGAGCGCGTGAACGACCTGGCCCACACCCAATATGGCCGCCAAAGCCAGATCCCAGCCCTCGGCATCGATGCTCGGCCAAGGGCGGTCCGGGGGTAGGGGAGGGGTGAAGGAGCAACGAAGCGCTAAGGAGCGCTAGGAAGTCTCAAAGTCTCAAGTCTCTGGCGCTTATTAGTCAAGCGCAGAGAAACACAGCATTAAAATGTCCCACACACAATTTTTAAAATAGAAAGAAGAGAGCGAGACCTCCCGGCTTCCGCCTCAGGAGGGAAAAAGGTCACTGCAGATGGTAATCCCTGGGCGAGGAATCAATTCCCTTTTTATAGCGCTTCTAGAGCGCGTGAACGGCCTGGCCCACACCCAATATGGCCGCCAAAGCCAGATCCCAGCCCTCGGCGCCGATGCTCGGCCGAGGGCGGTCCGGGGGTAGGGGAGGGGTGAAGGAGCAACGAAGCGCTAAGGAGCGCTAGGAAGTCTCAAAGTCTCAAGTCTCTGGCGCTTATTAGTCAAGCGCAGAGAAACACAGCATTAAAATGTCCTACACACAATTTTTACAATAGAAAGAAGAGAGCGAGACCTCCCGGCTTCCGCCTCAGGAGGGAAAAAGGTCACTGCAGATGGTAATCCCTGGGCGAGGATTCAATTCCCTTTTTATAGCGCTGCTAGAGCGCGTGAACGACCTGGCCCACACCCAATATGGCCGCCAAAGCCAGATCCCAGCCCTCGGCATCGATGCTCGGCCAAGGGCGGTACGGGGGTAGGGGAGGGGTGAAGGAGCAACGAAGCGCTAAGGAGCGCTAGGAAGTCTCAAAGTCTCAAGTCTCTGGCGCTTATTAGTCAAGCGCAGAGAAACACAGCATTAAAATGTCCCACACACAATTTTTAAAATAGAAAGAAGAGAGCGAGACCTCCCGGCTTCCGCCTCAGGAGGGAAAAAGGTCACTGCAGATGGTAATCCCTGGGCGAGGAATCAATTCCCTTTTTATAGCGCTTCTAGAGCGCGTGAACGGCCTGGCCCACACCCAATATGGCCGCCAAAGCCAGATCCCAGCCCTCGGGTCGATGCTCGGCCGAGGGCGGTCCGGGGGTAGGGGAGGGGTGAAGGAGCAACGAAGCGCTAAGGAGCGCTCGGAAGTCTCAAAGTCTCAAGTCTCTGGCGCTTATTAGTCAAGCGCAGAGAAACACAGCATTAAAATGTCCTACACACAATTTTTAAAATAGAAAGAAGAGAGCGAGACCTCCCGGCTTCCGCCTCAGGAGGGAAAAAGGTCACTGCAGATGGTAATCCCTGGGCGAGGATTCAATTCCCTTTTTATAGCGCTGCTAGAGCGCGTGAACGGCCTGGCCCACACCCAATATGGCCGCCAAAGCCAGATCCCAGCCCTCGGCGTCGATGCTCGACCGAGGGCGGTCCGGGGGTAGGGGAGGGGTGAAGGAGCAACAAAGCGCTAAGGAGCGCTAGGAAGTCTCAAAGTCTCAAGTCTCTGGCGCTTATTAGTCAAGCGCAGAGAAACACAGCATTAAAATGTCCTACACACAATTTTTAAAATAGAAAGAAGAGAGCGAGACCTCCCGGCTTCCGCCTCAGGAGGGAAAAAGGTCACTGCAGATGGTAATCCCTGGGCGAGGATTCAATTCCCTTTTTATAGCGCTGCTAGAGCGCGTGAACGGCCTGGCCCACACCCAATATGGCCGCCAAAGCCAGATCCCAGCCCTCGGCGTCGATGCTCGACCGAGGGCGGTCCGGGGGTAGGGGAGGGGTGAAGGAGCAACAAAGCGCTAAGGAGCGCTAGGAAGTCTCAAAGTCTCAAGTCTCTGGCGCTTATTAGTCAAGCGCAGAGAAACACAGCATTAAAATGTCCTACACACAATTTTTAAAATAGAAAGAAGAGAGCGAGACCTCCCGGCTTCCGCCTCAGGAGGGAAAAAGGTCACTGCAGATGGTAATCCCTGGGCGAGGATTCAATTCCCTTTTTATAGCGCTGCTAGAGCGCGTGAACGACCTGGCCCACACCCAATATGGCCGCCAAAGCCAGATCCCAGCCCTCGGCATCGATGCTCGGCCAAGGGCGGTCCGGGGGTAGGGGAGGGGTGAAGGAGCAACGAAGCGCTAAGGAGCGCTAGGAAGTCTCAAAGTCTCAAGTCTCTGGCGCTTATTAGTCAAGCGCAGAGAAACACAGCATTAAAATGTCCCACACACAATTTTTAAAATAGAAAGAAGAGAGCGAGACCTCCCGGCTTCCGCCTCAGGAGGGAAAAAGGTCACTGCAGATGGTAATCCCTGGGCGAGGAATCAATTCCCTTTTTATAGCGCTTCTAGAGCGCGTGAACGGCCTGGCCCACACCCAATATGGCCGCCAAAGCCAGATCCCAGCCCTCGGGTCGATGCTCGGCCGAGGGCGGTCCGGGGGTAGGGGAGGGGTGAAGGAGCAACGAAGCGCTAAGGAGCGCTCGGAAGTCTCAAAGTCTCAAGTCTCTGGCGCTTATTAGTCAAGCGCAGAGAAACACAGCATTAAAATGTCCTACACACAATTTTTAAAATAGAAAGAAGAGAGCGAGACCTCCCGGCTTCCGCCTCAGGAGGGAAACAGGTCACTGCAGATGGTAATCCCTGGGCGAGGATTCAATTCCCTTTTTATAGCGCTGCTAGAGCGCGTGAACGGCCTGGCCCACACCCAATATGGCCACCAAAGCCAGATCCCAGCCCTCGGCGCCGATGCTCGGCCGAGGGCGGTCCGGGGGTAGGGGAGGGGTGAAGGAGCAACGAAGCGCTAAGGAGCGCTAGGAAGTCTCAAAGTCTCAAGTCTCTGGCGCTTATTAGTCAAGCGCAGAGAAACACAGCATTAAAATGTCCTACACACAATTTTTACAATAGAAAGAAGAGAGCGAGACCTCCCGGCTTCCGCCTCAGGAGGGAAAAAGGTCACTGCAGATGGTAATCCCTGGGCGAGGATTCAATTCCCTTTTTATAGCGCTGCTAGAGCGCGTGAACGACCTGGCCCACACCCAATATGGCCGCCAAAGCCAGATCCCAGCCCTCGGCATCGATGCTCGGCCAAGGGCGGTCCGGGGGTAGGGGAGGGGTGAAGGAGCAACGAAGCGCTAAGGAGCGCTAGGAAGTCTCAAAGTCTCAAGTCTCTGGCGCTTATTAGTCAAGCGCAGAGAAACACAGCATTAAAATGTCCTACACACAATTTTTACAATAGAAAGAAGAGAGCGAGACCTCCCGGCTTCCACCTCAGGAGGGAAAAAGGTCACTGCAGATGGTAATCCCTGGGCGAGGATTCAATTCCCTTTTTATAGCGCTGCTAGAGCGCGTGAACGGCCTGGCCCACACCCAATATGGCCGCCAAAGCCAGATCCCAGCCCTCGGCGTCGATGCTCGACCGAGGGCGGTCCGGGGGTAGGGGAGGGGTGAAGGAGCAACAAAGCGCTAAGGAGCGCTAGGAAGTCTCAAAGTCTCAAGTCTCTGGCGCTTATTAGTCAAGCGCAGAGAAACACAGCATTAAAATGTCCTACACACAATTTTTAAAATAGAAAGAAGAGAGCGAGACCTCCCGGCTTCCACCTCAGGAGGGAAAAAGGTCACTGCAGATGGTAATCCCTGGGCGAGGATTTAATTCCCTTTTTATAGCGCTGCTAGAGCGCGTGAACGACCTGGCCCACACCCAATATGGCTGCCAAAGCCAGATCCCAGCCCTCGGCATCGATGCTCGGCCAAGGGCGGTCCGGGGGTAGGGGAGGGGTGAAGGAGCAACGAAGCGCTAAGGAGCGCTAGGAAGTCTCAAAGTCTCAAGTCTCTGGCGCTTATTAGTCAAGCGCAGAGAAACACAGCATTAAAATGTCCCACACACAATTTTTAAAATAGAAAGAAGAGAGCGAGTCCTCCCGGCTTCCGCCTCAGGAGGGAAAAAGGTCACTGCAGATGGTAATCCCTGGGCGAGGAATCAATTCCCTTTTTATAGCGCTTCTAGAGCGCGTGAACGGCCTGGCCCACACCCAATATGGCCGCCAAAGCCAGATCCCAGCCCTCGGGTCGATGCTCGGCCGAGGGCGGTCCGGGGGTAGGGGAGGGGTGAAGGAGCAACGAAGCGCTAAGGAGCGCTCGGAAGTCTCAAAGTCTCAAGTCTCTGGCGCTTATTAGTCAAGCGCAGAGAAACACAGCATTAAAATGTCCTACACACAATTTTTAAAATAGAAAGAAGAGAGCGAGACCTCCCGGCTTCCGCCTCAGGAGGGAAACAGGTCACTGCAGATGGTAATCCCTGGGCGAGGATTCAATTCCCTTTTTATAGCCCTGCTAGAGCGCGTGAACGGCCTGGCCCACACCCAATATGGCCACCAAAGCCAGATCCCAGCCCTCGGCGCCGATGCTCGGCCGAGGGCGGTCCGGGGGTAGGGGAGGGTTGAAGGAGCAACGAAGCGCTAAGGAGCGCTAGGAAGTCTCAAAGTCTCAAGTCTCTGGCGCTTATTAGTCAAGCGCAGAGAAACACAGCATTAAAATGTCCTACACACAATTTTTACAATAGAAAGAAGAGAGCGAGACCTCCCGGCTTCCGCCTCAGGAGGGAAAAAGGTCACTGCAGATGGTAATCCCTGGGCGAGGATTCAATTCCCTTTTTATAGCGCTGCTAGAGCGCGTGAACGACCTGGCCCACACCCAATATGGCCGCCAAAGCCAGATCCCAGCCCTCGGCATCGATGCTCGGCCAAGGGCGGTCCGGGGGTAGGGGAGGGGTGAAGGAGCAACGAAGCGCTAAGGAGCGCTAGGAAGTCTCAAAGTCTCAAGTCTCTGGCGCTTATTAGTCAAGCGCAGAGAAACACAGCATTAAAATGTCCCACACACAATTTTTAAAATAGAAAGAAGAGAGCGAGACCTCCCGGCTTCCACCTCAGGAGGGAAAAAGGTCACTGCAGATGGTAATCCCTGGGCGAGGAATCAATTCCCTTTTTATAGCGCTTCTAGAGCGCGTGAACGGCCTGGCCCACACCCAATATGGCCGCCAAAGCCAGATCCCAGCCCTCGGGTCGATGCTCGGCCGAGGGCGGTCCGGGGGTAGGGGAGGGGTGAAGGAGCAACGAAGCGCTAAGGAGCGCTCGGAAGTCTCAAAGTCTCAAGTCTCTGGCGCTTATTAGTCAAGCGCAGAGAAACACAGCATTAAAATGTCCTACACACAATTTTTAAAATAGAAAGAAGAGAGCGAGACCTCCCGGCTTCCGCCTCAGGAGGGAAAAAGGTCACTGCAGATGGTAATCCCTGGGCGAGGATTCAATTCCCTTTTTATAGCGCTGCTAGAGCGCGTGAACGGCTTGGCCCACACCCAATATGGCCGCCAAAGCCAGATCCTAGCCCTCAGCGTCGATGCTCGGCCGAGGGCGGTCCGGGGGTAGGGGAGGGGTGAAGGAGCAACGAAGCGCTAAGGAGCGCTAGGAAGTCTCAAAGTCTCAAGTCTCTGGCGCTTATTAGTCAAGCGCAGAGAAACACAGCATTAAAATGTCCTACACACAATTTTTACAATAGAAAGAAGAGAGCGAGACCTCCCGGCTTCCACCTCAGGAGGGAAAAAGGTCACTGCAGATGGTAATCCCTGGGCGAGGATTCAATTCCCTTTTTATAGCGCTGCTAGAGCGTGTGAACGGCCTGGCCCACACCCAATATGGCCGCCAAAGCCAGATCCCAGCCCTCGGCGTCGATGCTCGACCGAGGGCGGTCCGGGGGTAGGGGAGGGGTGAAGGAGCAACAAAGCGCTAAGGAGCGCTAGGAAGTCTCAAAGTCTCAAGTCTCTGGCGCTTATTAGTCAAGCGCAGAGAAACACAGCATTAAAATGTCCTACACACAATTTTTAAAATAGAAAGAAGAGAGCGAGACCTCCCGGCTTCCGCCTCAGGAGGGAAAAAGGTCACTGCAGATGGTAATCCCTGGGCGAGGATTCAATTCCCTTTTTATAGCGCTGCTAGAGCGCGTGAACGGCCTGGCCCACACCCAATATGGCCGCCAAAGCCAGATACCAGATTCAAGAGAGCCTATATCTTAATACATCGTTATAACTTCCCTGATCAGGTATAATCAATTCTAGATGGTATTTAGTCCAATCATTCTAAAATCATGGTCTCGATGTAGATGTAAAGAAGGATGCCAATTCTTCCTCATAAATTGCAGATAACATAGCCTCCTACAAATGATAGAAAATGCCATAAATGTATTAAAAATGTTAAAAACAAACAAAGCTTCACGTTTCTATAAAATGTCATTCAACTGCCTATTGATTTAACAAGAGGATACAAAATATGAATGTAATTATCCCAGATGTACCCACATTTCCTTATCTTTATTCAATCCTCTCGGGAAACCTGTGTCAAATTTAATGATGAACCTTGACTCCAAGCGTCTCAGTTCTTTAACTCTATTCCCTCCTCGCTCAAATTTGGGAATTCTATCCAGCGCACAGTACTTCAAAAGACTTATGTTTTTTCCATGCATTTCTTTAAAGTGCCTGGCTACTGGATACTGCTTGTCTTCATTAGCTATCGCTCTGGTATGTTCCAATATTCTTTTATGTAAAGGCTTAATAGTACTTCCTATGTATACCAATGGACATGGGCAGCTCAAAGCATAAACGCAGTAATCTGATTTACACGTTAGATGTTTCATTATTTTGAAAGGTTTATGATCAGCTGATAAAGGCATTTCTTTGCATTTAGTACTATGTTTGCAAGCTTTACATGATTGACAGGGATAAAAGCCTTGTATCGGATTCAAGATAGGTTCATCTGGTAATATATTGCTACAAAGCATGTCTGACAGAGCCTCACATTTCCTATAAGTAATCATTGGGTGTCCTCCCACATATTTTTTCAGAATGGCATCAGTATTTAGGACATGCCAGTATTTTTAAGGCATTTCCGTAATTGACATGATTGATTACAATAGGAGGTGATACATCTTAGGAGCTCTGATTCCTTTTCCACAACAGGTTTTTTTGATAATATCGATACTTTCTGGATTTTAGAAACCTTGGGACAGGCCGAATTTACTATTTTAGTAGAGTACCCTCTTTCTAGGAATCTTTCTTTCATTACTTTTATTTCAGATTGGAACAATTCTTCAGAACCACAGTTTCTTTTGCCCCTGAGTAGTTCTCCATATGGAATGCTGTTAATCAAATTCTGACAACACTAAGGGTCTTGACTCTTTACACAGCGAGGCTGAGCCAGCCTAAACTAAACAAACAACACCACTGCCTGCGCTGCGAACATCAACTTAACCTACTATTTTTAGGGGAAGAAAATGGTTGTTATGAACATAACATAATAACCTGCTTTTAAATTTGAAAAAAATACAATTTTATTACTATTTTTTACACATCACTGAATTTTTACACATAATTATTTGTGCATGGAAATACCAATGAAACAAAACAGACTATATACATATATGTACATACATCAAAAAAGGCAACTGTGACTAAACAAGAGAAAGAATATTATTTACGACACGCTGTACATTTCACGCATTCTTGGCCAAACATTTATAACACGCTACCACTATCCACACTCACACACATGAAGGTCCCAGTGTCAAAAGCTACTACAAAAAGTAATGAATAAAGACAAAGTTTTTCACTATATTACAAATTATTCTGATAATCTGATAAAGGAAAACATCCTTTTGCTATTTACAGTCCAATCTTATGTTCTATATGACCCAGAACCAGATCGGTCGACGCGTTTCGAACCCCAGTGACTCAAGGGTTCCCCTCAGGACCAATAGTTTTGCTTCAATCTTGGGTCCAAGTTAACCACCTGTATGCCACAAAGATTGTATTTCCAAATTCACAACAGAAGGAGCCGCTCAATGCGCGGGTTCCTGCTTGTGAGAGACGCTTCCAATCCGTCAATGGGCAGGCTATCCTAGTTGCGGCCGCTACGTCTATTTCTTCACAATCGTATTTGCTCAGTTCTAGTCCTTCCATGCGACTCGGTACGCTTTCCTCAATCTCAGATTGAGGAAAGCGTACCGAGCGGCTCCTTCTGGTGTGAATTTGGAAATACAATCTTTGTGGCATACAGGTGGTGAACTTGGACCCAAGATTGAAGCAAAACTATTGGTCCTGAGTGAAAAACTTTGTCTTTATTCATTACTTTTTGTGAGTCGGGGCTGGAGGGAGTCGGTGCGGGAGGGAGTCGGGCGGGAGCGGGTGTACTGCCCCCAGGCCCTTTCTGCCCCAGGCAACGCTGGGGCGGGCTGCTAGTATATATATATACATATATATATATATATTCTTGTATACGCGTTTCGAGGCTTGAACGCCTCTTCTTCATGGGCTCTGGAAAGAAACCGGCATTAAGAAGTCACTCCCATTAAGCAGGTTTTAATTTACAAACACGCCCCCAGTGGGCTGAGCTTGATACGATTATAGTAATCACAGCATTGTGGGACTCGTAGTTCCATGGGAGTGCAATTAAGTTCCTTTAGTAGGCCAGTCCAAATTTAAAAGCATATTCCAAGCTTAGTAGGTAGGCAGGGTCAGTGCGAGCTTGAATTATTATTATTATTATATTCTTATATAGCGCCAGATTCGACCCCCGAAGGGGTATCTCCGCACTTGCCTTGGGAACCCGTCCTGGCTTTTCCCTGTGAGATAGCCCCTACAGGGCATCCCCAAGGTGAAAGCCAGGCATCCCGCCGCGGGGGGGCCATTGTGGAGATTAAGCAAGCTTAATGCCCAGAGTTGCAGAGTGTGAACCCATGATTAGGTCAGGCACCGACGCGAGAATTATCAAGTCCATGGACATTTGAGCTCAAGACCCTGCCGCGTCGGGAATTGAACCCTGGTCCTGGGTCTGACCTCTGCTTCAGGGTCTGCCTGCTCTAACCAGTGAGCCACACTTCTCCACTGAATCAGCAAAGGGCGCCATGCATACAGAGAGGAAAGGTTCCCTCCCCACAGCCTTTCGCCTAGCAGGAAATGGTGCTTCTTTACGCGGCGGGCCGCCTTGTGAATTCTTGTACAACAAAGATGCCCCAGCATTGAAAGAGCACTCAACGGCGTCCTTGTACCATCAGGTAAGTGTTGCAGCTCGATCATCAACTGCCTGTTACTTTCATCATGCCGCCGACGCGTTTCGTTAAATACCCACTGGGGGTATTTAAATTAGACATGCTGCGAAGGAAAATGTTTGGAGTCATCTGCTGTGTGTATGCCAATCACCCATGATTAAGAGGCAGGAGCCTCGAAACGCGTTGGGAAAAGGACAATTAATTTGATTGCTGATGCTGGTTTTTCTTCAAATAAACCTTTGGTTTCCTCTGCAAAGTCGAGTTCGCTCTTGTTGCTTTGGGCATTCTTGGTTTAAAAAAAAAAAAAAAAAAAATATATATATATATATATATATATATATATATATATATATATATATATATATATATATATATATATATATATATATATATATATAGATAGATAGATATATATATACATATATATATATTACCTACTGGCGGTCGCCAGTAGGTACTTATAGTTAGGATTATTTCCTATAGGGAAGCCGCAACATTCTATTGGGAATAACTTTGGCGTCGATTGAGGGATCTGCCTGTAATTTTCCTGTAATTTGCCTCGCTCCTTCCCTGAAAGTTTGGGGGGGGGGGATTCGTCAAGCGGGGGCCGAGATAAAAGGGGGGTCCCAAAACGTGTTTTCCCCATGTTAATTTCCATAGGGCGGTTGGACTCACTTTTAGCCCGAACGGCTGAATGGATTTCCACCAAACTTGGCAAAATTGTAGGGACTGGTAGCCCGATGTGCCTTTGCTATGTCTCAAGATATGTGCTCCATTGGATTTTGAGTGATTTAGGTTCAAAAAAATATATATATCTATAAGCGCGCCCCGGTACGCGCACCGCTACGCGAGTTCGCGAGCGGAAAGCTGATTGGCTCTCGGGTGTCTGTCAACATTCCAAACAGTCCGGAGCGGCCGCCATCTTGTGTCTCGGTAGGATCGAGACACAAGAGGTGGCAAAAACAAAGGGGGAAATGACCAAAAGGGGGCAGGGTAGACCCCTCCTGACCCCCTAGGTTTGATGTGGGGGCCATAAAAGGGCCCCGCGGGGCAAAAAAAATCATTTTTTGTTTCTTCGATTTGTGCAGGGGGAGCGCCCGGTACGCGCACCGGGGAGCGTACCGGGGAGCATACCATGGGGAAAAAAGAATGACAGATTTTTTTTAAAATGTAGCATTTTTTTAAAATTGGAGGTAGTTCTAAAAATAACTGCTTTTTTTATTCTTTTTGTTGTTTTATATTTTTTTATTGTTTTTTGGAACATTTTGTACTTTTTTTGGCTTTTATGAACAATTTTATATTTTTTGGGGAATTTTTATGGGGACAAACAAAAAACAGGGAATTGTAAACGGCTCAACTGGAGCAAAAAAATTCAGGAAAAAATTAAGGTTTGTTTTGGCACTTGTGGTTGTCACCAGCACGGTTGATGAGTTTAATACTTTGCTCACCATAGCAAATTGTCCTTCCACAAAATTTGCAAACTATTTTATAATCACAAAACTTGGTTTGGATGTTTGGGACCATCTTCCTTGTCTCTGGACCCGATGGAGTGGGTTGTTTACTTTGGGACATGCTGGGAGAAGATTGGGGAGGGTTTCTGGTCAGTTCTCTGACCTCTGCCGCAGCATAGTTGTTGGGGTGCCGGCGTTGCATGTGGCGAATCATGATGTTGTTGCCAAAAGAATACTTTTTGGCAGGGTTCCCCCTGGAAAGTACAGTGCCACAGATCAGACAAGTAACCTTTGGCGCATTAACTTTCTTGAGGCCCCTTGGGATTTAAAAAAACTCCCAGACAATGTGCTCCTTTGACTTATAGGGGGTATTGTCTTCAGGCAGGAACCGCCTCTGCACCTCCTCCTCCTCCTCCTCTTCTTCTTCTCCACCACTGTGGTGTTGTGGTGGTCCTTGTGGTGGTGATGGTGGTGGTGGTTCAGATGCTCCTGCTGCTGCTGCTACTGTAGCCATTTTTCAGTACAAATAGGTACAAATAGGTCTGCAAACAGGTCTTCCTCACTCAAAGTACAAAGTGAGAATGAGGAAAAAAGGTGGGGGCTTTCATCATTTGGAAAACAAAACTGTCCTGAACCAATGAAAAGTGTTATTTTCAGGTCACATGACCAGGGCTTTCATTATTTGGAAACCAAAACTGTCCTGAACCAATAAAAAAAGCCCCGGGGCGATTACGTAACGCGATCGTATGCGCTCGGGTGCTTCCGGGTGCGCTTACGCCGTGCGTATCACGTGGACGCGGCTACGCGATACGTCACGATGATGTTTTCGTTCGCGGCAATAGCGCTAACTGGACGCTCACCGGTCCGCGCACCGGGAGCGCTCAAGGGCAAAAAAATAAAAAAATATATATACATATAAAAAATAGTATTACATAAATATACAATATAGGATTCATTATAAAAAATATTATATTTGATAGCAATAGAAATTTTCTATTAAAAAAACTTTGTAATTCACTGAAAAAAACATAGGTTTGAGGCCCTATATATAGTTAGGAATTAGCATTTACAAAACCTATGAAATTCCCTGAAAAAACCATAGGTTTCACACCAGTTATAGTTAGGAATTAGCATTTAAAAAACCTATTAAATTCACTGAAAAAACCATAGGGTTGACACCAGTTATAGTTAGCTGGAAATGTTACTGACATAAAACCATTGAAATTCCCACGTTATAGTTAGTTGGACTCACTATAACTTGCGCGCCTGCAATGCACTGCTGATCACGTCACATATTACATCACTCATGACATGGACCCCAGCCCGGGGACCGCCACCTCCAGGGGCTTTGCATAATTATGTAAGGGGGGCTCTGAGGCCCCCCCAGCCCCGGGGACCGCCACTCCTGGGGCTTATTGAATTTGGGTGGGGAGGCTCTCAGGCCCCCCCAACCCCGGGGACCGCCACCCCCTGGGGCTACTTAAATTTGGGTTGGGGGGCTCTGAGGATCCCCCAGCCCCGGGGACCTCCACCCCTTGGGGCTTGAAATTGATGTGGGAGGGGAGCCGCGCGGCCTCCCTCCTGGAGCATTCTGTAGGCCCTGGGGACCGCCAGGGCCAGCTCCTGCAGTGTCCCGGGGTGCCCACCCCGGGATACTGCTGTTTGCAATAACAGGGCGGGAGCCGCAAAGCTCCCACCCTGTCATTGCAAACTGCTTTCCTCTTTGGAAGAGAGAGCAGGAAACCTGCTCTCTCTTCCAAATAGGAAAGCAGGTTGCTTTTCCATATGGGGAGCAGCATGTTAGCCACTCACACTAAAGCGCCTTTAAAATACAAACAGACGCGACGAGAGCAGCGCGAGTCCCACAACAAATCATCAAGAGGACTTCACCGGGAGCTTACAAATCAAGATAACGAGCTAAATGTCTACAAACAAGATTCTGAATAAAGATAATATGGCACAAATGAGAGGACCGACTGCTTGGAAATAAGAAAGAGAACACCAAGTATCCTTTCATCATCATAGCTGGGAACACCTTTTGAATTGAGCACAAACTTTTGACAGCGTGACCTTGGACAGCAAACAAGAGACACTCTTGGTCCTGAGGAGAATCCCCATACTAGGGGTGATTCGAAATGCGTAGACCATAGTTCTGTCGAGGCCAATCTGTTTAGTTGAATCTTTGAATAATTTCATAAATGTTATAATTGTGCCAGATGGCCGGGTTGTCGATATGTACATAGGCTTTTGAAATTATTGTATTTAAACACCGTCTTTCTGGTTTCGGTGGGGATCCACCGGAAGATCTTTCGGCGCATGCGCAGGGTGTTGAAACATGATGACGAGACAGCGTTGACTTGCTTGGTCATCGTGAGGGAGGAGTCCAGTATGAAACCTAGGTTGCGTGCGTGGTCCGTGGGCTTGGGGGCGGTGCCCAGTGCAGGGGGCCACCAGGAGTCATCCCAGGCAGAGGGGGTGGTCCCAGGATGAGGACTTCAGTCTTGTCTGAGTTCAGTTTCAGACAGCTGAGCTTCATCCATTCCGCGATGTCTTTCAATCCTTCCTAGAGGCTGGCTCTGGTGGTGGCGGGGTCGTTGGTGAGGGAGAGGATCAGCTGGGTGTCGTCAGCGTAGGAGATGATGTTTAGGTTGTGTTGGCATGCGATGGCTGTGAGGGGGGTCATGTAGATGTTGAAGAGGGTGGGGCTGAGCGAGGAGCCTTGAGGTATGCCGCAGATGATCTTGGTGGCCGCTGAGCGGAAGGGAGGGAGGCGGACTCTCTGAGTTCTGTCGGATAGGAAAGAGGTGATCCATTCCAGCGCCATTCCTTGGATCCCGGCGTGGTGGAGGAGTTTTGTTAGGGTGCGGTGGCAGACTGTGTCGAATGCGGCCGATAGGTCGAGGAGGATGAGGGCAGCAGTTTCCCCGTTGTCGAGCAGGGACCTGATGTCGTCGGTGGCTGCGATGAGGGCGGTCTTGGTGCTGTAGTTTGCTCGGAATCCGGACTGCGAGGGGTCGAGGGAGCTGTTTGTCTCGAGGAAGGTGGTTAGCTGTTTGTTGACGGTCTTCACAATGACTTTAGCGGGGAACGGGAGGAACGAGATGGGGCGGAAGTTCTTGAGGTCCGTGGGGTCCGCGTGGGTTTCTTCAGGAGGGCGCTGATCTCCGCATGCTTCCAGCTCTCCGGAAAGGTGGCAGATGCGAAGGAGTTATTAATGATGTTCCGATGTTCGGGTGCGATGATGGAGTCGGCTTTGTTAAAGATGTGGTGTGGACAGGGGTCGGCAGGGGAGCCGGAGTGGATGGTGTTCATCACGTGGGTGGTGTCTTCAGTGCTGACGGGGGTCCAGGCGCAGAGGGTGGTGGTGGGGGGCATTTGTTCGGTGGTTGGGTGCGTGGTCTGGGCACCGAAGCTGTTGTGTATGTTGGCGATCTTGTGGTGGAAGAACGAGGCGAGTGCGTCGCAGAGGTCTTGTCAGGGCGTGATGTCGTTGTTGCTGCCGCTGGGGTTGGAGAGCTCTTTAACGATGTTGAAGAGTTCCTTGCTGTTGTGGGTGTTGTTGTCTAGTCGTTCTCTGAATGCTTTCCTTTTGGTGGTGCGGATCAGCTGGTGGTGTTGGTGGATGGCGTTCTTGAGGACTGTCATGTTTTCTGTTGACTGGTCGTGGCGCCAGGCTTTCTCGAGGGTATGGCAGGATTTCTTGGAGTCTTTGAGGTCGTTGGTGAACCACAAGGTTTTCTTGCTGCCGGGTCTGCTGGGAGGATTCTTCAGCGGTGCAAGGGGATCGGCGCAGTTTGTGAGCCACTGTGTGAGGTTACAGGCTGCTTCGTTGGAGTCCGTAGTGTTGGTGGGGGGGTTTTGGCTCAGGGAAGTGGTGAGCTTGTCGGTGGTGATCTTGCTCCAGCATCTTCGGGGAGCCTGTTGCGGGTGGTGGTGGGTCGTTGTTTTCCTGAAGTTGAAGTGGGCGCAGCTGTGATCTGTCCAGTGTAGTCCGGTGGTGTGGCTGAAGGAGATGTGGTTGCTGGAGGAGAAGACTAGGTCAAGCGTGTGGCCGGCGGATTGGGTGGGGGTGTTCACCAGTTGCTTGAGTCCGAGGTTGGCGAGGTTGTCCAGCAGGGTGGTGGTGTTGTTGTCATTGTCGTTTTCCAGGTGGAAGTTGAGGCCCCCTAGGAGGATGTAGTTTGAGGAGGTGAGGGCAAGCGGGCTGATGAAGTCTGCGATGGCTTCGATGAATTGTGTGCGTGGTCCCGGGGGTCTGTAGATGAGAGTACCTCTGAGGGTGGTCTTGGGGTCCATGTGTATCTGGAAGTGAAGGTGCTCGGCGCTGGTGAGGGTGTCATCGGAGGTGGTCGTGATGCGGATGGTGTTTCTGTGGACGATGGCGATGCCTCCTCTGGTTTGGTTTATGCAGTCCCTCCGATGATCTTGTAGCCATCCAGGATTGCTATGGCGATGTCGAGGGCTGAGGAGGCATTCATCCACGTTTCTGTGAGAAAGGCGATGTCCGGTGCTGTTGTGTCGAGGAAGTTCCAGAGTTTGACGGCCTGCTTGTGGACATAGCGGGTGTTGAGCAGGATACACTTGAGGTGGTTGTTGCTGGTTCTTGATATGGCGGGAGCAGTGCAGGTCTGGAAGCAGGAGAATTTGCAAGCTTGGCAGGTGAAGGGTCCGTGGGTGCGTTTCGGGGTAGCTCGGTGGCAGGCTCGGGTCCGGTCGGTGTTGAGTGCGTGGAGGGTGGCTGCGTCGTAACTCCGTCGGGTGGGCTGGCATCGTCGAGGGCCAGGGGACCTGGCACTGGGCGCGGTCCAGGCACAGAGGGGCGTAGACGGGCTTGCCTTTGGCGCGCCTTTGGTGCGCCAGCGGCGATCCCGCTGCGCGCGCTGCTGCGCGCGTCCGCTGTGCGCGTCTGCTGCGCGGCCGCTGCACGGCCTCCATATGAGGGGAAGAGGGAGGGAGGAGCAGCTGGGAGGTGGGAGCGGGGCAGCCAATGGGTAGCGAGGGGACGGGTACACGTGGGACGCGAGCGGCGGGAGAAAGTGACACAGAAGGCAAGGGGGGGCAGGGAGGGAAACAGGCACAGCGGGCACAAAAGAAAGCAAGGGGCAAGGGAGCAGTAGGTGGAACGAGAGCAGGCACAAAATGAAAAACCAAGGGGCAAGTGAACAGTAGGCAGAACGAGAACACAGTCAATAGAGCAAAAGGAGCGAAAAACACAGTCAACAGGGAAGAAGATAACACGAAGTCACAAAACCAGTCTGCAAGGAGGCAGCAGACTACACGAAGCAGCAGCACACAGGGGGGTCTGCGCAGTGCCAGAGGGAGCGACCTGTCTGGTCACATTAAAATATTCCTCTAAAATCAGCCAAGCTACGAATTCCGATTTACTCACCTGTTATCAGGAGAGACCTCAGTGCTGCATCTTTGAGCCCAATACTGATCCTCAAAAGAAATTATAACCATACTTACCAGTAACTTGAATTTCCTTCCATAGGCTAACATTGACTGGTTTCACTTGGAAATTCTTCTAAGCGTGAAGTTTGGAACTTTAAAATATTCCTCTAAAATCAGGTGAACTACGAATTCTGATTTACTCACCTGTTATCAGGAGAGACCTCAGTGCTGCATCTTTCAGCCCAGCACTGATCCTGTAAAGTAATTTTAACCGTACTTACCAGTAACTTGAATTTTCTTCCATAGGATATAATTGCCTGCTATATAAAATATATATAAATTAAAAAATATATAACATTTAAAAAAACAAATATTACGATTTCAATATTTAAAAAAAAAAAAATAATTTTAAAACCTTTATTTAAAACAGTGCACACAGCTATTCAGCCTTACATCCCGGAGGCGAGGCAGCAAATCGGAACCAAAGAAACAAAGTGCAAAGATCAGTACAGCAGGACATATGAAGGTTGATTTTCAAGTTTTATGTAACTAATACGAAAGAAAGATAAAGAAAGGAGAGAAAGCGCCGAAACTGGCGCAAAGTAAGAGGCAATAGGATGTAAGGTACAGTGGGGCATAGTTAGGGGGTCGAGAAGGTGCAGTGAACACTAATGTGTCCAGCGGAATACAATACTGGAAATGGGGAGGGAGGGAAACACAGGATAACAACACAAAATTCAACAGTTGGAGCCAAAGGCTAAGGTGATAAATGCTCCTCCTGCGGTGCGGGTTCCGGAGGCACGCAGATGTCTCCTCTGTATTCATTCCAAGCTCCCCACATTTTCTGCCACTTTTTAGGTTTACCCCTGGCAACATACACGGTCTTTTCCCTGAACATGCACCAATCCATATTGGCCTTCCACTGTACAACCTTCGGAGCCGCTATGGCCCCCCACTTCTGTGCGATGTCTCGTTTAGCTACCATGTTACCAAGGGTCACCCATTGGGTCTGGGCCACGTTATAATCTGTCGGACCCCAGACGTATAGAAGGCATCTCCTGGCTTCCGCATGCACTACCACCCCAGTCACCTCGCTCATAATCAAGTGCACACGCTGCCAGTAGGAAGCTATCACAGGACACTCCCATAGAATGTGCAGGAAGGTGGCGAGGGCGCCACAGCCGCGCCTACAAAGGCCATCAACGGAGTAGCCCATGTGCACAAGTCTGGGACCAGTGACATAGACTCTGTGCAGGATTTTGAGCTGCACCAGCCGAAGGCGGGAGGGGATAGCAACCTCCTTTGGGGAGGACACCGCACTCTGCCAATCTTCGTCATCAATCTCTATCCCATCTCGCACCCACTGGTCCCTCACACCCAGGAGGAGATCTGTACGGACGTTGATAAGTTTCTTGTACGACAAGGAAATGGCACTGTCCGGCATGTAGCCGTCCAGCACCCTATCTTCCAGAGGAGAACTGTCAGGAATCGCCTCCCCCTCCAGCCTGGCGGAGAGCAATGCGTCTCAGCTGGGCATACCGGAAGAATTCCGTTTCACCCAGCTGGAACTCCGCTTGTAATTGTGCGAAGGTTTTAATCTCGCCACGTAGGAACATGTCCTCCACCTTGGAGATGCCAATTAGGTCCCATTTATCGAAGACCTTGGTACGCCATAATTTGCCCAGGATGTCCGAATCGTACAGTGGGGTCGCCTTCGTCAGTCTATCCTTCCATCCCTGCGCCTTAGTAATCGCTCTCCAAATATGGACCGCGGTTTTCGTTGGACCAGACATCTGCCTGTCGAGTGGCCTCGAGTAGAGAGCCCTGTGGTACCTCCCCCGCCCAGTAGCCATCGATCCATAGCATACCCCGGGTTGTCCACCGGGCCGTATAAGCCATGGTTAATGGCCGCCAACTGGGAGGCCCAGTAATACCTCCGCACATCGGGCAATGCTATCCCCCCATCGTACCACGGCAGCGTGAGCTTCGTGATAGCGATCCGAGGGCGGCCATCCCAAAGCAAGGCGCGTTGCAGGCGCTCGATCTCGCCGAAGTATCGAGCTGGGACGGGGTCTTGAGTATTTTGCAGGGCATAGAGAAACCTGGGCAAGGACATCATTTTAAACAGCGCCGCGCGCCCAAGCAGGGAAAGCGGGAGTTTTCGCCACCCCTCCACATCACTCCGAAGGCGGAGAAGAGGGGGGAGCAAGTTGTGTTCATAGCGCGCCTTGGGATTAGTAGAGATATAAATCCCCAGATACTTGAAGCCCTGAGTCGCCACCTGTATACTACAACCCCTCGGAAGGCGAGGCGTTCCCCCTTTCAGGACGTACGAGTATGACTTAGACCAGTTAATAACTAGGCCGGAGTACCGACCGAAATGTCTCAACATGTCACAAGCCACAATCAGGGATTTACAGGGGGAAGTAAGGTACAGCAGAATATCATCTGCGTACAGTGACACCCGGTCCTCGAAGTCAGGGGCCCATCTGATACCGCGTAGATCGGGGTGGCTGCGCAGCCAGGCCGCCAGCGGCTCAAGCGCAAGTGCAAACAGGAGGGGCGACAAAGGGCAACCCTGTCTGGTGCCCCTCTGAAGAGCAAAGGGTGCAGAAACTCGGCCGTTGACAGTTACGTTAGCCAACGGTCCGGCATACAGAAGTTTGACCCACCCCACAAATTCCGGTCCAAAACCGAGCTTCGCCAACACTGCCCACAGGTAACTCCACTCGAGGGAGTCGAAAGCCATTGTGGCGTCCAACGACGCCAAGACAGCCGGCTCCTCGAGCGTATGGGCCCTGGCCAGGGCACCGTGGAGTCGACGCAAGTTAAGAGCAGTGTTGCGGTGTGGAATAAAGCCCGATTGGTCCGGATGCACTAAGTCACCGATGATGCCAATCAGACGGTTGGCGAGCATTTTGGCTAGAATCTTAGGCTCCGCGTTCAAAAGAGAGATGGGGCGATACGATCGGCACAAATCCCTTGGCTTCCCTTCCTTATGGATAACCACGATGGTGGCCAACCTCTGGTCAGGGGGAAGCATGCCAGCCTCACGCGCCTCAAGGAACATATTTCGCAGGTGCGGGGAAACCACATCCGGCTTGATCTTATATAACTCCACCGGAATGCCGTTAGGGCCAGGCGCCTTGACAGATCTCAAGGAACGAATTGCGAGCGCCACCTCGTCCACAGATATATCCCTGTCCAGGTCGTCTCGATCTGCGTCCGACAGGCACGGGAGATCGATATTCGACAGGAAAGCACCCGAGTCGGTCTCAGACCGATCCGAGACGGAGGCATAAACGCCCTGGAAGTAATCCGAGAAGGACTCGGCAATGGCGCTCGGGTCAGTGACTAGCACCCCATCCTCCCCCAGTATCTCCGGAACAACACGGCTGGCCCTCTCTTTCTTATCGAGCCAGGCCAGTAACTTTCCCGCCTTGTCACCGACATCGTAGATCCGACCCTGTTGTTCTCTACCCAGGACAAGGGCAGCGTCCGTGGCGAGGTCACGATACTCCGAATGCTTGAGGGAGAGAGTATGTAGTAGGTCGGGATCAGGGCCCGCCTCCAATCGGGAGTCCAACTCCATGATCTCCACCTCAATACGCACCATGTCGGCGTCTCTATTCCTACGGACTTCCGCTATGAGAGTGAATGCCTCACCCCGCAAGACCGCTTTAAAAGCCTCCCACAAAGTGGCGGCCGATGTTACCGACCCCACGTTCTCGGTGAAGTAGCGTTCGATAGCCTTGGCCAGGAGACCAAGAGTCTTGGGGTTCCGGAAGTACCACGGGTTGACCACCACCGGTCGTTCCGACACTACAATATTAAAGTCAAAGGAGACCCACAGCGGGGAGTAGTCCGAGATGCCCCTTGCCAAAAACCGGGCCTCAGAGACCGCCGGTGCATGAGCTGCTAAGGCAAGGACGTAAACTATCCTGGAGAGACTACCGTGGGCGCCTGAATGAAAGGAATGTTGACTCTGGGTGGGATGTAAAAGTCTCCAGCAGTCGACCAACCCCATAGTGTCAAGGAAGGTGGGCAACCACATTTGCGAGCTTCGGGGGTCTCTAGGCGGATGTCTATCCAAGGAGCCGGAGCAAACAGAATTAAAGTCACCCCCCACAATGAGCAACCCTGCCGGCAGATTCAAAATGGCACTACCAAGGTCCTGGAAGGTGTTATTTTGCAGACCCGGAGGAACATAAACCGAAACTAATATCAGGGCACGCCCCTCCCATCACCCCGAAACGGCCGTGTACCGCCCCCTCTCGTCAACCACAGTGGAGTCAATCTCAAAAGGGAGGGACGTGCGCACCATGACCCCCGCCCCCCGGGACCCCGAAGAGAACTCCGAATGAGCCACCATTTTGAAGCCTTTCCTATTAACAGCTCTACATGTATTCCCAACCAAATGAGTCTCCTGCAAGAGAACAATATCAGGCATATGTCTTTTGAGCAGTTGCAATACCACCCCTCTCTTAATACGATCTTCCAAGCCATTGACGTTCCAACAAAGAACTTGCAGTTTCCTACCCCCCATCATCGTATCCCAGCTCCCCACCGACCCCCAAAAGCCTCAACAACAAGCGAAACGGAACAGAACATATGACCCATTGCCTAAAGGAAAGAAGAAGAGAGAAACAAAGAATACACACACAACCTTCCCCAACACCACCCCCCACCCTGCACCCCTGCAGCAGACTAAAAAGCCCCCCCAACCAGCAGTGTGGCTGTCGCCCCATAAACTAAACTACAAAAGAGACCCTAGAGGAGTAAGGAACCCCGGCAGCCCCCCCCCCGCCACCCTCCATGGAAGAATAGGATATTCCAAATAAAAGTGCAACAGCTTGGCCTTATCAGTCACAGCCAACGGGCTCACCATCCGCTTAACAGCAATGCGGGAAGCATTAGTCCTGATGATCAAGGCCACCAGAGGCGCCTTCGGAGCGTTCCTCCTGGTCCTCTCGACGGTGCGGCAAAGTGTCCAGCCAGTCACTCGCAGTCTCAGGCGTATCAAAAAACATAAAAGATGGCAGGGTGTCATTCAGACCCCACCGCAGTGGCAACAGCCTCTTTTTTAGAAATGCCAATGCTTCCATTATTTTATAATAATCCTTTTTCTCATGTCTTGCTTATTCCTTATTCTTTACGCTGCGCGATCATTTTTCTCATTTATCCTTTTTCTTAAACTCTTTATCATGCAAGGTGATGCCAATTTTTCAAGTTTTCTCATGTAAGGGCGGGCCGTCCGAACCTCTCAACCCAAAACACGTACTGATGCATGGTTCCATTTAAGCAGTTTATTTATCCAATGCATTTCGGACCCTTTCTGGGTCCTTCGTCAGGGAACATACTGTAAATGATAATAGCACATATATTAACAACCCACATTTACAAACCACGAACTTTTAAAAGAAAGCATTCTTATTATGTGCAACATATTAACCATAAGTGTTGTAAAACATCCTTCATGCTACACTGTCTCAAGTGCCCTTTTTCCATGGAACCCGTCTACCTAACTGTGCTCCTTTGAATTATTTAAAAGAAATCAGTCACACCTGGACTTCTTCACTCTCCCTGCGGGTCTCTACGATATCATCACCGTTCTCTTTACGTCCTAGTTCTACCCCATTTTTTCCACGCACTGGTTTTCTTAAAGCTAATGGCAAAACTTGACGTTTCCCCACCACCTCTCATCTATGCCGGTTCACTACTGCTCTGTAACAACCCCTTCCCTGATCTCGCCGGTTTCTTCATTCAACATACCTGCTTAACAGACGACATCTCTCTCTCCTCGGTGAAAATGGAGGCTATCCTTACTGAGTAACTCCCCTTCGTTTATCAAGCTTTAAGCTAGCCTTCGTGATTAGGACCCGCCCCCTCCCTTAAACCCACAGTATACACCTAAAACATAGGAGAACAATCATTCTTGGAGTGACTACCTTTCCCATAATCCTTCTGGTGTCAATATAGCGATCCCGATGGACTAACACCACTACACTCAAAATTATTATTATGTGTACACAATAAACTGGATGAGTAATAGTTGATAACCGGAAGAATGTCCGCCAGATTTAATCAAAATTTCCATGGTAATACATGCGTTCTCACATCTTTCGCTGACACGTTTAAAACAAACTTGCTGAATGAAACGCGATGTTCTCCCTTGCATGCTGAGCTCAATATATTGTCCTTGTTCTTATTAATAAAGTTCATTTGTTCACTGGGTGCTAACCCGGTGGGGCTAGATTCGACAAAATCACATAAGGAGACAGGTTGCACACCGTTTTCTCAAAAACCATTCTTGTCACAAACTTTTTTCAACGATTATTTTAGTTATTGGCGTGCTCACTGATTCGTGCCAAGCCCACACAGCACGTGTAATACATAAACACAAAAGATGGCAGGGTGTCATTCAGACCCCACCGCAGTGGCGACAGCCTCTTTTTTAGAAATGCCAATGCTTCCATTATTTTATAATAATCCTTTTTCTCATGTCTTGCTTATTCCTTATTCTTTACGCTGCGCGATCATTTTTCTCATTTATCCTTTTTCTTAAACTCTTTATCATGCAAGGTGATGCCAATTTTTCAAGTATTCTCATTTAAGGGCGGGCCGTCCAAACCTCTCAACCCAAAACACGTACTGATGCATGGTTCCATTTAAGCAGTTTATTTATCCAATGCATTTCGGACCCTTTCTGGGTCCTTCGTCAGGGAACATACTGTAAATGATAATAACACATATATCAACAACCCACATTTACAAACCACGAACTTTTAAAAGAAAGCATTCTTATTATGTGCAACATATTAACCATAAGTGTTGTAAAACATCCTTCATGCTACACTGTCTCAAGTGCCCTTTTTCCATGGAACCCGTCTACCTAACTGTGCTCCTTTGAATTATTTAAAAGAAATCAGTCACACCTGGACTTCTTCACTCTCCCTGCGGGTCTCTACGATATCATCACCGTTCTCTTTACGTCCTAGTTCTACCCCATTTTTTCCACGCACTGGTTTTCTTAAAGCTAATGGCAAAACTTGACGTTTCCCCACCACCTCTCATCTATGCCGGTTCACTACTGCTCTGTAACAACCCCTTCCCTGATCTCGCCGGTTTCTTCATTCAACATACCTGCTTAACAGACGACATCTCTCTCTCCTCGGTGAAAATGGAGGCTATCCTTACTGAGTAACTCCCCTTCGTTTATCAAGCTTTAAGCTAGCCTTCGTGATTAGGACCCGCCCCCTCCCTTAAACCCACAGTATACACCTAAAACACAGGAGAACATTCATTCTTGGAGTGACTACCTTTCCCATAATCCTTCTGGTGTCAATATAGCGATCCCGATGGACTAACACCACTACACTCAAAATTATTATTATGTGTACACAATAAACTGGATGAGTAATAGTTGATAACCGGAAGAATGTCCGCCAGATTTAATCAAAATGTCCATGGTAATACATGCGTTCTCACATCTTTCGCTGACACGTTTAAAACAAACTTGCTGAATGAAACGCGATGTTCTCCCTTGCATGCTGAGCTCAATATATTGTCCTTGTTCTTATTAATAAAGTTCATTTGTTCGCTGGGTGCTAACCCGGTGGGGCTAGATTCGACAAAATCACATAAGGAGACAGGTTGCACACCGTTTTCTCAAAAACCATTCTTGTCACAAACTTTTTTCAACGATTATTTTAGTTATTGTCGTGCTCACTGATTCGTGCCAAGCCCACACAGCACGTGTAATACATAAACACAAAAGATGGCAGGGTGTCATTCAGACCCCACCGCAGTGGCGACAGCCTCTTTTTTAGAAATGCCAATGCTTCCATTATTTTATAATAATCCTTTTTCTCATGTCTTGCTTATTCCTTATTCTTTACGCTGCGCGATCATTTTTCTCATTTATCCTTTTTCTTAAACTCTTTATCATGCAAGGTGATGCCAATTTTTCAAGTTTTCTCATGTAAGGGCGGGCCGTCCGAACCTCTCAACCCAAAACACGTACTGATGCATGGTTCCATTTAAGCAGTTTATTTATCCAATGCATTTCGGACCCTTTCTGGGTCCTTCGTCAGGGAACATACTGTAAATGATAATAACACATATATTAACAACCCACATTTACAGACCACGAACTTTTAAAAGAAAGCATTCTTATTATGTGCAACATATTAACCATAAGTGTTGTAAAACATCCTTCATGCTACACTGTCTCAAGTGCCCTTTTTCCATGGAACCCGTCTACCTAACTGTGCTCCTTTGAATTATTTAAAAGAAATCAGTCACACCTGGACTTCTTCACTCTCCCTGCGGGTCTCTACGATATCATCACCGTTCTCTTTACGTCCTAGTTCTTAGAAATGCCAATGCTTCCATTATTTTATAATAATCCTTTTTCTCATGTCTTGCTTATTCCTTATTCTTTACGCTGCGCGGTCATTTTTCTCATTTATCCTTTTTCTTAAACTCTTTATCATGCAAGGTGATGCCAATTTTTCAAGTTTTCTCATGTAAGGGCGGGCCGTCCGAACCTCTCAACCCAAAACACGTACTGATGCATGGTTCCATTTAAGCAGTTTATTTATCCAATGCATTTCGGACCCTTTCTGGGTCCTTCGTCAGGGAACATACTGTAAATGATAATAACACATATATTAACAACCCACATTTACAAACCACGAACTTTTAAAAGAAAGCCTCCATTTTCACCGAGGAGAGAGAGATGTCGTCTGTTAAGCAGGTATGTTGAATGAAGAAACCGGCGAGATCAGGGAAGGGGTTGTTACAGAGCAGTAGTGAACCGGCATAGATGAGAGGTGGTGGGGAAACGTCAAGTTTTGCCATTAGCTTTAAGAAAACCAGTGCGTGGAAAAAATGGGGTAGAACTAGGACGTAAAGAGAACCGTGATGATATCGTAGAGACCCGCAGGGAGAGTGAAGAAGTCCAGGTGTGACTGATTTCTTTTAAATAATTCAAAGGAGCACAGTTAGGTAGACGGGTTCCATGGAAAAAGGGCACTTGAGACAGTGTAGCATGAAGGATGTTTTACAACACTTATGGTTAATATGTTGCACATAATAAGAATGCTTTCTTTTAAAAGTTCGTGGTTTGTAAATGTGGGTTGTTAATATATGTGTTATTATCATTTACAGTATGTTCCCTGACGAAGGACCCAGAAAGGGTCCGAAATGCATTGGATAAATAAACTGCTTAAATGGAACCATGCATCAGTACGTGTTTTGGGTTGAAAGGTTTGGACGGCCCGCCCTTACATGAGAAAACTTGAAAAATTGGCATCACCTTGCATGATAAAGAGTTTAAGAAAAAGGATAAATGAGAAAAATGATCGCGCAGCGTAAAGAATAAGGAATAAGCAAGACATGAGAAAAAGGATTATTATAAAATAATGGAAGCATTGGCATTTCTAAAAAAGAGGCTGTCGCCACTGCGGTGGGGTCTGAATGACACCCTGCCATCTTTTGTGTTTATGTATTACACGTGCTGTGTGGGCTTGGCACGAATCAGTGAGCACGCCAATAACTAAAATAATCGTTGAAAAAAGTTTGTGACAAGAATGGTTTTTGAGAAAACGGTGTGCAACCTGTCTCCTTATGTGATTTTGTCGAATCTAGCCCCACCGGGTTAGCACCCAGCGAACAAATGAACTTTATTAATAAGAACAAGGACAATATATTGAGCTCAGCATGCAAGGGAGAACATCGCGTTTCATTCAGCAAGTTTGTTTTAAACGTGTCAGCGAAAGATGTGAGAACGCATGTATTACCATGGACATTTTGATTAAATCTGGCGGACATTCTTCCGGTTATCAACTATTACTCATCCAGTTTATTGTGTACACATAATAATAATTTTGAGTGTAGTGGTGTTAGTCCATCGGGATCGCTATATTGACACCAGAAGGATTATGGGAAAGGTAGTCACTCCAAGAATGATTGTTCTCCTATGTTTTAGGTGTATACTTTGGGTTTAAGGGAGGGGGCGGGTCCTAATCACGAAGGCTAGCTTAAAGCTCGATAAACGAAGGGGAGTTACTCAGTAAGGATAGCCTCCATTTTCACCGAGGAGAGAGAGATGTCGTCTGTTAAGCAGGTATGTTGAATGAAGAAACCGGCGAGATCAGGGAAGGGGTTGTTACAGAGCAGTAGTGAACCGGCATAGATGAGAGGTGGTGGGGAAACGTCAAGTTTTGCCATTAGCTTTAAGAAAACCAGTGCGTGGAAAAAATGGGGTAGAACTAGGACGTAAAGAGAACGGTGATGATATCATAGAGACCCGCAGGGAGAGTGAAGAAGTCCAGGTGTGACTGATTTCTTTTAAATAATTCAAAGGAGCACAGTTAGGTAGACGGGTTCCATGGAAAAAGGGCACTTGAGACAGTGTAGCATGAAGGATGTTTTACAACACTTATGGTTAATATGTTGCACATAATAAGAATGCTTTCTTTTAAAAGTTCGTGGTTTGTAAATGTGGGTTGTTAATATATGTGCTATTATCATTTACAGTATGTTCCCTGACGAAGGACCCAGAAAGGGTCTGAAATGCATTGGATAAATAAACTGCTTAAATAGAACCATGCATCAGTACGTGTTTTGGGCTGAGAGGTTCGGACGGCCCGCCCTTACATGAGAAAACTTGAAAAATTGGCATCACCTTGCATGATAAAGAGTTTAAGAAAGAGGATAAATGAGAAAAATGATCGCGCAGCGTAAAGAATAAGGAATAAGCAAGACATGAGAAAAAGGATTATTATAAAATAATGGAAGCATTGGCATTTCTAAAAAAGAGGCTGTCGCCACTGCAGTGGGGTCTGAATGACACCCTGCCATCTTTTGTGTTTATGTATTACACGTGCTCTGTGGGCTTGGCACGAATCAGTGAGCACGCCAATAACTAAAATAATCGTTGAAAAAAGTTTGTGACAAGAATGGTTTTTGAGAAAACGGTGTGCAACCTGTCTCCTTATGTGATTTTGTCGAATCTAGCCCCACCGGGTTAGCACCCAGCGAACAAATGAACTTTATTAATAAGAACAAGGACAATATATTGAGCTCAGCATGCAAGGGAGAACATCGCGTTTCATTCAGCAAGTTTGTTTTAAACGTGTCAGCGAAAGATGTGAGAACGCATGTATTACCATGGACATTTTGATTAAATCTGGCGGACATTCTTCCGGTTATCAACTATTACTCATCCAGTTTATTGTGTACACATAGTAATAATTTTGAGTGTAGTGGTGTTAGTCCATCGGGATCGCTATATTGACACCAGAAGGATTATGGGAAAGGTAGTCACTCCAAGAATGATTGTTCTCCTATGTTTTAGGTGTATACTGTGGGTTTAAGGGAGGGGGCGGGTCCTAATCACGAAGGCTAGCTTAAAGCTTGATAAACGAAGGGGAGTTACTCAGTAAGGATAGCCTCCATTTTCACCGAGGAGAGAGAGATGTCGTCTGTTAAGCAGGTATGTTGAATGAAGAAACCGGCGAGATCAGGGAAGGGGTTGTTACAGAGCAGTAGTGAACCGGCTTAGATGAGAGGTGGTGGGGAAACGTCAAGTTTTGCCATTAGCTTTAAGAAAACCAGTGCGTGGAAAAAATGGGGTAGAACTAGGACGTAAAGAGAACGGTGATGATATCGTAGAGACCCGCAGGGAGAGTGAAGAAGTCCAGGTGTGACTGATTTCTTTTAAATAATTCAAAGGAGCACAGTTAGGTAGACGGGTTCCATGGAAAAAGGGCACTTGAGACAGTGTAGCATGAAGGATGTTTTACAACACTTATGGTTAATATGTTGCACATAATAAGAATGCTTTCTTTTAAAAGTTCGTGGTTTGTAAATGTGGGTTGTTAATATATGTGTTATTATCATTTACAGTATGGTCCCTGACGAAGGACCCAGAAAGGGTCCGAAATGCATTGGATAAATAAACTGCTTAAATGGAACCATGCATCAGTACGTGTTTTGGGTTGAGAGGTTTGGACGGCCCGCCCTTACATGAGAAAACTTGAAAAATTGGCATCACCTTGCATGATAAAGAGTTTAAGAAAAAGGATAAATGAGAAAAATGATTGCGCAGCGTAAAGAATAAGGAATAAGCAAGACATGAGAAAAAGGATTATTATAAAATAATGGAAGCATTGGCATTTCTAAAAAAGAGGCTGTCGCCACTGCGGTGGGGTCTGAATGACACCCTGCCATCTTTTGTGTTTATGTATTACACGTGCTGTGTGGGCTTGGCACGAATCAGTGAGCACGCCAATAACTAAAATAATCGTTGAAAAAAGTTTGTGACAAGAATGTTTTTTGAGAAAACGGTGTGCAACCTGTCTCCTTATGTGATTGTATCAAAAAACATGGCACGGCCATCACGTTCAATGCGCAACGTAGCGGGGAAGAGCATAGAGTACTTAAGCCCCAGGTCCCTGAGGCGCCGCTTTACCCCCGCAAAGCTCTGGCGCTGTCTCTGAACAGCCCTGATGAAGTCCGGGTAGAAGTTCACATCAGCATTCTGGAACTTAAGAGGCCCATGTCGCCTCGAGGCCTGGAGAATCACATAACGATCTCGAAAGTTAAATAAGCGGGCGATGATGGGTCTCGGTGCGACGCCCGTCTTCGGAGGGCCGCCAGGTATTCTATGGGCTCGCTCCACCGAGAAAAATTGGCTGAGCCCTGCTGGCGCGAGATGGGTCTTTACCAAGTCCTCGACAAAGAGGTCGACCGCCGCTTCCTCTGCACCCTCTGGCACTCCAATGATGTGCACGTTCTGCCGCCTGGCACTACCTTCAAAGTCCTCCAACCGCCTCGAGAACAGGTCATTAACCGACCTCAAAGTACGGACCTCAGCTTGCGGTTCCGACACATCAGTCGTGAGGCTGGAGGTCTTAATATCAAGAGATTTTACTCGATCATTAGTCTTGCCCAGGTCGGCCCTAATCAAGTTGATGTCGATAGCCAGGGTGTCCACTTTGTGCGCCAGGACCTCGTGCTGCTTGTGCATCTCAGTCCTGATGCTTGTGATAGCCCCCATGATGTCGCGCAAAGTGGGGTCCGACCCCTCTGGTGAGCTCGAGCGTAGGGGGTCTTTTGACTGAGCAACCACAGAAGGCGAGGTCCTTTGTTGGGCGTACCGATCGATCTTATTCGTTTGGGGTTGGATCGGCTTCCTGCTAGCCCTGTTCGCCGTCCTGTCGGGATCACCCCTGCCGGCCATGTTGGGTCCGGAGAGAACAAAGGGCGATGCGGCGAAGACACTGTGGGCACTCGGGCAGAACCGAAGCTTAGCTACCACGAGGCCAAGGCAGCCGCAAACAACTCCGCAGGCTACGCGCACTCCGCCAGCAGGAACCAAAGACTCTTACTCCGCATATCAATCATGCGCCGCGTCGTCTCTTGCATCGGGCACCTCTGGGACAATAGCGCATCCCTGGCACAAAGTTCAACACGACATAACTTTGCCAAGAAATGTCGGATTTAAAAACGGAAAGTGGATCCCGTGTCTGCGACCATTCGCCAATTGAAATCCACCGTCGTGGATCAGGATGTCTTCCAGGATATGTGCAGAGGGTCAGAGGGTCTGCGGAGCTCCAAGCTTACGCGGCCATCTTGCTTGCCCGCATTTAAAAACATTTTTGTTCAATTTATATTAAAAATATGTAATGTAATTTAAAAAATAAAATATCTAAAAATAAATAGTTTAAAACAATGTAGTAAATCAGTATAAAAAAATATAACAATTAATACATTTAAAAATTATCATTTACAAAACCTTTGAAATTCACTGAAAAAAACATAGTTTTCCGCCATGTTACAGTTAGGAATTAGCATTTAAAAAACCTTAGAAATTCACTGAAAAAAACCATAGGCTTCAGCCACGTTATAGTTAGGAATTAACATTTAAAAAACCTTAGAAATTCACTGAAAAAAACATAGATTTCACACATGTTATAGTTAGCTGGACATTTCACTCATACAAAACCATTGAAATTCCACCCGTTATAGTTAGTTCAGCTAACTATAACTTGTGCGCCCGCAATGCACTGCTGACGACATCACATATTACATACCTCATGACATGGTCAGTGACATCACTCATGACATCACTGATGACATCTCAAATGACATCACTGATGACATCATCCTTGTGAAAGTGTGGCAGACCTCCTTTCACCGTAATATAACCTTTGATACACACATTCAAAAATAGAAACTAAAATTTTCAAAAAAAATTGAGATACCAATACCAGTTACAACAACCTATTCAGTAATTCCAACATCTACATACCCATCCACTCATTCACCACCAGTTCTATATAGTCACTCATACATGTACTCACTCATCATATGTACTCATACACCTATACATCCTGTTACAGATCGACACTCATCCATAGACTTACTCACACACATACTCGCACATGCAAATAAACTATCAAACATCCATTTACTTGCATATAAAACTATACACACACCACTACACTTACTTCTACAGAAACTTACACATACTTACTCTCTTAAACAATCACTTATAGAAACACATTCTTATTTATACAGGAACTCTTCCAATCTCTCACTCTCACATGTACTCACTTATATACATCAATACTCACATATACTAGTTTAAAACATATGCAGTTACTCATAAAGATACTATTGGGACAGTCATTCACTCACTAACACACCCATACACACACTCATCCACCCATACAGTCCAGTCAAAACACATACAAACAGTGAGTCACTCATTCATGGCTCTAAGCGCTAAGTAATGCCCTCCACCAAGCCATAAAGACACTCTTACTAATACTCAGAAAACCAACTAATAACCCATATAGACACTCATGTAGCTACTCACCAACCCATGCAGCCACTTATACACAAAGTGAGACACTGATACAGATATTTACATATTTAAACATTACTCGCTAATACATGTATTCACTAAGAAACACTTAATAAGTCAGTTATACAATCAATTTTACAAAAAAAACATCAATTTAGACACTTATTTACCCATTTATTCTTCTATCGACCTTTAGATATAAATATATAAAAAATATTTATTTTTCAGAAAGACACACATTCACTGGATGATGTCATCAGTGATGTCATCCATGATGTCATTTGAGATGTCATCAGTGAGGGCATGAGTGATGTCACAGACCATGTCATGAGTGATGTAATATGTGACGTCATCAGCAGTGCATTTCAGGCACGCGAGTTATAGTTAGCTGAACTAACTATAACGGGGGAATGTCAATGGTTTTGTATGAGTGAAATGTCCAGCTAACTATAACATTTGTGAAACCGATGGCTATTCAGTGAATTTCTAAGGTTTTTTAAATGCTAATTCCTAACTATAACGTGGCTGAAACCTATGGTTTTTTCAGTGAATTTGTAAGGTTTTTTAAATGCTAATTCCTAACTATAACGTGGCTGAAACCTATGTTTATATCTATATTTAAGATGTATTAAAATGAAAAAAACTCAGACCTCAAGTGTTCTGTACTTTAGCTATATATATATATATATATATATATATATATATATATATATATATAAATAAATAGCTAAAGTACAGAACACTTGAAGTCTGAGTTTATTTCATTTTAATACATCTTAAATCTAGATATATTACCTTACTTATGCATACATACCTTCCATGTACCTATGCATCAATATCCTCTACCTCCACTCTCTCTCTACTATGATTCCCAAAATAACCCTTCCTACACTCTTCGCTCCTCTACCCTTCCCTTGCATCATCTCAAACCTCTTTTATATTCAGATCTCCCAAAGAAGCCTTTCAAAACTCATCCCTCTGACTCTTCCCTCCCCTTCTACTCACTCCAAACCTGCTTTTGCTTCTAGGGTCTCCTATTAAACTGTTTCTAGACCCTTCCCTCTTCTATCCCTCCTACCCTTTCCAATCCAACTAACTTACTCGCATGTCCACCTCCCAAATTAATTTATATTTCCCTACAGTAATTCACCACAAATCCTATTTGGGTTCTGGGGTACCATGCTTCTACTCAAAAAGAGCTTTGGATGCCTCATCGGGGTACCAAGCGCTATTAAATGCAAACCCCTCCCTCTTCAATCCCTCCACTATCCTTTCCAACCCAAATAACAGACTCACATGTACACTGCTCAGATTAATTTCATATTTCCCAATACTAATTCACCACTAATCCTGTTTTGGTTGGCGGAGTAGAATGCTACTCACTGAAAAACGCTTTAAAGCCTTGTCAGGAGTGGCAAGAGCTATATAAATGCAATTAGAATTGCAATTACATTTTAAGGCTTGTTTACAGAAAGCACACACTGGTGAAAAAATACAGTAAATAGGCTATGCTCCACAAGAAGGACGAACTCAAGCTTGATAGTCTAAAATAAATAGAGCCAGCAAATAGAAAGCAAGCAAATTTGAATTACAAACCGCAAAGCCTCTGGTAAGCAATGTTTACTCAACAGTACATGGTTTTACAGTGTATGTACTGGATAATGAGCAATGCCTAAAGCGTTTAACAATTGAATCTGTAATAAAAAAAAATCTAAGCAGAATTGCACCACAATGGCATGAGTTGTGCACCTTGTTGCATGTGACAGGATCTGTACACATCAAATGGTAGATAATTCAACCTGACAGGAGCAGGTCAGGAGACAATGTAGCACACAATTGATGGACTTATTGAATCATAGATTACCCTCATTTACTTTGAAATAACGCAGGTGTGCAAGCGATACCCACAATTAAAATATAATTTAAGTTGTACCACACTCTAGAGTTAGGGTCTGGCGTTCCACCTTCTCTCACTTTGGGTATGCCCGGTGTAGGAGTCTGTTGTTTATTTCCATGTTGCTATATGGATCTCACAGCCACAAAGAGAGACGAGCACTGCAAGTGAAGTATTACAGAAATTATAATGTTTGATAAATATAATACCTCAACGGTACGCAGATACAATAATATCTGTGAATCTTGTGATTATTCATGTTATGTATTCTTACTTGATGTCGTTAATGGTTTTTAGGTCTCGCGACCTATCAATGCGCATGCGCATTGAGCAGAGCGAGAATTCAAGTGCTCAAAATGCTCGTGAAACCAAGGGTTTCTTCGTGCGGTTTTCTTTGAGTTCACGTGAATCACGTGACCAAACAAGCACGCGCATCAGCCTCCCTCCCTCCCTCCTAATTGCATTTTTTCACGGCCGCACAGCACATCAAAGGGCTTCTCCCAGCGTGTGCTGTGCGGCTTCTCCTCCCCTAATTATACATGGCTGGCCAGTGGCCGGCCATACTTTCAGTTTCCCGGCCGCTCTTGTTTATTTTGTATCTGAAGCCTTTCAGTGGATGTGTTTATTGTTGGATTTTACTTGGCCAGTTCCCACTGCTGCATAAAGTGACTCTTTCAAATGTTTTTTTTCATCTGTCGTTGCACACATAATAGTTTCCTTTTATGGGACTCGCTAGGAAACTTCCAGTACTTCGATTGGCGTGGTTTGCCTTTTACCATAGTCACCCGTTCGTTTTGGCATTTTATGGCACTCTCCCCGCCAAACATCAGACCTGGTAACAATTGACGCATGCCCACACCCCTCCCCTCCCACAATATCCTGTGACGTACGCAGACATCAATAGGATCATTTTATATATGAACATGTTTGTGCTGGTCATTGACGTCAAGCAGTGCGCGAAAGGATTTGTGAGTTGTTGATCTCTTTGTAGTGGAAGCAATGATGTAGTAGTTACCCTGTTACTGTGATGAGGATTTGAAGATGGCAGGTATTCTAATCTTCTCTTCTTTTCTGCAGCTCATTGTTATGTCATCTTTTGTTTGATATTTCCTTCCGGCCTCATTTTCGTTCTTCTCTTTTTGATAAGGGACTTGCTTATATCCGCCCTTACATGTGTCTTTAGTATCGCTGGCTCTTATTGCTGCCAATGGTAATCAGCACATGTATGTTCTGGCTTTGCTGCTGTTACTGTTTTTAATCAACTGCCAAACAACAAAAGAGTGTCAATCTAAACATCAGACGCAGTGAGCACAGAATTTTTATTAGTATTTTGAAGCGTCAGAAGAAGCTGTTAATACAGTAGAAAATGATAGAGTGCACGTGTACAGAGATCTAGCTAAAAGGACCCTCAGGCCCCAGCTGAAAGCTGGTAGCCAGTTGTCTTCATCGGGTCCTCCTTAGTTGCTAGGGAAGGTGAAAAGTGCGTTAAAAAGAGTATGGACTACTCCTCAAAACTATTTTAATGAGAGGGTAGCTCTAACTCTGTTAAAACCAAAGTGCGAAAAATAATTTTTCAGGACTGCTAAACGGTTGTGTAAATTTGAACCAGTGAGTCCCTTTAATTGTGTGAAAAAGAAGTGTGATAAAATACGGTCAACATGTTTCTGCTGTACGAGCAATGAGTCAGCTCAGCATTCGTCAGGACCAAATAAACACAATACCACTCTGTGGTCGGAACACCCTAAAGCGTTCAGACCTATAGAGTGGCCACAAGGAACGATACGACCTGGAGTTGTCGATGCTCCTTATAGGAAAATCTTCCCCAAATTCCTCCTCATTGTAGGAGAAACCAAAAAATACAATATCGTAGTGTAGTGAGCCCCATGGGCATAGCGGCAGGAGGAAATCTTCACGTTCAGATTAGTCTCTGAACGACTCCCCGCTAGAAGACCTACGACAGCCACATCCGCCGCCCGTAGATCTGAAGCTTCAAAATACTAATAAAAATTCTCTGCTCACTGCGTCTGATGTTTAGATTGACACTCTTTTGTTGTTTGGCAGTTGTATCTGTAAGGGGTATGAGAGTGTTTCTTCTGACCCTTTCTCTCTTGTTGTTGGAACTGTTTTTAATCACTCAGAGCTCGCTACATCAACCTTTCATATTTGTAGTAGTGTACACTCCTACACTTAACAGTGTAACCTCACCATGCCCTCCAATAAATGAATGCGACCGAAGACCGCCGCCATTCTTGAGCTCTCTGAACATTAAATTGTCTGAACCCTGATAACTCCTGGAGGTGCTGTCTTTCCCTCACAGGACACTTGAGGCTTCTATGCGCTTCATCTCGTGCGCGACACTGCGGCAAACCGCCGTCTGTACTTCTTGCTTGCAGAGGGGTTTCCAGTGAGGGCAAAACGTTTGGTACATTTTCAGCAAGTCTCTGCAATATTTAGTGATTGCGTGTGGTTAACACCAGGCCCGCCCTGCAGATGTGCTTTAGCGGCTTTCATCGGGCAGTATCTGTCAAAAAGAAATACACGGGAAAGAGATTTGATGTGGGATATGATGAAACCAGTCTGAGTCATGCAATGAAGTGTTTGAAAAATAAACACCTTTCAGACAGACGTGTCCCAGCACAATTCTAAATTAAACACGAACTGCTATGAGGTTAGATGCCATGATCTGCATTAAACACATTAACAACTTTAAAATGAGCAATGACAACTAACCCTTCTGATTAATTCATCTACTTTGCTAAATTCTGAAGAGTTTCAACAAAAACATTAATCTCAAGAAAAAAATCTGAAATTCTTTACTGTTTCTTTTGTACTCGTGCAGCATTTCTCTTGAATTCGCTGACGTTAGGCTCTCTTCACTACTCGACACAGCCCCACGGCACCTCTTGCCTTACACAGGCTCACCTCCTGCCCCTTACTTGTCGGGCGTCACTCAGGCTCATGGCAATTGTCCCTGATTGTTAAAATATGTTGTGCCTGCTTGGATTTTAACCTACAAACTACACATACATGTGCTTCTGTAGCAAGAACTACTCCCCACCATTACTCATTTAAGAGCACCCCGCATGCCCCTCCATCTTCTATCCATATCCTTTACACCCACACTTCCAGAGGAACACTTTATTCATGCAGCATGTGCAGTGGCATGGGGAAACTGAGGAATCGGGGACATATTAAACACAGACTATGGCTTCATTTTAAATTTTAATCAGGAACCAAGGAGCCTGTTCTTCCAGGCACTGAAGGCATCGTACACTGTCCACTCCACTACGCACTTCCACACATTGTGTACTTGGCTCCATTGTTATGTATGCTACCAGTGCTGTAGTTACACCTAGACTACCTGTCATCATCCTTCAATTCACAGCCACCACTAACACTATCCTTCATCCCCGTTCCTACACTGCACTTACTAGGCAGTCTCTTCCATTTGTGCAGCAGGTGCCGTTCAGTGTCGTACCCACACAAACCCATTCATCCCAGATTATTCCTTTATTTTCTACATTGCCCTTTCCGAGCCTTTACCCCAGCATTTTCTAGGATTGTAACTTCTGTTAGTGCAGCAGGTGCAGTGGCTCCAGGGACAGTAGTTTCTTTCCCGTGGGCTTTCATCACTATCCGCACAAGTTGTGTTTTTTTGCGTCCTGCTACTTGTAAACAACCATAAGCTCACTATTTGTTCTCTAACCCCCCCCCCCTTGTGTGCCCTTCTTTCTTTTCCACATTAAAGCTCCACAGCTCCCCTTCATGTCCATTCACCCCTTTTGCCACCACTGACTCTACTTACATTGTCTCATCCATCAGAGGCTGCCTGTCTTCCTGGAGTTTACTTTCAGCATGCATGGTATTCTGCTCTGTACCAATGACACTTCATCCTTCATGCCCTTTCAGCCTGTTCCGAAATACAAACTATGCTTATTTAAACCTTGTCCTTTACTTACAAACTCACGTAAGTGAGGTATGTACTTGTCTCTCCACAAACACACCTCCAAGTCTCCCTTTCCCATTCCTGCACTACACAACTACACTTACTGGGCCGTACCTTTACAATGTGCAGCTCACTCTGTCCATCTATCGCCACCACAGCATCACTCGGCGCCACCATTCAACAACAACTGGTTCAAATATGTTCTCTCAATGTTTCAAGCTTTATTACAAATGTCATGAACAGATGTTAATATTTCACTTCTGTTCTTGGATTTTCGTCACAATAAAATACACTTACATAATCTTCAGAAGTTATTTACAAAAGTTTAAGCTATTGCCATTATAAATTATGATAACTTTTATTTAAGTATTATTAAAAAAATTAAAAGCCATTGTTATTTGTAATATCAATACATGTAAGTCACGTAAATACAACACATTGCATTACAAATGCTATAGGTGTCACATTTGCAAAAGTTATAACTGTTGGCATTGTAAATGATAAAGCTATTAATGTCACTATTTTCAAAACCAACATATAAATAAAATATTTGTCATTTATAAGACCAATAGCTCAAACTTTCCTAATGCGAGACCTATTGGCAACGCCAGTGCTTGTTGATCTTCTGTCCACCCTTTTTTTAAAGTGCTCCGATATCCTTTGGGATCTTGTTTGCGCTATATTAAACTTTATAAATGAATAAATACATAAATAAATAAATCATGAGAAATATTGTATAATATCGAAATAAGTTGCACATTGCTACTATGCCACCAGCAAGGCCTATGGGATAAGCTACTATTTCGGTTCCATTTTAGTAAGATCAGCAGAGCTAGTGGAAGCCCAATCAGGACCGCCTTTTAGCCTAAGGTGCAAACTGCTAACTGCGACAATTGTAACCCATACTTACTTCCGGGTGCCTCGTTTTTTCATCAACAACAATGGACACACTCAGAAACAGCTTGGATCTCTGAATATACAAAAACACGAGAGAGCATTATTAAAAGTAATGTTATGATTACATTCCAAACACCACGGAGCCTTTGCCATTCTTTCAATTATCAAGGAAGAACAGGTGTATTTTCTTAAAAAATATATAAATGAACATTTTTTAAACAAATTCACGAGATAAGTAGTACTTAAAATTATCCTGGTAGATTTTATGCCTGGACTGCGATGCCGTGAGATGTGTATCTCTAGGTTTTACTTTATAAACAATAGTAGTTTCTGTGAATTCATACAACTATGGATTCTGGGGTGATATTGACAATAGTTTGTTTGAACTATTTGTTAGTTGGGCTGGAACCCTTCTACTAGACTGCTTCCCCTCCCCCTCCCCTAAACACGTGCACGTGCAAAGAGGCCCACAATACCTTTCAAACTTTTAAAATGCAATTAAGTCTCTGTAAAGAACGTACAACTCTGTAACAAAACAGACGTGGGGAGGGACCCGGGCGGCCGGAGAATGAGACACAACTGTGCACACTTAGTAGCGAAGCATAGAGCAAAGAATAGGGGTGGGCGGGGCTTCGAATGCAAACAGCTTTGCACGCAGAGACCTTCCTTTCATCTCTGGAAGACTGACAGCGGCTGATGATCCCCGACTGTGCAGCGATGTCACCCCTTACCATTGATCTCCACCCCTCACCATGACCCCTGACCCCCCACTTTCGAACCCCTCTCTTTGGCTGTCTGGCCCATGGCGCTCTTCGGCCGGATTATGTGAAGGAAAGTAAATATGAATAAACATGCCTTTATTGTAAAACAAATTAACGTCTCTGTGTATAGTCAGGAGACAAGGAATGGGTAAAGAAGGCCGCAGTGAACGGAGGTAAAGAAGAGGACAAACAGGTTCAAGATTGCATTGCCGACTTTGGAGCTAATAGTCTCGGCGTCGGCTCAACATCCTGTGATTCTGGGCAAGTCTCTTAATCTCACAGTGCCTACCAAAAATGAATGTGTCCTTGTGTCGTGCCTACCAAAAATGAATGTGTCCTTGTGTAACGTAATCGGTGCTCATGTAAAGCGCTCTAATACCTTCGGGTCGAGTTCCAGCTTTATAAAACTGAAGGGAAACAAATAAAACAATTTTAAGTGCTAGTTGACACAGAGCATCAGGCCACGGTGCTGGCCTGGGGCTAGTAATACACCGCTCTCGAGGCGTGCGCACACACTTTAGGATAGCGAGGTGTTAATGGCAGAGAAGCTCCGGAAGTGTGCACACATACACTTTAAGACTCGCTTTTGTTAATGTCAGAGACGCTCGCCGAGGTGTGAAAACACACTTTCAGACAGTGTGGTGTTTGGTATTAGTGGTAGAGAAGAGATACGCAGACACATTTTAAGAGGCGGGCGGTTAGGGGCGAACAGACACCCATTGGAATGGGAGCTGGTACTGCTGTGGTGCGTGTGTGGAGCATGCTTAAAAACCAATAGGCTATAAGCAGAGCCATTGGAATTATGCCATTGTGTGGCCACGTACATTTTCGCATAATTATAGATTTGCCGCATTTGCCACATAATCCATCATCTGCCGCATAATCTGCGGATTTTAATGCAAAAAAATTCTATTTCAAAGGGTTGAAAATGTACAAAAAATGCAGCAACACATTTTGCTGAGCCTTAGAAGGCTTTTTGCAAAGTTGGACTGGCTAACTATCTGTTGCTTATTGGTATATTTAGGTGCCAAACTGCTACTAATGAGGTGCAACTAAAGCCCATACAGTGTTACCAAGTTTAAAAACAAGCATTGGAAATGCAATAGGGCTCGCATTAGGAAAGTTTGAGCTATTGGTCTTATAAATTAAATTTGTTTTATTTATGTGTTATTTTTTAAAATAGCTAAATTAATAGCTTTGCCATTTACAATGCCAATAGTTATAACTTTCGCAAATGTGACACCTATACCATTTGTAATGCAACATGTTTTGTATTTACGTGACTTAGATGTATTGATATTACAAATAACAATGGCTTGTAATTTTTTAAAATAATTAATACTTAAATAATTTATTTAATTTGTAATGGCAATAGCTTAAACTTTTGTAAATAACTTTTGTGAAGATTATGTTCAGTGTTTTTTATTGTGACGAAAATCCAAGAACAGAAGTGAAATGTTAACATCTTTTTGTGATTTGTAATAAAGCGTGAAAGCTTGAAAACAGTTTGAAACATTGAAAGAACATATTTGAACCAGTGATGCTGTGGTTGCACTGAGTGATGCTGTGGTTGCGCTGAGTGATGCAGTAGTGGTGCTGAGTGATGCTGTGGTGGTGCTGAGTGATGCTGTGGTGGTGCTGAGTGATGCTGTGGTGGTGCTGAGTGATGCTGTGGTGGTGCTGAGTGATGCTGTGGTTGCGCTGAGTGGTGTGTGCATCGGTGGAGCTTAGTGGGTGCATTGGTGGAGCTGTGTGGTGGGTGCATTGGTGGAGCTTAGTTGGAGCATCGGTGGAGCTGTGTGGTGGGTGCATCGGTGGAGCTGTGTGGAGGGTGCATCGGCGGAGCTGTGTGGTGGGTGCATCGGTGGAGCTGTGTGGTGGGTGCTTCGGTGGAGCTGTGTGGTGGGTGCATCTGTGGAGCTGTGTGGTGGGTGCATCTGTGGAGCTGTGTGGTGGGTGCCTCGGTGAAGCTGTGTGGTGGGTGCATCTGTGAAGCTGTGTGGAGGGTGCCTTGGTGGAGCTGTATGGTGGGTGCATCTGTGGAGCTGTGTGGTGGGTGCATCTGTAGAGCTGTGTGGTGGGTGCATCTGTAGAGCTGTGTGGTGGGTGCCTCTGTGGAGCTGTGTGGTGGGTGCATCGGTGGAGCTGTATGGTGGGTGCCTCGGTGGAGCTGTATGGTGGGTGCCTCGGTGGAGCTGTGTGGTGGGTGCATCGGTGGAGCTGGGTGGTGGGTGCATCGGTGGAGCTGTGTCGGTGGAGCTGTGTGGTGTGTGCATCGGTGGAGCTGTGTGGTGGGTGCATCGGATGTATGTCACTACCACGCACACTGTTACAACGGGTACCATTACAACGCGGTTGTAACAACGCAAGTCGTTACAGCGACTTGCGTTGGGGGCGGGCGCAAATTTAAAAAATATAATTTACTATTCCAACACCAGTCCCCGTGGATAGTAGGGAAGGTGTTGGGATAGTAAATTAAATGTTTTATTATCCTTGAGCGCCACCCAGCGCAATTCGTTGTAACAACTTTTATTGTTATAACCGCGTGGTAATGGTACTTCGTTGTAACGCGCGCGTTGTAAACGTTGTATACCGGGTGCGTCGGTGGAGCTGTGTGGTGGGTGCATCGGTGGAGCTGTGTGGTGGGTGCTTCGTGGAGCTGTGTGGTGGGTGCATCTGTGGAGCTGTGTGGTGGGTGCATCTGTGGAGCTGTGTGGTGGGTGCATCTGTGGAGCTGTGTGGTGGGTGCATCTGTGGAGCTGTGTGATGGGTGCATCTGTAGAGCTGTGTGGTGGGTGCCTCGGTGGAGCTGTGTGGTGGGTGCCTCGGTGGAGCTGTGTGGTGGGTGCCTCGGTGGAGCTGTATGGTGGGTGCCTCGGTGGAGCTGTGTGGTGGGTGCATCGGTGGAGCTGTGTCGTTGGAGCTGTGTGGTGTGTGCATCAGTGGAGCTGGGTGGTGGGTGCATCGGTGGAGCTGTGTGGTGGGTGCATCTGTAGAGCTGTGTGGTGGGTGCCTCGGTGGAGCTGTGTGGTGGGTGCCTCTGTGGAGCTGTGTGGTGGGTGCCTCAGTGGAACTGGGTGGTGGGTGCATCGGTGGAACTGGGTGGTGGGTGCATCGGTGGAGCTGTGTCGGTGGAGCTGTGTGGTGGCTACATCGGTGGAGCTGTGTGGTGGGTGCATCGGTGGAGCTGTGTGGTGGATGCATCGGTGGAGCTGTGTGGTGGGTGCATCGGTGGAACTGGGTGGTGGGTGCATCGGTGGAGCTGTGTCGGTGGAGCTGTGTGGTGGCTACATCGGTGGAGCTGTGTGGTGGGTGCATCGGTGGAGCTGTGTGGTGGGTGCATCGGTGGAGCTGTGTGGTGGGTGCATCGGTGGAGCTGTGTCGGTGGAGCTGTGTGGTGGCTGCATCGGTGGAACTGTGTGGTGGGTGCATCGGTGGAGCTGTGTGGTGGGTGCATCAGTGGAGCTGTGTGGTGGGTGCATCGGTGGAGCTGTGTGGTGGGTGCATCGGTGGAGCTGTGTCGGTGGAGCTGGGTGGTGGGTGCATCGGTGGAGCTGTGTGGTGGGTGCATCGGTGGAGCTGTGTGGTGGGTGCATCGGTGGAGCTGTGTGGTGGGTGCATCGGTGGAGCTGTGTGGTGGGTGCCTCAGTGGAGCTGTGTGGTGGGTGCCTCAGTGGAGCTGTGTGGTGGGTGCCTCAGTTAAGCTGTGTGGTGGGTGCATCGGTGGAGCTGTGTGTGTGGTGGGTGCATCAGAGGAGCTGTGTGGTCGGTGCATCTGTGGAGCTGTGTGGTGGGTGCATCGGTGGAGCTGTGTGGTGGGTGCCTCGGTGGAGCTGTGTGGTGGGTGCATCGGTGGAGCTGTGTCGGTGGAGCTGTGTGGTGGGTGCATCGGTGGAGCTGGGTGGTGGGTGCATCGGTGGAGCTGTGTCGGTGGAGCTGTGTGGTGGCTGCATCGGTGGAGCTGTGCGGTGGCTGCATCAGTGGAGCTGTGCGGTGGCTGCATCAGTGGAGCTGTGTGGTGGGTGCCTCTGTGGAGCTGTGCGGTGGGTGCATCGGTGGAGCTGTGCGGTGGGTGCATCGGTGGAGCTGTGCGGTGGGTGCATCGGTGGAGCTGTGCGGTGGATGCATCGGTGGAGCTGTGCGGTGGGTGCCTCGGTGGAGCTGTGTGGTGGGTGCCTCGGTGGAGCTGTGTGGTGGGTGCCTCGGTGGAGCTGTGTGGTGGGTGCATCGGTGGAGCTGGGTGGTGAGTGCATCAGTGGAGCTGTGTCGGTGGAGCTGTGTGGTGGCTGCATCGGTGGAGCTGTGTGGTGGGTGCATCAGTGGAGCTGTGTCGGTGGAGCTGTGTGGTGGGTGCATCGGTGGAGCTGGGTGGTGGGTGCATCGGTGGAGCTGTGTCGGTGGAGCTGTGTGGTGGCTGCATCGGTAGAGCTGTGTGGTGGGTGCATCGGTGGAGCTGTGTCGGTGGAGCTGTGTGGTGGCTACATCGGTGGAGCTGTGTGGTGGCTACATTGGTGGAGCTGTGTGGTGGGTGCATCGGTGGAGCTGGGTGGTGGGTGCATCGGTGGAGCTGGGTGGTGGGTGCATCGGTGGAGCTGTGTCGGTGGAGCTGTGTGGTGGGTGCATCGGTGGAACTGTGTGGTGGGTGCATCGGTGGAGCTGTGTGGTGGGTGCATCGGTGGAACTGTGTGGTGGGTGCATCGGTGGAGCTGTGTGGTGGGTGCATCGGTGTAGCTGTGTTGTGGGTGCATCGGTGGAGCTGGGTGGTGGGTGCATCGGTGGAGCTGGGCGGTGGGTGCATCTGTGGAGCTGTGTGGTGGGTGCATCTGTGGAGCTGTGTGGTGGGTGCATCGGTGGAGCTGTGTGGTGGGTGCATCGGTGGAACTGTGTGGTGGGTGCATCTGTGGAGCTGTGTGGTGGGTGCCTCAGAGGAGCTGTGTGGTGGGTGCCTCGGTGGAGCTGTGTGGTGGGTGCATCGGTGGAGCTGTGTGGTGGGTGCATCGGTGGAGCTGTGTGGTGGGTGCATCGGTGGAGCTGTGTCAGTGGAGCTGTGTGGTGTGTGCATCGGTGGAGCTGTGTGGTGGGTGCATCGGATGTATGTCACTACCACGCACACTGTTACAACGCGTACTATTACAACGCGGTTGTAACAATGCAAGTCGTTACAACGACTTGCGTTGGGGGGGGCGCAAATTTAAAAAATATAATTTACTATTCCAACACCAGTCCCCGTGGATAGTAGGGAAAGTGTTGGGATAGTAAATTAAATCATTTATTATCCTTGAGCG
This sequence comes from Lissotriton vulgaris, assembly GCF_964263255.1. Classification (NCBI taxonomy): domain Eukaryota; kingdom Metazoa; phylum Chordata; class Amphibia; order Caudata; family Salamandridae; genus Lissotriton; species Lissotriton vulgaris. The sequence continues at coordinate 851,090 of NW_028254059.1, forward strand.
CCACCCAGCGCAATTCGTGGTAACAACTTTCGTTGTTATAACCGCGTGGTAATGGTACTTCGTTGTAACGCGCGCGTTGTAAACGTTGTATACCGGGTTCATCGGTGGAGCTGTGTCGGTGGAGCTGTGTGGTGGCTGCATCGGTGGAGCTGTGTGGTGGGTGCTTCGTGGAGCTGTGTGGTGGGTGCATCTGTGGAGCTGTGTGGTGGGTGCATCTGTGGAGCTGTGTGGTGGGTGCATCTGTAGAGCTGTGTGGTGGGTGCCTGGGTGGAGCTGTGTGGTGGGTGTATCTGTGGAGCTGTATGGTGGGTGCCTCGGTGGAGCTGTGTGGTGGGTGCATTGGTGGAGCTGTGTCGTGGGTGCATTGGTGGAGCTGTGTCGTTGGAGCTGTGTGGTGTGTGCATCGGTGGAGCTGGGTCGGTGGAGCTGTGTGGTGGGTGCATCGGTGGAGCTGGGTGGTGGGTGCATCGGTGGAGCTGTGTGGTGGGTGCATCGGTGGAGCTGGTTGGTGGGTGCATCGGTGGAGCTGTGTCCGTGGAGCTGTGTGGTGGGTGCATCGGTGGAGCTGGGTGGTGGGTGCATCGGTGGAGCTGTGTGGTGGGTGCATCGGTGGAGCTGGTTGGTGGGTGCATCGGTGGAGCTGTGTCCGTGGAGCTGTGTGGTGGCTGCATCGGTGGAACTGTGTGGTGGGTGCATCGGTGGAGCTGTGTGGTGGGTGCATCGGTGGAGCTGTGTCGGTGGAGCTGTGTGGTGGGTGCATCGGTGGAGCTGGGTGGTGGGTGCATCGGTGGAGCTGTGTGGTGGGTGCATCGGTGGAGCTGTGTGGTGGGTGCATCGGTGGAGCTGTGTGGTGGGTGCATCGGTGGAGCTGTGTGGTGGGTGCCTCGGCGGAGTTGTGTGGTGGGTGCTTTGGCGGAGCTGTGTGGTGGGTGCATCTGTGGAGCTGTTTGGTGGGTGCATCTGTGGAGCTGTGTGGTGGGTGCCTCTGTGGAGCTGTGTGGTGGGTGCCTCGGTGGAGCTGTGTGGTGGGTGCATCGGTGGAGCTGTGTCGGTGGAGCTGTGTGGTGGCTGCATCGGTGGAGCTGTGTGGTGGGTGCCTCGGCGGAGTTGTGTGGTGGGTGCATCGGCGGAGCTGTGTGGTGGGTGCTTCGGTGGAGCTGTGTGATGGGTGCATCTGTGGAGCTGTGTGGTGGGTGCATCTGTGGAGCTGTGTGGTGGGTGCATCTGTGGAGCTGTGTGGTGGGTGCATCTGTGGAGCTATGTGGTGGGTGCATCTGTGGAGCTATGTGGTGGGTGCATCTGTGGAGCTATGTGGTGGGTGCATCTGTGGAGCTGTGTGGTGGGTGCCTCGGTGGAGCTGTGTGGTGGGTGCATCGGTGGAGCTGTGTGGTGGGTGCCTTGGTGGAGCTGTGTGGTGGGTGCCTCGGTGGAGCTGTGTGGTGGGTGCCTTGGTGGAGCTGTGTGGTGGGTGCCTCGGTGGAGCTGGGTGGTGGGTGCATCGGTGGAGCTGGGTGGTGGGTGCATCGGTGGAGCTGGGTGGTTGGTGCATCGGTGGAGCTGTGTGGTGGGTGCATCGGTGGAACTGTGTGGTGGGTGCATCGGTGGAGCTGTGTGGTGGGTGCATCGGTGGAGCTGTGTCGGTGGAGCTGTGTGGTGGGTGCATCGGTGGAGCTGGGTGGTGGGTGCATCAGTGGAGCTGTGTGGTGGGTGCATCGGTGGAGCTGGTTGGTGGGTGCATCGGTGGAGCTGTGTCGGTGGAGCTGTGTGGTGGCTGCATCGGTGGAACTGTGTGGTGGGTGCATCGGTGGAGCTGTGTGGTGGGTGCATTGGTGGAGCTGTGTCGGTGGAGCTGTGTGGTGGGTGCATCGGTGGAGCTGGGTGGTGGGTGCATTGGTGGAGCTGTGTGGTGGGTGCATCGGTGGAGCTGTGTGGTGGGTGCATCGGTGGAGCTGTGTGGTGGGTGCATCGGTGGAGCTGTGTGGTGGGTGCCTCAGTGGAGCTGTGTGGTGGGTGCATCGGTGGAGCTGTGTGGTGGGTGCATCGGTGGAGCTGTGTCGGTGGAGCTGTGTGTGTGATGGGTGCATCAGTGGAGCTGTGTGGTGGGTGCATCGGTGGAGCTGTGTGGTGGGTGCCTCGGAGGAGCTGTGTGGTGGGTGCATCGGTGGAGCTGTGTCGGTGGAGCTGTGTGGTGGGTGCATCGGTGGAGCTGGGTGGTGGGTGCATCGGTGGAGCTGTGTCGGTGGAGCTGTGTGGTGGCTGCATCGGTGGAGCTGTGCGGTGGGTGCATCGGTGGAGCTGTGTGGTTGGTGCATCTGTGGAGCTGTGTGGTGGGTGCATCTGTGGAGCTGTGTGGTGGGTGCCTCTACGGAGCTGTGTGGTGGGTGCCTCTGTGGAGCTGTGTGGTGGGTGCCTCTGTGGAGCTGTGTGGTGGGTGCCTTGGTGGAGCTGTGTGGTGGGTGCCTCGGTGGAGCTGTGTGGTGGGTGCCTCGGTGGAGCTGTGTGGTGGGTGCCTCGGTGGAGCTGTGTGGTGGGTGCCTCGGTGGAGCTGGTTGGTGGGTGCATCGGTGGAGCTGTGTCGGTGGAGCTGTGTGGTGGCTGCATCGGTGGAGCTGTGTGGTGGGTGCATCAGTGGAGCTGTGTCGGTGGAGCTGTGTGGTGGGTGCTTCGGTGGAGCTGGGTGGTGGGTGCATCGGTGGAGCTGTGTCGGTGGAGCTGTGTGGTGGCTGCATCGGTGGAGCTGTGCGGTGGGGGCCTCGGCGGAGTTGTGTGGTGGGTGCTTTGGCGGAGCTGTGTGGTGGGTGCATCTGTGGAGCTGTTTGGTGGGTGCATCTGTGGAGCTGTGTGGAGGGTGCATCTGTAGAGCTGTGTGGTGGGTGCTTCTGTGGAGCTGTGTGGTGGGTGCCTCGGTGGAGCTGTGTGGTGGGTGCATCGGTGGAGCTGGGTGGTGGGTGCATCGTTGGAGCTGTGTCGGTGGAGCTGTGTGGTGGCTGCATCGGTGGAGCTGTGTGGTGGGTGCCTCGGCGGAGTTGTGTGGTGGGTGCATCGGCGGAGCTGTGTGGTGGGTGCTTCGGTGGAGCTGTGTGATGGGTGCATCTGTGGAGCTGTGTGGTGGGTGCATCTGTGGAGCTGTGTGGTGGGTGCATCTGTGGAGCTGTGTGGTGGGTGCATCTGTGGAGCTATGTGGTGGGTGCATCTGTGGAGCTATGTGGTGGGTGCATCTGTGGAGCTATGTGGTGGGTGCATCTGTGGAGCTGTGTGGTGGGTGCCTCGGTGGAGCTGTGTGGTGGGTGCATCGGTGGAGCTGTGTGGTGGGTGCCTTGGTGGAGCTGTGTGGTGGGTGCCTCGGTGGAGCTGGGTGGTGGGTGCATCGGTGGAGCTGGGTGGTGGGTGCATCGGTGGAGCTGGGTGGTTGGTGCATCGGTGGAGCTGTGTGGTGGGTGCATCGGTGGAGCTGTGTGGTGGGTGCATCAGTGGAGCTGTGTGGTGGGTGCCTCAGTGGAGCTGTGTGGTGGGTGCATCGGTGGAGCTGTGTGGTGGGTGCATCGGTGGAGCTGGGTGGTGGGTGCATCGGTGGAGCTGGGTGGTGGGTGCATCGGTGGAGCTGTGTCGGTGGAGCTGTGTGGTGGGTGCATCGGTGGAACTGTGTGGTGGGTGCATCGGTGGAGCTGTGTGGTGGGTGCATCGGTGGAGCTGTGTGGTGGGTGCATCGGTGGAGCTGGGTGGTGGGTGCATCGGTGGAGCTGGGTGGTGGGTGCATCGGTGGAGTTGTGTGGTGGGTGCCTCGGTGGAGCTGTGTGGTGGGTGCATCGGTGGAGCTGTGTGGTGGCTGCATCGGTGGAGCTGTGCGGTGGGTGCCTCGGTGGAGTTGTGTGGTGGATGCATCTGTGGAGCTGTGTGGTGGGTGCATCGGTGGAGCTGTGTGGTGGGTGCATCGGTGGAGCTGTGTGGTGGGTGCATCTGTGGAGCTGTGTGGTGGGTGGTGGGTGCATCTGTGGAGCTGTGTGGTGGATGCCTCGGAGGAGCTGTGTGGTGGGTGCCTCGGTGGAGCTGTGTGGTGGGTGCATCGGTGGAGCTGTGTCAGTGGAGCTGTGTGGTGTGTGCATCGGTGGAGCTGTGTGGTGGGTGCATCGGATGTATGTCACTACCACGCACACTGTTACAACGCGTACCATTACAACGCGGTTGTAACAACGCAAGTCGTTACAACGACTTGCGTTGGGGGGGGGGCGCAAATTTAAAAAATATAATTTACTATTCCAACACCAGTCCCCGTGGATAGTAGGGATAGTGTTGGGATAGTAAATTAAATCATTTATTATCTTTGAGCGCCACCCAGCGCAATTCGTGGTAACGACTTTCGTTGTTATAACCGCGTGGTAATGGTACTTCGTTGTAACGCGCGCATTGTAAACGTTGTATACCGGGTGCATCGGTGGAGCTGTGTCGGTGGAGCTGTGTGGTGGCTGCATCGGTGGAGCTGTGTGGTGGGTGCTTCGTGGAGCTGTGTGGTGGGTGCATCTGTGGAGCTGTGTGGTGGGTGCATCTGTGGAGCTGTGTGGTGGGTGCATCTGTAGAGCTGTGTGGTGGGTGCCTCGGTGGAGCTGTGTGGTGGGTGTATCTGTGGAGCTGTATGGTGGGTGCCTCGGTGGAGCTGTGTGGTGGGTGCATCGGTGGAGCTGTGTGGTGGGTGCATTGGTGGAGCTGTGTCGTTGGAGCTGTGTGGTGTGTGCATCGGTGGAGCTGGGTGGTGGGTGCATCGGTGGAGCTGTGTCGATGGAGCTGTGTGGTGGCTGCATCGGTGGAGCTGTGTGGTGGGTGCATCGGTGGAGCTGTGTGGTGGGTGCCTCGGTGGAGCTGTGTCGGTGGAGCTGTGTGGTGGGTGCATCGGTGGAACTGGGTGGTGGGTGCATCGGTGGAGCTGTGTCGGTGGAGCTGTGTGGTGGCTACATCGGTGGAGCTGTGTGGTGGGTGCATCGGTGGAGCTGGTTGGTGGGTGCATCGGTGGAGCTGTGTCGGTGGAGCTGTGTGGTGGCTGCATCGGTGGAACTGTGTGGTGGGTGCATCGGTGGAGCTGTGTGGTGGGTGCATCGGTGGAACTGTGTCGGTGGAGCTGTGTGGTGGGTGCATCGGTGGAGCTGGGTGGTGGGTGCATCGGTGGAGCTGGGTGGTGGGTGCATCGGTGGAGCTGGGTGGTGGGTGCATCGGTGGAGCTAGGTGGTGGTTGCATCGGTGGAGCTGGTTGGTGGGTGCATCGGTGGAGCTGTGTCGGTGGAGCTGTGTGGTGGCTGGATCGGTGGAACTGTGTGGTGGGTGCATCGGTGGAGCTGTGTGGTGGGTGCATCTGTGGAGCTGTGTCGGTGGAGCTGTGTGGTGGGTGCATCGGTGGAGCTGGGTGGTGGGTGCATCGGTGGAGCTGTGTGGTGGGTGCATCGGTGGAGCTGTGTGGTGGGTGCATCGGTGGAGCTGTGTGGTGGGTGCCTCAGTGGAGCTGTGTGGTGGGAGCCTCAGTGGAGCTGTGTGGTGGGTGCCTCAGTGGAGCTGTGTGGTGGGTGCCTCAGTGGAGCTGTGTGGTGGGTGCCTCAGTGGAGCTGTGTCGGTGGAGCTGTGTGTGTGGTGGGTGCATCAGTGGAGCTGTGTGGTGGGTGCATCGGTGGAGCTGTGTGGTGGGTGCCTCGGAGGAGCTGTGTGGTGGGTGCATCGGTGGAGCTGTGTCGGTGGAGCTGTGTGGTGGGTGCATCGGTGGAGCTGGGTGGTGGGTGCATCGGTGGAGCTGTGTCGGTGGAGCTGTGTGGTGGCTGCATCGGTGGAGCTGTGCGGTGGCTGCATCAGTGGAGCTGTGCGGTGGGTGCATCGGCGGAGCTGTGTGGTGGGTGCATCTGTGGAGCTGTGTGGTGGGTGCCTCTGTGGAGCTGTGTGGTGGGTGCCTCTGTGGAGCTGTGTGGTGGGTGCCTCTGTGGAGCTGTGTGGTGGGTGCCTCTGTGGAGCTGTGTGGTGGGTGCCTCGGTGGAGCTGTGTGGTGGGTGCCTCGGTGGAGCTGTGTGGTGGGTGCCTCGGTGGAGCTGGTTGGTGGGTGCATCGGTGGAGCTGTGTCGGTGGAGCTGTGTGGTGGCTGCATCGGTGGAGCTGTGTGGTGGGTGCATCGGTGGAGCTGTGTCGGTGGAGCTGTGTGGTGGGTGCATCGGTGGAGCTGGGTGGTGGGTGCATCGGTGGAGCTGTGTCGGTGGAGCTGTGTGGTGGCTGCATCGGTGGAGCTGTGCGGTGGGTGCCTCGGCGGAGTTGTGTGGTGGGTGCTTTGGCGGAGCTGTGTGGTGGGTGCATCTCTGGATCTGTTTGGTGGGTGCATCTGTGGAGCTGTGTGGTGGGTGCGTCTGTGGAGCTGTGTGGTGGGTGCCTCTGTGGAGCTGTGTGGTGGGTGCATCGGTGGAGCTGTTTGGTGGGTGCATCGGTGGAGCTGTTTGGTGGGTGCCTCGGTGGAGCTGGGTGGTGGGTGCATCGGTGGAGCTGGGTGGTGGGTGCATCGGTGGAGCTGTGTCGGTGGAGCTGTGTGGTGGGTGCCTCGGCGGAGCTGTGTGGTGGGTGCATCGGCGGAGCTGTGTGGTGGGTGCATCGGCGGAGCTGTGTGGTGGGTGCTTCGGTGGAGCTGTGTGATGGGTGCATCTGTGGAGCTGTGTGGTGGGTGCATCTGTGGAGCTGTGTGGTGGGTGCATCTGTGGAGCTATGTGGTGGGTGCATCTGTGGAGCTGTGTGGTGGGTGCCTCGGTGGAGCTGTGTGGTGGGTGCCTCGGTGGAGCTGTGTGGTGGGTGCCTCGGTGGAGCTGTGTGGTGGGTGCATCGGTGGAGCTGTGTGGTGGGTGCCTTGGTGGAGCTGTGTGGTGGGTGCATCGGTGGAGCTGTGTGGTGGGTGCATCGGTGGAGCTGGGTGGTTGGTGCATCGGTGGAGCTGTGTGGTGGGTGCATCGGTGGAGCTGTGTGGTGGGTGCATCAGTGGAGCTGTGTGGTGGGTGCCTCAGTGGAGCTGTGTGGTGGGTGCATCGGTGGAGCTGTGTGGTGGGTGCATCAGTGAAGCTGTGTGGTGGGTGCATCTGTGGAGCTGTGTGGTGGGTGCATCTGTGGAGCTGTGTGGTGGGTGCATCGGTGGAGCTGTGTGGTGGGGGCATGGTAGAACTGTGTGGTGGGTGCCTCGGTGGAGCTCTGTGGTGGATGCATCAGTGAAGTTGTGTGGTGGGTGCATCGGTGGAGCTTAGTGGGTGCATTGGTGGAGCTGTGTGGTGGGTGCATTGGTGGAGCTTAGTTGGAGCATCGGTGGAGCTGTGTGGTGGGTGCATTGGTGGAGCTGTGTGGTGGGTGCATCAGTGGAGCTGTGTGGTGGAGCTGTGTGGTGGATGCATCTGTGGAGCTGTGTTGTGGCTGTGCGAGTGAAAACTGGAATGTTGCTTCTCTTGTGAACTGGCTTTAATTTCCATCATTGTTCTAAATGTTACAACTTGAGGCATATTTAAATCAGTTGTGCTAATGTCCGATCCCGGAAACTGCATTGTGCACACTTCAAATTTCAGGGCCTCAAGTAGCAGTCACTGTGTTTTATTTGGGAACAACTCGTCTCTGGTAGTTGTGCTCTAGGAAGATAATGCAGAGGTGCGAATGGAGATGTCTGGAGTGAATGGGACGAAGGGCTGTTTTTTTTTTCTTCTTCAATTTGCATCACGGGACCTGTGTATTAATGTCAACCTTTTTGTTGACTCGCGAATGAGGTTGATTTCATCACATACATTCAATGAGGACTAAACCTCTTTAGGAAGGTGTTGCAGGTTTGCAAAAATGGTTACCCATATTGAAGTCTTTAGAAGCATGGTGCTTTGTAGGATGGCGAAAATCACTGAAAAGCGGACATCATCCAAATAAGGGTAAGTTAACAAGCATGCGTCTGCATGTATGGCAAAGTTACGTTTGAGACTGCGAAGAAAAACCTCACTGAATGAGAGATCAAATGGGCATAGGCGTTGTTGCTCTGTATGGGAATTGTGCTCTGGCAGGGGCAGCCAAGGCTTTCGTGATCTACAAAACAAGAGTTAATTGATTTGGGTAATAACTGTCAATGCTCTCCCTGTTGCCGAGGGCCTCTGTTGCAAAGCTGTGCCAGGGGCTCGGCCTCGGCGCTGAGCTAGAGGGAGGGAGGGAGGGAGAGAGGAAGGAGGGGTAGATGGAAATGCAAGGCCGCAAATTAAAAAAACAACCATTGGTAAATGCATTGTAAAAAAAAAAAAAAAACAGCGGAATGAAGTCCAAGCTATCAGAGCTAGGGAAAGTTAAGTGTGCAGGCCAGGGAACGTTAAGTAAACGAGCCTGGGAGAAGGCATACAAGACCTCGGCATTGCTGTGGTGGGGAGGGGCGGGGAGAGGCAAGAAGGGAAGAATAGCTGAGAGTAAGGGTGACGAGACGCACGGAGAGCAGCAGCCTTTGATGTGCCGGCCGGTCGTGGGCAGTGAATAATTAGGGGAGGAGAAATGCCAGAGCGCACGCTGGGGTAAGCTTGTGGAGGGAGGCTGGTGGCTTTGATGCTGTGCACGCGCTTTTTCACGGGCACACCATCAAATCGCCCCTTTAGTTAAGGTCTGGATAAGCCATAATATGTTCGACATCTGCAATGCTTGCGCATTGGCAGAGGTCGAGCCCTAATTATGAAAAATGAAAGCAACACTATTACAAAATGTGCTGCCGCATAATTGGAGTTTTATTGCCACATAATGTACTCAACCCTGCAGCATAATTTAGCCCTCTCCTGCCGTATAGTTCCAGTGCCCCTGGGTGTATAACGTGGTGGCTGTGAGGGAACACACAGCATCCGGCATACCAGCATTGAGGCACACGCTACACTTAGATCAGGGAAGCACTAGTCGAGAAGTCCATGGCAATATGAGGAACACAACCTTTTTATCATAAAATGCCCTCTTTAATCATTTACCTTCAGATTTCTAGAGAGGGTAACACCTTGGCCATAACCTAAGCACAGAGAAGATAAGTGAGTCATTAATTCAGTGGCAGTAAATGCAGTGTTATGTCTCGATTTTGTGAGGAGTGAGGATGTTGATATCTAAAAAGTAAAAATGGGACACACACAATGGAACCGAAAAAAGTGTGCTCCTTCTTCAGGTCTCACTAGTGGCAGCATAAGCGCTGCATGCGCTCTTGCTTGTGAGAGATATTGCATACAACAAGGAGCTTGGAGCTGGCCCATTGCTTGACTTCATTGTCACACTTATTTTCAGCCTCCCAAATAGGTATAAAGAGCCATCTTCACTTATTCTTCTTTCCTCAGGAGCATGGATCAAGTACAGATTAATTGTCTTTGACTAGTGTCCTTCCTCTGCTACTTGTAATGGATTTGAAGTGCTTTTTTTCTTATTTGACAAAATAGAAGAGTGGGAGGTGCACAACACGGTTGAATGTAGTTTAAATACTTATTTGAAAAAGGGATGGGTGCACTCCAGGGTGGCGTTTCCGTCAGGCGCTTAGAGATATGAAACTTATGGGTGTACGCAAAGATATGCATATACATCCCCTGTGGGAGGCACTCCTTAGATGTTCAACACAATGATTCCAAAGTTCAAAGAAAAAACGTAGATTTAATAATCAATCTTCATTCATAGAGGTTTGTTTTCCAATGATATTCTCATCATATCACTGCAGTAAGTAAACAGTGCAACATATACATGGTAAACGCGAACTCCAATGCATTTCGGGCTGCACGCCCTTTGTCAAGGACAGCTGGAAAAAAAGGAGAACAAGCCCAAATCAGGGAAGAGGGGAGATGTGTGAAAACACTGATAGCGAGTGATAGAAGAGGCAATTATTTTTAAAGTGCCGATCAATGTAGTAATTGGGTCGTGTCCCGAGATTAAAAAAATGGGGTGTGCAACATGCGAGTCGATAGGTATGTGCACGGAGAGTTAGCAGGATGAGAGCAAGTGAAGAGCAATAAGCCGCCGGTGTTGGGGGCCGTGGGTTGACGTGGTGAAGTGAAATGACAAGAGTGAACTGAAAGGAGTGAGTGGGTAGACGATTGGAAAGTCGCGGTTCCGTAGCGAGAACCTGCTTACAGTTACAGCACTTACTTCATGGCGGTAGCCGTGTAGGTCGCTGCGTCAATGCGAAGGTCGGTGTGTTAAGATTCAATTTGCCCGGCCGGCGTGAGGGAGTGTAAATAAAAGGAAAGTGACGAGCAGGAAGTAAAGAAAGGACTAAGTGGGAAGTGAACGCGGGGGCCATCTTGGAGTGGGTTAAGGAGAGAAAAAAACTTGAATGGCTAAAGATAAACAAAGATAAACAGAGGGGTGAAGAGGAGTACAAAGGAATAAAGAGCAATGCGGTTATAAGTAACAATTAAAGATAACAACTGTATTCAACACGATCATTCAATCCATGTGGTTTGAGTGTCTGCAAGTGATATATCCATTCCAGTTCATTTTTGAGTAGTAGTTTGCGATTGTCTATGCCTTCAGTGCGGGTAATGGTTTCCAATACTGTAAATTGAAGTTGTGCTATGGTGTGATGAAACTCGTAAAAGTGCATGGCAACATTTGATTTTTCTTGCTTTGTGCGGATGTTGGATTTGTGTTCGTTTATACGAACTTTAAGTTTCCTTTCGGTTTTACCAACATACATTTTTCCGCAGGGGCATTTCAAAGCGTAGATGAGGTTCATGGAATCACATGTAGCGTTTACTTGTAATTTAATGGGGTGGCCTTTCATAGGATGTTTGATGTTATTGCCTCTGATGATACAATTACAGTTGCTATAGTTTAAGCATGGTTGGGTTCCTTTGTAGTTCTGGCTGGTCGGTGTTTGGGTAGAGAGAATTTCTTTGATGTTCTTGCTGCGGGTGTAAGCGAACAGTGGAGGAGTGTGAAAAATGTCCCGAAAATCTGGTTCCAATTGTAGAATGGGCCAATGCTTGAGGATAATGTTCTTATATTTATTGCTGGCCGTGGAAAATTTGGATACCAGGACCATGCGTTCGTTGGGTTGTTTTAAACTTTTGGAGAGGCTTTGTTGTCTAGTGATGTTGGCTACTCGTGTTTCTGCTTCATTGAGGATGTTTTCAGGGTAGCCTCTATCTAGGAAACGTTGATGCATTTCCTTAATGCGAGTGTTGTAAGTTTGTTCATCCGATACAATCTGTTTGACGCGTAGCATTTGCGAAAAGGGCACATGCTTCTTGAGTGATCCCTGGTGGAAGCTGGTGAAATGCAATGTATTATTGCGGTCGGTGGTTTTACGATGTAGATCGGTGGTGATTCCTTTTTCAGTGATCTTAATATAAACATCAAGGAATGAAATTTCTGTGTCACTTATTTGCCATGAAAGCTTGATGCGTTCATCTTTAGTATTAAGTTCTGTCAGTGCATTGCTGAGTGACTCTTGTGAGTCAGTCCACATAATGAATAAATCGTCTATGTCTCGCACATACATTTTTATTTTGTCGTAGAAGGTGTCATTGGCATATATATGTGTTTTTTCAAAATTTTCCATGTAGATGTTGGCATATGTGGGAGCCGCACAATTGCCCATCGCCATTCCAGATAGCTGAAGGTACCATTAATCATCCTCTTGAAAGTAGCTATGGTATAGCGTGTACACCATAAGTTCCATGATGAAAGTTTGCATGAGGGCGTCGATGTTGCTCTCAAGAAGAACTCGTTCGACAGCTTCAATCCCTCCCTGGTGGGGTATGGAAGTGTACAGTGAGCTAACGTCAGCTGTACACAGTATCAATGAGTCGTTGATGTTAACTTGAATTTGGGCCAGTTTGGTGAGGAATTCCGTGGTGTCTTTAATGTAACTGGTGGATTTGGTGACCAAATGTTGAAGGTATTTATCAATGTACTTGCCCGTGGGTTCATGTATTGATCCTTTAGTTGACACAATGGGTCGAAAAGGTGGATCGAGAAGATTTTTGTGTATCTTTGGGCTCATTTGGATTCTAGGGCTTCTAGGGTGTTCCTTGAGTAAATAATTTTTCGTGCGATCTTCAATGATGCCCGATTGGTGTGCTTTGCCGACTATGTTTTGCAAGATGCTTTGGAACTCCCTGGTGGGGTTGTTATCAAGTTCCATGCAACTGTAATTGTATCATCAGAGGCAATAACATCAAACATCCTATGAAAGGCCACCCCATTAAATTACAAGTAAACGCTACATGTGATTCCATGAACCTCATCTACGCTTTGAAATGCCCCTGCGGAAAAATGTATGTCGGCAAAACCGAAAGGAAAATTAAAGTTCGTATAAACGAACACAAATCCAACATCCGCACAAAGCAAGAAAAATCAAATGTTGCCATGCACTTTTACGAGTTTCATCACACCATAGCACAACTTCAATTTACAGTATTGGAAACCATTACCCGCACTGAAGGCATAGACAATCGCAAACTATTACTCAAAAAAGAACTGGAATGGATATATCGCTTGCAGACACTCAAACCACATGGATTGAATGATCGTGTTAAATACAGTTGTTATCTTTAATTGTTACTTATAACCGCATTGCTCTTTATTCATTTGTACTCCTCTTCACCCCTCTGTTTATCTTTGTTTATCTTTAGCCATTCAAGTTTTTTTCTCTCCTTAACCCACTCCAAGATGGCCCCCGCGTTCACTTCCCACTTATGGGTAGATGCATCAACGTTGTCATTTGCGATTCCTTATTTGCGAAAAATAAGGAATCGCAAATAAGGAATCGCAAATGGCAATGCATCATTTATTTCGCAATTTTATTGAGATTCGGTAAAAATCGCAATTTTTACCGAATCGCAATAAAATTGCGAGTTTCAAATAGCGAATTCGCAATTCCCATTCATTCCTATGGACTGAAATGCCCATAGGAATGAATGGGAATTGCGAATTCGCAATTTGAAAATCGGAATTCAACAAAGCATTTCAAGGGTGGAGAGGGGGGTCCAAAGGACCCCCCCCTGCACCCATGAAATGCACTTTTACATGTAAGTTACATACACACATGTCCTAAGGACATGTGTGTCTGTAACTTAACAGTTTAAAAAATGCATTTTTGTGCTTTTTTAAACAATTTAGCAAATTACCACGAGGTTCAAACTTGTGGTAATTTGCACTTGCAATTGTAAAATTCGCTAATTTTTTAACAATGATGCATTCCATTTAAGGAATCGCACAATTGCGATTCCTTAAATGCAATCGCATTTAAGAAATTCGCAAAATTAGCGAATTTGAACAAAAACTAATGATGCATATCAAAAAGCATTTTTGGAGTCGCAAACGGCCGATTTTAAGGAATCGCACCGTTTGCGACTCCAAAAATGCTTGATGCATCTGGGCAATAGTCCTTTCTTTACTTCCTGCTCGTCACTTTCCTTTTATTTACACTCCCTCACGCGGGCCACGCGAATTGAAACTTAACACACGGACCTCCGCATTGACGCAGCGACCTACACGGCTACCGCCATGAAGTAAGTGCTGTAACTGTACGCAGGTTCTCACTACGGAACCGCGACTTTCCAATTGTCTACCCGCTCACTCCTTTCAGTTCACTCTTGTCATTTCACTTCACCACGTCAACCCACGGCCCCCAACACCGGCAGCTTATTGCTCTTCACTTGCTCTCCTCCTGCTAACTCTCCGTGCACATACCTATCGACTCGCATGTTGCACACCCCATTTTTTAATCTCGGGACACGACCCAATTACTACATTGATCGGCACTTTAAAAATAATTTCCTCTTCTATCACTCGCTATCAGTGTTTTCACACATCTCCCCTCTTCCCTGATTTGGGCTTGTTTCTTCTTTTTTTCCAGCTGTCCTTGACAAAGGGCGTGCAGCCCGAAATGCATTGGAGTTCGCGTTTGCCATGTATATGTTGCACTGTTTACTTACTGCAGTGATATGATGAGAATATCATTGGAAAACAAACCTCTATGAATGAAGATTGATTAATAAATCTACATTTTTTCTTTGAACTTTGGAATCATTATGTTGAACATCTAAGGAGTGCCTCCCACAGGGGATGTATGTGCATATCTTTGCGTACACCCATAAGTTTTTTTCTTATTTTCCCATCATTGCTTGCCTATTGTTCATTGCACCGGATGCCCGTGTTGCCTTTCCCCCCTCCCATCCTCATTGACCATGCTGTTCTGTCCCCCCCCATAAGGAAATGCATCTTTCTGTAAGGTCACCCCCAAGTTTTTCGACTGATGCTGATGGTTTTTCGACTCTGAGAGTCCACTGAGGCCTGTTAAACAAACTTCAGTGCCAGTGCACCGACCCTAAATTATATGTTGAATTGGCTGCACGCAAGTGGAAACGGCTAACTTACCTGTAAGTACCCAGGGCATGTAAGTTAGAGGAGTACCCCAGGGATTGCAGCACTGGGTGTGCCACCCTGAAGGTCCACCAAGGAAAACAAGTCTCCCAGTCTGCCACTACAGAATGGCAGAGCAGTCATGCACTGCTGCCCGACTTTGCCATTAAAAGCAATGGAAAAGTCACTATTTCACCTGTACATCTGTGTAAGTGACCCCTCTGGCAGGCCTACCGACTGCTAGGGCAGGATGCAACATATGACAGGGGCAGGAAATGTATTTTACATCCCCTTGCAGTAAACACGCTAAACCACAGTATTTCCTGTGGAAAGACTTGGTTGTCCAATTGATGAGAACAGGATTACACTGTGAACCCTCAGATATGCTAACTCCTCAACGGTGCGACCAAAGTGGACACTCTAAGGTATCAAACAACCCATTACAGTAACTTGTTGCAGTGTGCACCTTTTACAAAGCTGCTACATGTTTGCATTTAAAACTACTGTGAATTCCCAGGCACACATGTAGCTTGTTTCCATGAGAAAAGCTTTCTTCCATCCAGCAGACACATGCTAACGACTCTTAAGAAGGAGAACAACTAGTGACTGCAGGCCAGGGAGAAGTTAGCTCCATCCTGCAGGAAGCCACCTGGGTGTTATCCTCGAAAGGCATGCTTCCAAGGAGAAGCTGTCTTTGAAGGGCATGTGTGTCACCCTAATGAGGAGGGCTGCCCCATAGTTTAGGTAGACAGGCTAGCATGGTGAACAGAGAGGAGAAACCAGTTGCCAAACTAGTTTCCTCGGGGGTGTGTAGCCCTGAGGTAGCCACACCCCAGTAGTGGGCTAGGGAGGTCTGAACACCGAGAGATGGGTCTCATTATCTTGGAAGTAGACAGGATTGTGCATTCTGTGATAGCCAGGTACTACACTCCACAGGAAGTGGTAACCGGTGGCAGGAAACCTAGCAGCCCATTGGCCACCAAACGCATCCTGCCCTGAGGGCATTTTCTGAGCATAAAAGGGATATCCCTGACACACATCCCTCAGATCTCTACCAACTGGAAGGACTGACAGAAAACTGCCTTGCTGCACAGAGAGACATTATTTTTTCCCTGGGCGACCGGCTGGAGCGTCAGATTTTCCATCATCGTTTTCCCAAAAGTATATTATCCTGCCACATCATCAGTTTAATTGGCTTCCTCGGCAGCCGTTCCAGCATTTGCACTAGTGGCTACAGTGCATGATTGCGGACACCCGCCCCTTGTCCATATTAACGCTATATCAGGATCAATACATCGGTGGCGCTGTTAAAACTAGAATGCTGTCTATGCAGAGAGCTGTACTTTCACCACACATTATGATGAAGTTTTTTCCTCTGTTCAGGATCTACATATCCGTGACCCCTTAAAGTAGAATCCTTTCCATGCCGAGAACTACTACTCCGTTTCATATTACGGCATAGTTCTCTCGTTACTCAGTTTATATGTATCCAACTATTGGACATCAAACAGTATATTTTACAGTTTCGATCTATATCCTTTTTTCCTGGTTTTACAGTACGTTAAGGCAGTGACCTGATGAAGGCGACCTCGACGAAACGCTCGTAGTCTATATTACAGCTCTGCCACCATCATTTGTGTCTATGTTTTAGTCTGTACTGTGTATTTGTATCATATAATTAGAAATACTGTCCACTAAGATAGAGCAACAATATTTTTGATATCCGCTTATATAAACTATAATCTCTTTTTTATACAAAAATAACAATAAATTAAAATATGATTGAAATCATGAGTTTTTGAAGTAAGTTATGTTCAGGCCATAGCAATTTTTTGAAATGTATGTTTTGGTTCTCTCAGAACGTCACAGCCTTATTGATTTAGCTATAGACCTTTACCTACCATATTGCTGCACAGAGGGACCAGCCAAGAGAGGCTACACCATCGACGACTGCACCTGCTGCACCTGGTGGCTAGTAAAGAGAGGGGCTGTGCCTGCCATGTCCTGTTCAAGGGGAATCTGTCTACAGAGCCCAGCCAATCCAAGAGGCTCGTGGGGCCAGCCGACTGGCCTCCTGTTCGCAGCACTAAGACACAACAGCTGAGGAGACTTGCTGGGGCAAGTTGGTATCTCAAAGTCTTCAAGCTGCTACCACCGCTACAGGGCAGCACCAGGGACCAAGAACCAATGCACAGAGTTGCAACAAAGTTTGCTGAGCCTGGGAGTGCTGTCAGAGAGCTGCTGCGACCCTCAGGAGGTGATTTATTGTTTATGTTTAGGAAATTTGTATTGCGCACAAATGCCCTGGGGTGTCTCGGCGCATGAGGACTGTAATCCAGACAAGAAGTGCTAGTGAGACTCACTGATTGAATAGCCAGGTCTTTAAATGCTTCCTAAAGATTATGAGAGTGGGCTGCTTTTAATGGAGAGGGGAAGGGTATTCCAGAGTCTGGCGGTGGCAACACGAAAGCGTCTATCTCCCCAAGAGGAGGTTTTTGTGCGAGGAACTGGTAAACAAAGGGCCATGGAGGAACGGAGCGTTCTTGAGGGGGTCGTATATATGAAAGGCCTTCTTAAGGAACTGAGACCCTGCATTGTGGATGGCCTTATAGGCGATGCAAAGGGCCTTGAACTTAATCCGATTTCTGACCCGAAGCCAATGAAGATGCCGGATGGCATTGGTGATGGATTTAAGTTTAGGAATGCCGAGTAAGACCCTAGCTGCAGCATTCTGAACTGACTGAAGCTTGTTCAGGACCTTCTCTTGGGCATTAAGGAGGAGGGCATTACAGTAGTCGATCTTAGAGAAGATCAGGGTGGTAACAAGGATCTTTCCCACCGAAGCCGAGAGATAGGGCATAAGCTTCTTGATTTTCCTTAGGAGGTAGAAGGATGAGGATACCACATTGTTTACGTGCTGGTTGAAAATCAGTTTATCATCAACCATTACTCCTAGGTTTCTGACCTTGGTAACAGGTTGTGGTGGGGTGCCCATTTCTTTGGGCCACCAGATGGAAGACCAGCCGGGGGATGGGTTGCCAAAGATCATGACCTCGGTCTTGTCTGAGTTTAATTTTAAACAATTTTTGGTCATCCAGGAGCTAGTGGCTAGCATACCCTCCTGAAATCTGGAAGCGACTGCTGCCCCATCTCTGTGTACCGCTAGAACCAGCTGGGTGTCATGGGCATAAGTGGTTAAACTCAAGCCGTAAGATTTAATTATCCTCGCCAAGTCCGAGACGTAGATGTTAAATAACTTGGGACTTAGCGAGGATCCCTGCGGCACCCCGCATGGAAGAGCAAAGGTGGGAGAGTAGAATGTACCCATCTTTACGGTTTAAATGTGATCCGATAGAAATGAGGCCAGGAGGTCCTTTGCCAGGTGGTTAATGCCTAAGATTGCGACACGGTCGATCAAGATTGAGTGATCAACCGTGTCAAAGGCTGCGGACAGGTCCAATAGTATGAGCATGGCTGCTCCACCTTGGTCCATGATTGCCCTGATTTCGTCCGTTGCTTAAGACAGTTTCTGTCCCATGACCTTGCCTAAAGCTGAACTAGGTGTTGTCTAGAAGATGATTATGATCGATGTAGTCAGACAGCTGCCTATTCATGAGTTTTTCCAGAATCTTGGCAGGCTATAGGACGGTAGTTGACTGAAGCAGTGGGGTCTAAGGACAGTTTCTTTAGTAGAGGTTTAATCACTGCATTTTTCCAGGCAGGGGGGAATATCCCTGTAAGGAATGTTGAATTACAGATATCCATAAGAGGGGGGGTGATCACCTCTGGCATCTGTTTGAGTATGGATGGTGGACAAGGGTCTAGTGGAGACCCTGATCTGGTAGATGTAATGAGATTGCTAATCTGGTCCGCAGTGACCAGGTCAAAATTAGGAAATGAGAAAGATGGGGGTATTAAGGAGGGGGAGGAAGTGAGATCGGTAGGATGGGGATGTGTGGGAAATGCTGAGTAGATCTTCGTGACCTTGGTGGCGAAGAAATCCGCTAATGAGTTGCAGAGGTCTTGATTTACCTCTGTAGGTTCACATGTTTTTTTGCTGAGTTCTGGGCAGAATCGATTTGGGCGGAGTAGAAGATACTTTTTTGTTTGATAATTGCTCGCTTATTTATGGACAAAGCATCCTTGTAATTTTGCTTGTCCTGAGGCTTGTATTGCTTCAGCCAGTGTCTTTCTAGGTTTCTACAATACTGTCTCTGGAGTCTAAGATACTCAGTAAACCAGGGTGCAGAGGGGATGGCTCGGATGGGGAATGTTTTTTTGGTCGGTACTACTTGATTACAGGCATCTAGGATCCAGTCCTGGTATAGGTTAGATGCAATGTCTGGGTTCGGGGTGGCGTCGAAGCGGGAATTTGAGAGGGTCTGAGAGAGTAGCGGTATATCCGTGTTATTCCGTGATCGAGTAATCTTGGGGATAAGGGCCTTGGACTGTGGTGGATTAGGTTTATGGGCCTTAATAGAGAATATTACTATTGCGTGATCGGACCAGGTTACTGGGAGAACCGCTAATAGTGGGATGTCTGGGTCATTAGTGAATACCCGTCTAGCGTGTTGCCTGCTTGATGGGTAGGGGTGGACACTATCTGGTGAAGACCTACGGCTTGAAGGTCCGATATAATTTTGATGGTATCTGTGTCGCTGGGAGATTCAAGATAGAAGTTAAAATCTCCCAGTATAGTGTAATGCGAGGTTTCAACAAGAGGTTCAACAAGGTCTTCTAGAGCTGCAAGAAAACGATTCCGTGAACCAGGGGGGCGATAGAGTTGTTGAGTGAGAGAGAGTAGCTGAAGGCCTCGCAGTCTGGGGGTTGGAGTGGGTCAATTTTTTTTACCATATAGGGCTCTGTGGATGATAGCAAGCCCCCCGCCCCTTCCTGTGGGTCTATCTTGTCTAATCACCCGATAGCCCTCCGGTGTGGCTGAACAGAAATCAGGGCCTGAGGAAGCATCACCCCAGGCTTCTGTAATAAATAGGATATCTAGCTCTTGATTGATAATGAGTTCTGCAATCTCGAGGTTATGTTTGGGGAGAGAACGCGTGTTGCTAAGTGCCGCACGGAAGTCCTTCCGCTTGGTTCCTGGGGAGTAGGAAGGGGAGCGAGGAGTAGGAAGGCTGAAGGGGCATGTGGGACATTGGGCTGGTTCGAGTAAGAGCAAGTTTGGCAGCAGCGGTGTGGAGCAATAGGATACCTTGGCACCGAAGTTAAGTACTTTCAGTTGTTCTGAGGAGTATCGTATCCTAGTGGCCATGGGACTAAAAGTAGTAGGACCAGGGGGGTGGCCCTGGGCCCGGTCCAGACGTGGACGGGCGCAGACGGGCTTGCCTTGGGCGCGCCTTCGGGGGCATGTGGGCTTTATACCGGTGGAGGCAATGAACTGCACCGCTAACCTCCCCATTAACCGGAAGTGTATAATGGCACTCACTTCCTGTTTATGGCGTCCGCTCCCTCCACAACAATCTGAAAAATCAGTGGTGGAACGGGGAGCACGCCAGTTGGCACAAGGTAGCTATTAACTCAGCAAACGATTGTGACACGTTAAAAACACATAGTGCAGTGAAATTTAAAAACAAGCGCTGGAGCTCTTAAGTTGAGCGTCCCCCTGTAATTTAAACACAGCTCCGTATCGGTGTTTCAAATATCAGACCTGTTGTGGCGATTAGTCAGGAGCGTGCTAACGGCACTGGTAGTCTAGAGAGTCTATTGTCTATTGACCTAGGAAGGATTGGCCTGTGACCCCAAAGCCGGGCGACTAGTAGTCCAGTGGCGACTGGACTTTGGATAGACCAGAGAGGACTAAGTGGGACGTTGACACTTCAACCAGGGCCCCTCCACCATCTTTTTGGACTGAGGTATCCCCGTAGGAAGACCCCCATCTTAAGTTTCCTTCATCCCTTGCATCAGGACCATAAGAATCCATTACAACATGAATAAAGTGCCTGGAACTGCTGGGTGACTGTTGCTTCTGTGGAAGTAACAGTTTCTAAGAACCTGGCTGCCCCACCTGACAAGCTCCCTGCTGGAGATGGTCACCTCAAGTACTTCTAGGTGACCGCATTAACACTTACCCATGTGTTCCTCGAAAAAGTTTCCAAGAGTCAAATTCATTGAATTTGGCAATGCTCGTTCATGGTTGAGTGAAAAATTATTTGGTTTATTATTACTTTTACAATCCATATCTTGGGAACCCTCAGGTTGATCTTTTAGTTCCTAGTGTCTAAATTCATACAAAAAAATGCACTCTATTTGAATAAATTGGGGTTGGAATTCTTGAGTGTGGTGTACATTTCTTCTACAATTATTTTGGTGCTGTTTAAATGCTTTACACTTGTTCCTCTGTGTAAGCCCTACAGCTCAGTGCCACAGCTGCCCAGGGTTGAACTGAGGGGTTGACAGACGAAACCTACTAGACCTAAAAGGGATTGGTATGTGCATTACACAATGAGGTCACACAACCACACCATATAATGCATCACCTTTCCTAGCAGTGGGATCCAGAAATTGTCTTTAGCAGTACCATACAGTTGCTGAAGACAAGTGGCCTCATTTATGAGTCTGTGCGTCACTTTTACGCCGCCAGTGCGCCACTTTTTGTGACGCACCAGTGGTGTAAAAAATGCGCCTTGTTGCGCCATATTTACAAAGTGACACATCTAGGTAGATGCGTCACTTTGTAAACCCCTGCGCCACATTATACCTGCGCCAGGTATAATGTATGCAAGGGGGGCGTTTTGATGCAAGAAAGGGTCATGGAAGTGACGCAGTGAAATCTGTAAGATTTCACTGCGCCATTTCTTGGCCGCTAATGCGTCAAAATTTTACACCTGCTTCGTGGCTGGCGTAAGACTGACGCAGGCACTAACAACATGGGACTTGCCCATGTGAAAGTACACATTGCTGGAGTTGCGTCACTTTTGTGACACACTCCAGCAATGCGTCACTTTTGCACCTACAGATACGTCCGAAATACTGACGAATCTGTAACTCCTTGCGTCATGATGCGTCATATTATAAATATGACACATCAATCATGACGCAAGGAGTGCGCAATGAAAAGTGACGCATCGCTGTTTTTCACGCAGTGATGCGTCGCTTTTCATAAATGAGGCCCAAGAACTCTAAGAATATGCATAGGCAGACACCTAGAAAAGAAGTTCTTGTTCCCAAAAAGTATTTTCTGTGGAAATTGTTGAACTCCAAAGTACTGTCTCCAAAGAGTTGCAAAAACTTTCTCAGGGAGTGGAGGGGAGCTCGAAAATGTTTGGCCAAGTTCCTAAGTTCAAATAAGGGTGGAACAAGTTCTACATACGTTTTTTAACAGCACCCAGGAGCCACTTTTTCAACAAGGAGAAATGGTGCTCAATTTGGCAAATTTGTCCTCCTACAAGAGGGATGACCTGAGGGCAAGTTGTGCGAAGAGTAAACTTATCATGGGAGCTGAAGTCAAGAAACCTACTTTTATTAAGGCCCTGAGAGATTGGGAGGAGTTTCAAAGTGCACCTCCACTCCTGGAAATGGAATTACCCCAAGTTATTGAGGAGGAAGAGGAGGTGGAGATCGATCATAGCCTTTTGAGTGCAGCCCTGGACTTGGAGGAGAGGGCCGTATCTCTGGCTGAGAGAATGTTGTCCCTAGAGGGTAGGATGGCCAGGTTGGGCTTGTAGCCCAGAGATGATGGCAGCAGTACTGGAGTTGCTGATGGGGATGCCCCGGTGTAAGGTTGCCCAAAGGAGTTTTCCCTAGTTACTTTTCAGGGGATGGCATAGACAAGTGGCTGTCCTCATATGGGAGAGCTCTCAAAGTGAGGAAGGCGGGTACACAAAACTGGGGAATACTTCTGTGGAAGTTAGTACCAGGGGTTGGTAGAGATAGGCTACTCACACTAGAGAATGAAGTAGCTGAGTCTTACAACTACATGAAGGAAGCCCCTGTTGAGCTTTTTGGTTAACTCCTGAAGAGCATAGGCAGAAGCTTATATCCCTTTAGAAAGGTACTACACAAACATGGGTAGACTTAATTGACACGTATGTTAAGGCACTGGATGGTTGGGTTAAAGGTAAATGGGTGGACATATTTGAGGGCTCCACAATATGTTGGTTAATGAGCACATTTTAACAAATAGTCATTCAGAGAAGTTGCACAAGCATCTGGTGGACTCTAAGCAGTCTAGCCCCAGGGTGCTGGGCAAGACAGCTGATTAGTGACTGAGAACCAGGGTTCTTAAAAAGTCCTGCGGTGGTGACCAGAAGAAAGGCAGTTATGCCCCTCTCAGGTGAAAGATGGGGGAAAGGATAAAAAGAAGGATAGCCCCAAATAGATCAAAACAACTTGAGGAACCGGAATTGATTTCCGGTTATGTAAAGTATGTAATCGATTATTTAGAATTAGCATGATGTATCTAGATTACTTACCGCAAAGCACGCAAACACTAGCATACACCCGAATTGCAGTAACTTAGGGTTCTAACATACACTGCTTTGCATGTTTTACACTTGCTTGACTTGACCGACGCCATTTTGTGGCCTCGCTCGAAGCCCTACATTAGCAGACCTTATTCAATTATTACACCGAAGTCGTTCTCCTGAGAAATAGCCCAACTGTTGCAATACTGCTGTCTCAGCTCGTTAGGCCTGTCAAGGTTATAGGTAGCAGGAGGAGGCCCGATAGGCACATTCCGGGAGGGGTGCGGGCGGACTCTCTCGGAGTTAGCAGAAGGGAGTCACCCGTACGACCTTGCTAATCTAGGATGAGCTAAACTAAGAGCGCTTTGTCTCCCATATATGGTCTTTCCCTCTGCACCAACCTGTACCAACTTGTATTTTTCCATCTTAGGTAACGGTTTCGAGAATGTAACTGTATATATGTGATGTTCTGATAAAGTGCCAGCAGTCTTCTCGGCGGACCTCGTGGGGTTAGGTCGCAAGGAGCTCCTCTGGCAGAGTTTGTTTGTTATAATAAACAATTGGACCTGCTGCACTGCCAACCGACTGATTATTGGTAATGGGAATGGGATTGGTTGTGAATATAACTCTAATTGGGAGGTGGTAAATATTTTCCGGTACTTCAGTTGGCGACTCCGCCGGGACTCCGCGTTGGGGTCGTCCCTCTGTAATCAGGAGAGAAACGGGACATTGAAAGGGGTAATCTTGATCGGGGGGTTGAAGAATAGACCAAAAAGAATTTGGGGTCTGCTCCGCTCTCCCGATCGCGAGAACCCCAGCTGCTAGTGGCCCCACGCCGGAGTCCTTTGGGTGTAACCCGAGAACCAGCCACGTTGGCCTTAGCAGGAGTTGGCAGTGAAGAACGTACAATCTGACCTGCGTGCACCAGGTGAGTGTCTTGTCTCGTTTTGTGTTGGATAACGTTTTTGCAATTTTGGACTTGGAACTTGGCATTTGGTGACCTGTGGTCATGGAGAAACTTTGGAAATAGGGGGTCTGACGGGGCAACATTGAAATTGCACGTGCAGATGCCTCTGGTTTTGTTCGTTGAGGGATGACTAGAGATAGAGACTAGATGCCTTTGTGGAAATTGCGGTTTTCACTCGGCCGGACTGCTCTCGGGAACGCCGGCAGTTGAGATTGGGTAGCACCCGGACAGATCTGGAGCGGCGCTTGAGAAAGCGGGCTTAGCCAGCATAGTTCGGGAGGTGAACCATGAATACTGTCGGATGGCCTGTAGGTCGGTCTGTGGTTTAGAAATCTGTGTAGCTATCTCTAGGCAGTCTAAGGACAAGACTGTTATTAGAACGCGTTTTGCAGCTTTGAAAATTTGGAAAGGGTTCTCCACAGGTGGGAGTCGACGGGCTCCACCTCTTGTTTGCAAATATCTGTGTTTCCGTTTGTTTATGTCAAATTGAAGGTTTGTTGTCAAATTGAAGGTTTGCTTTTCATTGAAAGAATGACTTTGAATGAAAACATGGCCATGTGTATGAGAGTGATATGATTAATGATCGTTGATTCTTCTGTGTTATGAACAATAATCCTCGATTCTTTTTCAGCTCAAATTAGGTAGAAAAGGGCAATACCGTGCTTTAGTAAATTATGCTTTGGCTGCA
This sequence comes from Lissotriton vulgaris, assembly GCF_964263255.1. Classification (NCBI taxonomy): domain Eukaryota; kingdom Metazoa; phylum Chordata; class Amphibia; order Caudata; family Salamandridae; genus Lissotriton; species Lissotriton vulgaris. The sequence goes on from NW_028254059.1 coordinate 875,502, forward strand.
TTCAACGAGGGAGCACAAGGTTGGACGAAAGCCAGCCAGCCCCTCCGGAAGGAACACCCAGCCATGATATGTATTGCAAGAACGGGATAGGCCCCCTTCTTTTCAATACCTTATGGCACAAGTACACCAAAGATAATGTGGAACTACAGTGGCTTAAAACTGGGTCCTTTGATGAGAAAAAGATTCAGTATTTACAAGAGCGTCTCTTTGCTAAACGCAGTAGACAGGCTATGTTTGACACCCTTAACAAATGGCAGAAAGAGGCGAAGAGGAGACGCATTCGGTCCGAGAAACTTCTAAAAATACAGCAAGGGCAAGCTGTAACTCAGAAAGCCATTGCACATGACAAGAATAAGACAGAGAAAAATATTGAGTACGCGGATAGACAGTTTAGGTTGCAGGTGGATAAAAGTTATGTAACACGAAATGAGACCGAAGATGAGATAGAGGATCTGTTAGATAAAAGACCTCCCCCACCGTATGCTCCACAGCGCATATACCCTGCAGTACCCTTTCAAGTGGTGGCTGCGCCCCAAGCCTCCGCACCGGAGGAACGTGGGTCTCTCACCCTTCAGGGGAATGTCGGTGCCCCATCTACCTCAGTGAGAGACCTGGCCACCCTCGTCCCTGACCCCAGGCATACCCTGGAATCACCCCATGCACTGTTAAGTGTCCCGAGCCCCGTATGGACCTCCCAATCAGCCAGCACAACGCCCGGAGAATCGGGACAGACACCAAAAGGGGGACCGGGAAGTTTGGATGGTAAACAACTATTCACTAGAGCATCTGTGGAGTATGGCGAAAAGGAAGCATTAGCAGATCAGGCCGCCCAATGGATGCGGAACAATGTATATACTGTAGCCGACATATGGAGTACTCTAAAGGATCTAGAGCCGGTGATGCACCAACACGCGTTGTACCAAATGTCCAATTTCCTCATGGGAGCTTGGGAAGTCAGCTTCCGAGATGGAAGTGCCCCTCAGATACTATATAACATCCGAGATTGGACCCATAAATTCAACATGGATCTACAGGAGGTATATAAGAACGTAGACACATTGGTTAAATATCGAGGCAGGATGATTTTAAAGAGCCCCATCTGTACTTCTCAACATCCCATGCGAGAGGTACATCCTATTTACCCTCCCGAAATTCCCGAAGCGCGCGATAATGCCCAGCAAGTAATACGGGCTCGAGTGCAAGCCCGGTTCCATGAGCAAAGGGTATACACTCCGTGGAAAAGAAGCAAAGTTCTTGCTCTGAAATCCCAACTACCTGACCCCCGTAAGAATCCCACCGCCCACTATAAGGAACTGATCGAGGCTGCGGCCTCTGCCGTAATGACCCTGGCAGATGTCGAGTTATTCTTTGGGTTACTAGTTCCCGTTGATATATGGTGGCAGGTACACGACACTGAACATGCTGAGCTAGGGGGAACATGGGAAGACTTGAGAGGTTGAGACCGAGATCGTAAACCAGGGGATAAGCCTAGGAATTAAATAACTTCTCTGGCGGCAAAAATAATAGCATATATGCACACCTTGATACGCGAAAAGTTGACTGGGATAAACTGACAGCTTGTAGACAGAAAAAGGATGAAAGTGTATCCGACTTCTTCACTAGATTCGAAGGAGTCTTCATTGACTTTAGTGGGCAAGATTTGGCCACGGAGGGTGGAATTAGGTTGTTTGTGAACAGGTTTGAAACGAACTTGGCCCCAGAAATTTCTGCGCGGTTACAGGCTGCAGAAAGTACCTGGACTACCTCCACCCCTTCCGTGATTTTGAGTATGGCTCAGTAGTAAGAACATAGAGAAAACAAAAGTAAGGATAAAGTAAAGAAAAAGGCCAAAGACCTCAAAACTCGGGTGCTGCTTCAGCAAGTTGTCCGAGGACAAGGAGGGGGGAGAGGGGCCAGAGAGCCCATGTCCAGAGGGGCGGGCGCAGGCCGAGGCACGGGAGGGGCTCCGACGGTAGGGATAAACCAATGTTCATATTGTAAAGAGGAAGGACATTGGAAAGCGCAGTGTCCGTTGTTGCTTGCCCAGAACGGTGCAGTCCGAGGACGGGGACGAGGACGAGGCGGCCCCGATCGGAGTGATATGCGCAGAGAGGAAGGATCAGGCAAGTCTGAACAAAATCATTTCGATGGTCACCAAAGCAGGCAGTATTATCATGATGATTACGCATTTGAGGATCAGGATGCGTATGTCCACGCATAGGACAGCCAGGGACAGAGTAGGGGCCAAGTGTCGATCCCGGTCAATCAACAGGGACCTTATGTAAAAGGGGAATTAATGGGGACTTCTGAGAATTTCCTAATTGACACGGGAGCAATGAATAGTTCAGTTGCTCGATCATTGGTTCCAGGGGAGGCTCTGTCCGGGCAAAATAATGTTTCCGTGGGATTCTCGGGAGTCCCGGTTGTCAGTCCCATCTCAAAACCCCTCCCCTTTACGATCGGTCCTGCCACTGTTGAAACACCTTTTCTGCTAACTTCGCATTGTGGGGAGAATTTGCTGGGCTTGGATATGCTGAAAAAGTTGAATGCCAAAATACATTGCTCCGCTGATGGGGTTTATTTAATGATAGAACCCTACACTGACTGCCTGAAACAATGTTTTGGTAAAAACGAACCTCTTCCCCCTGAGTTTGATGGCATTCCCGCGGCCTTATGGGCGACCGGGGATGCGGACGTGGGTAAGTTGGATTTTCCTCCGGTTCATATTATGTTGAAACATGGCGCGAAATTACCACCCATCCCGCAGTATAAAAATGCACCAGCCAATGAACGGGCTCTGCTGTCCATTATTCAAGATCTCATTGACAAAGGGGTGGTGGAAGAAACTGCTGCTAATATTTGTAATAGCCCGATTCTCCCGATTTTGAAAAAGAATTCTGATTCCGGTACACAGGGACATGGTGATGCTCAGGGCCGGACTGGGACTTGAAAGCAGCCCTGGCAAATTTCTGCAGACCAGCCCTCGCCTGGCGCGTAGCGAGCGAGCGAGCTCAACTGCTACTAGGGGGGCTTGGGGGGGTTATCCCCCCAAGAAAATTTTGGGAAACGACAAACCAAAAGGATGAATTTTACAGCACATTTTTCAGTACATATTAAATTGTATCAACTTTCAAAGTACAGTAAATAGTAGATGATGACCTTAAAGAGCACCAGGTTAGCCACCCAGTCAAATGTACCCATAGACATCTTTTCAGAGAGCATCAAAAATAGACACAAGTAGTGAATCAGAGAGAGCAAAGTAAAAGTGAGACCAACCCCCACATGGTGTCTGAGGGTGGTAAGTAACGGGTGTTTTTAGAATTTAAGCGAAACAGAGGATACTCCAGGAGCAAGATCTATCTAGGACAGAGCAAGGTACGAGTATTTTGATCCTGAGTTTTGGCCGTCAGTAATCTTGTTCCTCTTTCAGAGAGCATCAAAAATAAACAAAAGTAGTGAATCAGAGAGAGCAAAGTAAAAATGAGACCAACCCCCACATGGTGTGTAGCGAGCAAGCACAGTGAGCAACCACTACTAGGGGGAGTTTGGGGGGTTGAACTTGTCCCCCCGAAGAAAATTTGAGAGACAGAAAGGCCAAAACAAAGCAATTTCCAACACATTTTTCATTACATATTAGATTGTATTAACTTTTAAAGCATAGTAAATTGTCACTCATGTTGTCACAAATTAAGCACTAATGTGATGTCACACATGACCACACAGGCCGCTGACTGAGGCCAGAAATTGTGGAAATGTCACACATAAGCACCAAGGCACTGACCCAGGCCTGGTTACACCACCAGGCCAGTAAGCATGCAAACGTCACATATAAGCACCCAGGCCGTAAGCATGGAAATGTCACACATGAGCCTCCAGCTCCAGGTCACTGAGGCCAGCAACTATGAAAATAGCATACATAATTAAGCACCCAGGCCAGAAAGCATGGAAACGTCACACATAAGCACCCAGGCTGACAGAAGGCATGGAAATGTCTCAAATGGCACCCTAGCCAGAAAGTATGAAAAATTAACACAAAAGGCCCTCGCCTTGACATGACACATCTTTAAATAGCCTACTTAAGTGGGTGGCAAAATAATTGTTGCAGACCCACTAGCAGCATTTAATGTACAGTCCCTGGGTACATGTAGAACCACATTTCTAGGGACTTACAAGTACTTTAAAATTGCCAATTCGGTGTAAGACACCATGTTTCAAAGGAAAGAGCGCAAGCACTTAAGCACTGGTTAGTGGTAGTAAAGTGCACTGAGCCCTAAGAGCCAACAAAAATTTCCTTTTTTGATTCAATAAAGCAGATGAAACCGGATTTTAATTTAGAGGAATCTGAGGCCGACAGCGACTTATCTAACCATGTCTCAGCAGTCAGTATGAACAATATGTATCTAAAAAACATTTTACATGTGCAAATGGCGCTGGGACTTTTTCTGTAGGCTCTCCTTACTGCAGCATGATGGTTTCTTTATACCATTTTTATAGTGGCAGGCAAAATGGAGTCAGTCAGTGTAAAATTGCTACAGATTTTGTGTATTTGTTTGATTAAATATCTGACTGCCGGCCTGAGCGAGGTAGCAGTACTGATGAGATAAACAACAGTGCGGAAATAGAAGCCACTGTTTTGGGGCAGATCACAGATTACCTTGTTGAATCAATCAATGTGCTGCTTCAACATGTACAACCGCATAAAAAGATGCATCGTATAGAAGTGGCATATGCGGTCCCTCCCTCCCTCCTCTTGAGATACTGCTGTGCGGCACCAGTAGTCTGAAACAATTCGAATATTGCGTTTTATTCCAGTTGCTCTTGCTTCTGTGTGGTTATTCTAGGTGTAGAAACAATACATTTTTTAACTAGCTACTGAGCGCACAGCAAGTGAAATGAGTTGCTATCTGAAGTGCCTCGAAGATTACTAGGAGAGTTTGAATTATTTATGCTGCATGGAATTTCAAATTATGCGGCATATTATTCGATGAAATAAGCATTGGCTTTATTATGTAAGTACATTTACATTTCCTCATTCAGGAGAGAGCGGAGTGCTATACAGAGTACACACGCTCCTTACGAAATAGCCCTTGAATGAAAGGTTTTATTTGCTCATTGAGTCCCAGTTATGAGGAAACGGTTATGTTATGTAATTTAAGGCTAATTTGATCTTGATTAAAGAGGCAACTACTTAAAACTGCCTCATTTAAGATGTTTTTAAATCCAGAAACTAGGGGCCATGCACGAATAACCAGTTGCTTTCTATCCCGCTCATTAAGAAATAACTCCTCAGGCCGCCTAGCTCAGTGCATTTATTTGTATAGCGTGTGTGGCAACCGTGGCACTCGGAGACACGTTTAGGATTTTAGCTCTTCGACCTTTCAAAAGAAAGTTGGACACGTTTGGGGTTCTTTTCGGGTGCACTTTCGAGATACCGGCCGGCTACTTGGAGAAGTGTCCAATAGCAATTGGTTTCATCATGCAAATACCTTTCCTGGAAAGGTATTATTTCTTTCCTCCTCTTTAACATTGAAGCGCACTATTTCTGCTTTAACTTGCTGGTATAGAGGAGACGCAGAATGCTCAAGGGAAGCACTTACTGCCCCACAGGGCTCAACATCCCAGAGGAGACACAGAATGCTCAGGGGAAGCACCAGTGCACGGTGGGAAGCACTTACTGCCCCACAGGGCTCAGCATCCTAGAGGAGACACAGAATACCCAGGGGAAGCACTAGCGCACTGTGGAAAGCACTTACTGTCCAGCAGAGAAGGGGGGGGGCTGACAATGCAACCAGCTGGACTTTGGTACTTACCTAAAGAGCTGTAGAATCTTGCAGAAACCGTAGAACGGTCCTGACCAAGGTCCTGACCAATGTTCCCTCACATTTTTTTCCTTTGCGTGCGGCAGTGTTTGGTCTCTGTGCGCTGCAGCCAAGGCTATGTGCACCAAGTATCCGACCATGCATGCGAGTGCAGCAACAAATTATCAGTGCAAATACTACTCCAAGCTTTTACTTAATGTGAAAAGAAAGGGAATTTTCACACACACAGCGCCAGATGAGGGGTCTCAAGATAGATTTGCAATTTAGATATGCATGCCATAGTCTTGCTGGACAGTCCTTCCAAGAAATGGCAAACCATGAACGCCCCACAAAAAGCACTGATTGAAGTGAGCCGACCCAAAGCCCTCTCTCTGTATTAATTCTTGTAAATCACAGAAACTGCCTAATAGTGCGTATTCACCTGGATAGAGCTCATGTTATTGGCCTCAGACGTCACTCTCTGTGGTATGTGGAGAGGCCAAAGTTTGGAGGTGCATGTAGTCTTGACACCTCTAGGACCCATTGACAGGCACTGTACGAAACTAGCACTGCATTCTGTCTCAACTCCAGAGCTCTCAATCAAGTCCTGCCATAAAAATGCACCTGCAGCTTCTTTTCATGAAATCAGAATGCAACTCAGTTCACAGTATGCACTGTACAAATCATATGCTGCATCAAATAAATACCTATTCACATTTTCTGGAAAAGCAAATCCTCTTAGGAAACTCATGATGAAATACAATGTGAAGCATCCATATACCACTATGTATTTTGTTTTAAATTGTCTTTTAATGGGGTGACAGAAGCCATGAAGCAGCGCACAACTGTTGCCCATAACAAAAACTGAAGTCAAGGGGCCATAATGCCTCTTTTTTATTAGAGTATCCTGACTGGGAGCCTCACACCTAGGTGAAATGGAGGGGAAGCAAAGAATATATATATATATAATATATACATATTACTACCCCTGATGAGGCGTCAAAGCACTTTTCGGCGAGTAGCACGCTACTCCTGAACCCAAAAAGGATTAGTGGTGGGTTAGTATAAGAAAATCGGTAAATATATGTTCATTTGAGTGGTGGACATGTGAGTTTGTTAGTTGGATTGAATAGGATAATGGAGGGATGGAGGAGGGAATAGTCTAGAAAGTGTTATTTAGGAGATCATAGCAGTGAGATGAGGATTGTGAGGTGTAAAAGGAAAGATGGAGGTGGGACGAGTCTCTAGAAAGGGATTAGGGAAATCACAGTAGTAAAATGAGGTTTGGGATACATGAGGGGTGGATTCAGAAAGAATTGTTTGGGAGATCATAGAAGTAAAATAAGGCTTTCTTAAAGTGAATACATTGAAAACAACATCAAAACATACTTCAACTAATTATGCTTTCAAAGTCTCTGCCCGTCCTAAAACCCATAAGATGTTTTAAAGATAAACTCAATGAAAGAAATTCAACACTGGAATTTACGTGCTTTTACACTGTGAACAGAATAAAATGTTCCCCCGTGTTAAACCAACCCATGTGCATAAACCAATTGTGACAGCTTAATTTGATAACCGTTGAACCAACTCAATGGTGCACAAAATAAACCGGTCATTGATTACCAATTTTTAACACTGTAAGTGACGCTACTTCATTCAAACCATGCAGTTTAAATAAGCATGTGACTCTAAAGGATATGCAAAACATACAAATAGACCAATCCCAATCATGAAAAAAGGAAAGAGACATTCAGAAACACCCTGCACATCATACCCTTTAATGAATCAACCATGTGCTGTGATAATAGATTATTAGCATAAAATTCCTTGAATAACAATTGTAGACACTAAAATACTGAATAAATATGAGAAATAATGATGATTGGCAATAAGAAATATTTAACAACCAAATTTTGTTCAAATGTTGACCTTGACATTATCAAAAACAGTACTCTGTAAATCACATTTCAAAGCTTTGATGTTGTAAAGATAACTCCCACTGATGGACTAAGTATTTCCACGAGGCCTCCGTGATGGCATTTTCCTTGTTTGTTCCGTCTTCTCTTCCAGAGAATGTAAGAATATCAGATTTGTTGGTCTCCCTAGTATTTACACAAATTACAATTTAAATACCATTATTTTGTTTTATTCCTTTTATAGCGCTTTAGCACTACAGAAGTGATAAAGTGCTATAAAAAAAAAGCAAAATAGTGGTATTTAAAATATTTGTGTACTTGTGATGTAAAGTGATCTGACATCCTGCATTGGGATGGAAAGTGCCACAACTCATCCCAATGCATGGTATCATAACCCCTTACATCACACGACAGCCTTTTAATGAACATTTGCAGAGTGATATTTATCTTTCCAGGAGGAGTGAGTGGAACAACGGAAGCCCACTTGTAAATCATGCCACAAGTAGAAAGCTTTTTTTATTCCCTCCAATGCTCCTGACGAGCTCAGCTCGTCATGACCATTAGAACGCTCACACGCGGGGCTAATTCTCCTGCTGTGCTGATCGTTCTAAGTAAACAGGTGTGGACGTGACGAGCTGAGCTCGTCATGAGCACCGGGGCACTGCGCTCCCCCCACCCCCGCCCCGCCCCCCAGCACAGCAGGGGAATCAGCCCTGCAGTGAAGGGGTTAAAGAAAAAAAAGACAGACGTGCCCTGCAAGTACATTTTATTTATTTATTTATTCATTTTATTTATTTAATGCGATTTTATGTAGCACAAATTTTACCCGAAGGTGTCAGAGCGCTTTACATAAGAACCAGTTGCAAAATATAAGGACTTAGGATTACATGCGTTACATGAAAGATACCAACAGAAAAAAATTGAAAATGTACAAGATGTACAGTCACTCAAGGAAGAGATACAAATGGATAAACTCTAAGAGTCACATAGGAATGGTAGAGAGTACAAAGGTCTACTGCATATACTAGTGATTAGAGTTATCTCTATAAACATATAATATACACATAGTAGATTTTCTCAAGTCAAGAACCCAAAAAAAAAACCAAAAAAAAACAGAAGAGCAGAAGAGAAGAGTTCCATTAAGTGAGGTCGGAGGGGGACGCAGTCACAGCACCAAGGGAGGGTGGGAGGTGATAAAGTTATGACACACAAGCATTTGCTGGTTATACTTAGTCAGAGTAGAGCCTCTATAGTGTGACTCCAGGGCTAACAACAGATCTTCCCATGTGCAAAGATTGAGTATAGCAGGCCTTAAATGGCAGAGGAGGTATTCGCAGAATGCACTGATTATATGCGGTCAGCATAAATGCCCTGTGGGGTGTAACTAGACAACAGAGGGCAGGGCACGGTGTGCCCTCAATACAGGCAGGCATCGTAAATAATCTAAAGAGGCAATTCACAAATGCTCTAGGATGTACAGCAAGGAGTGATAGAGAGCAGTTTTCCTAAAGCACTAGTGAACGGTTACTTCTGTATGATCTGGCATTGATTTAGAAGCAAAGAAGAAAGGCTACATGTATGCAGAAGTTACTGCATCCTAGGTTTCATGCTCTGCGTGTGACAAAAGAGCAAACACAGAATTGCACTGGGTAAAGGCAGCTATGATAAATACTCTCGAGGGATATCCTTCTCGGGACTGTTCCCCGAGATTGTCTGGCTTTTGTCGAGCCGAGCCTTCATAGAAGTTCTGCCTTCGTAGTGCAATGCAGATCGTGTGGCCTTTAAAATATATTTTGGGATTGTGAAAGCGCATCATGCTTTGAGACAGCGCAGCGCTGCTATTGGGTGACTTTTTAAATACATCAGTGTTTATGAAAGTGAGACAGCAGCGCTGTTTCAAAGCATGATGCGTACTTTCATGATCACTGAGATGTTTACAGGGCGATGCAATTTTTTTCACAAGACCCGCTGCCACGTTCCAATTAATAAATAGATTCGACTCCTGACCCAAACTCGATCGGAACTGGCAACAAGTCGGTACAACTATTGAGAAGCATACAGCTTCTCCAATGGTTTCGAAAGCAGACATTCACCGTCCTGGGGCCTTCAATGAGAAGAATGGATCCCGCCTTCGAGCAGTACATAGGAGTACATCTGATTGCAAACATTTAAACAACACTCACCTGACGGCGGGCGGCACTGGCAGACATTCGGCAGCAGGGACACTGGGACAGGCAGGGCCAGGGGGGGCTACACATAATTAAATTATGGTTCGGTGAGAGAAGGCCTCTCGTCGTCACGGTCCTGCGCGAGCCCCAATGCGCATGTGTCACATCCAAAAGCCGCGCCCGCCCCACCCCCCAGCCCTAAAGGGGGTTAACTTAGACTAAGAGCAGGCAGCGCGGAGGTGGAGACGTGTGCGAGCACACGCGACCCACCCCCTAAAATGACACTACTGCTCTCCAATGTATTAGGTTAATTAAGTTGTGCCTTTTTCCACACGGAGCGAGGAGAGAGGCAGGCATGCAGCAGAGTACAGTAGTAAGTGACTACTACACTGCACTGAGTGTCCAAAAAATCGGCCACACCCAGCAACAAAAGCGGCCCCCGTCCAAAAAACCGGCCCCCACCCCTGGCAGCCTACCGGGGGATTGCCCGGTGCCCGGCATTGTCAGTCCGGCCCTGGTGATGCTTACCGTTTTGTGATTGATGTTAGAGCCGTTAATAAGATTGTTGTACCACAGTATCCTGTGGTGACAGACATCACCACTATCCTCACAATGATTCCACCAACTGCCCAGTATTTTTCGGTCATAGACCTGAAGAATGCTTTCTTCAGTATCCCTATCCATCCCGATAGCAGACAGATCTTCGGATTCTCGTTATCTGGCCGAAGCTTCCGCTTCTGTCGTGCACCTCAAGGCTATACTGAAAGTCCGAGCATCTATAGCCAAGCCCTTAAGGCTCTGTTGGACGACCTGGCCTTGCCAGAAGGCAACGTATTGTTGCAATATGTGGATGACTTGTTAATTGCTTCGGACACAGAAGAAGGCTGCAAGGCTGCCACTGTTAAACTATTACACCATTTGGTAGCAAAAGGGAATAAGGTGTCCTTGTCTAAGTTCCAATACTGTTGACTGGAGGTAACCTACCTAGGTCATCTACTGTCGAAGGAGGGTAGGCGACTAACCCCTGAACGTATTACTACCATCTCTAATATGTCTGTTCCTTGCACGCAGAGCGAAGGTCGTGCTTTTCTTGGCATCACTTCTTACTGTCGCCAATGGATACCAAATTTTTCGCTACTCGCTAAACCTTTGTTGCATCTGACTACTAAGGACGTGCATGAACCCCTCCCCTGGACGGATGAATGTCAGCAATCTTTTGACTCTTTAAAAACTGCTTTATGTTCTGCTCCTGTCTTGGGCACTCCTGACTACTGTAAACCTTTTGTACTATACGTGCACGAGGCCGACGGTTGCTCACTCTCAGTGTTAACGCAGGAATTTGGTGGTAAGCAAAGACCTTGCGCTTATTTGTCAGCCACATTGGATAATGTTGCCAGAGCTCTTTCTAGCTGTCTGAGGGCCACAGCAGATGTCGCGATGGCCATCCGGCTGTCGGAAGGACTCGTTCTAAATTCCAATCTGACAGTGATGGTGCCGCATGCTGTGGACACATTGCTAAATAAAACAAAAACACAGCATCTCACAAGTGCACACCTCACTGGGTATGAATTGACATTGTTTGCACCACACATCACGATCACACGATGTGCAACACTAAATCCAGCTACACTGTTACCACTCCCTTCGAGTGAAACTACCAATGATACACATGATTGCATTTACCGTACTGAAGAAGAAACAAAAGGGAGAATTGACCTTACCGACATTCCTCTATCTGACCCTCAGGGGGAGTTATATGTGGATGGATCCTGTTTTAAATTAGCAGATGGAACAACAACAGCTGCATATAAAATTACGACTTTGAAGACAGTAGTCGAAACATTTCGAGTACCCCACCGGTCAGCCCAAGCTGCTGAACTAGTGGCTTTACTACGAGCCTGTGAATTGAGTGAAGGACTCGAAGTTAACATCTATACAGACAGCCAATACGCCTTCGGCGTGGCCCATAGTTTTGGGCGGCTGTGGAGGGAGCGGGGTTTCCTTATTTCCCATGGCCAGAAAATACAGAACGGCCCCCTGGTATTACGGTTGTTCGATGCCCTCACTCTGCCCAAGAAATTAGCCATTATCAAATGCAGTGCACACAAGGCAATAGTGGACGAAGTGGGGGAAGGGAATGCTTTCACAGATCAGGTGGCCAAACAGACAGCTCAATCCCCAATGTCAGCTATGTTTGTGACGTCCTCCGCAAGATGGGTGGAGGAATCTGAATTGTTTGATAATACTATGGAAAGTGTGAGAGAATTACAGAAGGAAGCCACCCCCGCAGAATTAGAGAAATGGGAAAAGGAAGTAGGGAGACTGGACGAGAACAATTGTTGAGTTGATCTGACAGAAAAACAGAGGTGGTTACTACCCAATGCATTAGTACAGGCCGTTGTAACTATGGCTCACGGCCCTGCCCACGTAGGAGCAAAAGGTATTTGTGGATTCCTGGACCCAGTATGGAATAACCCTAATATACAAAGGACAGCTGTCCGGTTAGTCCAATACTGCATGGTCTGTTTGCAACACAATCCGGGGAAGGGAGAAACTGTCCTGAGTGGGAACTTTGCACCTCCAATGTTACCTTTTGAAGTACTCCAGATGGATTACATCCACATGGAGCGTGTTAATAATTTGAAATATGTTTTGGTAGTAGTTTGTGCCTTTAGCAAATGGCTTGAGGCCTACCCTACCAAGGAGAATACTGCTCTGGCCACAGCAAAGGCCCTTCTCAAGGAGTTTGTGCCACGATACGGTTTGCCCCGTTTGATCTGGTCAGACAATGGGGGACACTACCATGGGGCCCTTGTTAAGCATATTTGTGATGGCTTACAAATAAAGCAAAAAATCCACGCGGCCCGATATCCACAATCAGCAGGGCTCGTGGAAAAATACAACGGGATTTTAAAACTCAAGATGGCTAAGATTCAGGAAAGTACAGGGTTGAAATGGCCTGACACCTTGCCCTTGGCCCTCATGTCACTACGGGTTACCCCACATTCTCGCTCCGGCCTTTCTCCTTACGAGATAACATTCGGCCGGCCCGCTAATATATGGGGGGTGCCCAGACCGCGATCCTTTTCTGATATAGAATATCCTGTACTGATTGATTATCTGTATGCCCTGACTAAAGATCTCCGTTCTATTCATCAGCAGGTAGCATCTGTACTGCAACCTCTGCCAGAGGGCCCCGGACAACGACTACAGCCGGGCCAGTGGGTACTGGTCAAGAAGTTCGAACGAGACTCCAGCCTGGCTCCAAGGTGGTCTGAGCCACGCCAAATCCTGCTCGCAACCCGGACGGCTGTCAAAGTGGATGGGAGAAACCATTGGGTACATGTCTCCCATCTGAAAAAGCTGCTGCTCCCGCTTCCATATGATCAGCGACGCCCAGGGGGAATTCTGACACAGGAAACTGAGAGAGCTACTGCATTCGTACCCTTCTGCAACGCCTGTGTGACTGAACAAAGGCAAGAGGAGGGAGTGATGAGATCGGGTGAACCGGTCTCTTCTGAATCTGCAATTGCTTTAAATCCTGTTTTGAGTACCACGGCAAGCGAAAGTTCTAATGAGGAAGAGATATCTACAGTGCTATTTTCTGATCAGGAAGTTCCGGGTCATGTGCGATACAACCTGCGGCCGAGAAAACATCACGGTGCCTCAGACCCCACCACTAGGAGATAAGGAAAGACTCGATTGAATAGATAGGGTTTTTTAGTTTGCAGGTCTGAGGTACTGAGCGAGACACTGGACTGAACCCGTTGAGAGCTGGAACTTTGATCACTGTGCTCTGTTCAGAAAGAAAGACTGACTCCTGTGAACAGCCAGGTTGTACAACGGGATCATTCAGATCACAATTCTTTGTTTTCTTGAGATGAACGATAGGAGTCTGCCTGTGAGACTCTGACGGACACAGGGAGAAGAACCCTCTGGCAGAACGGACTGCTAGGCCCGAGTTTATTTTTGGACTTTTAGCTAGGAATGTACCCTTTTGGTCATATTGGACTTGAAGAAGAACTTCCCATTGTACCTCGATACGTGCCGCTCTATGAACCCATGTTTTCAACCTGGACCACGAGGGTCACGGTAGCCTTTGTGTTGGTTATAACTGTTATAATAGCTATTTTCATGGGCTTATTAGTATATCTAGAACATAAATACCCTTTGCAAACTCTTTTACCCTCTACTGTTGCACCGCCTGAGCATTTTATGTTCACCTTAGCACCCCACAAAGAACGACATCGCCAGACCTATGCGAAAAATGTATTTGTAGAAATGCTTCATCAGACGCACAGTGCTACCAACACCACAGACTGCTGGGTTTGTGGGCTTCTGCCTTCTGTTGTGCACAATCATGATCTGTTCCTCTCGCTACCCCTGTCCTATTTAGGGAGTTGTGAAGCATGGTTCAAAATGTTTTCCGCAATGTACAATCATTATATAGAAAATAATAGACAGTACACCGAGAAAGATTATAATATGATTTTAGCATATATCAAAGCGCATCATGGATTTGACCCACAAGGTACTGGGGGACGGGATCATTAGACCCTCAGGCTTGTATGAACAGGTATACTAAGGTTACGAATAGTACCTGTTTGCAGGATGAACTCTATGATTTTATCCATTTTAATGCTTCGCAATATTTCCAGCTTCGCAATATTTACAAGCGAACACATTGTACCCATTCCTATTTTAAATACTTCCTCCGATTTCTGTGTACAGGGGATGGGGCATGTACAGGTTGGTGACAGTATTTGTAATTATACCTATCGTATGAAGATACTTAGCAGTCCACCATTGTTAACGCCACCCAATGTGTATTTCGTATGTGGGGAAAATGCTTACACTTGGTTACCCTGTGGTTGGGCTGGGCACTGCTATCTGTCCTTCCTGTACCCGCCTGTATACATAGCACCGTCCGACTATCATAGAACACACCAGCTACACTCAGCGAGAGCAGTACCCAATAGGCAACGTAGGCAGCTCATAGCGACAGAAGTCGATCAGACTGACACCTCCTTGCAGCAGTTCACGGATTTTAGCAAAGGTTTGGTCCCATTCTGGGGACCTATATTTAATAGCAGAGAAATAAGAAGGTTGTCCAGGATAGTAGAAAATATCATTAACATCACTACTGATATCTTGGCCAATATTACGTTTGAGCTTCAGGCGACCAGGCTCGTTGTGCTCCAAAACTGTATGGTTTTAGGCGTTATCTTGGCCGATCGAGGCGGAGCATGCCGAATGATTGGCAGCTCCTGCTGTGTATATATTCCAGACTCCGCCCCCACTGTTCATTTGGCCATTCAAAAGCTGCATCGCATAGCGGCCGAAATGCATGCCGAAAATGGATCCTGGTCACTGTCCGGCTGGTTCTGGGGGCTCCTGACAACCTGGGGTTGGAAGGTGTTGTTAATATTGGGTGGGGCGGCCGGTGTCATTTTCACCTGTTGCGTCCTAATACTATGTGGTCCGGCTTGTTGCTCCTATTGTGCTTCCAGAGTAGCGACCATGTGCGTCCCTGCTCCAGTTTCCACTAAGATTCAGATGCTCCATCAGGAGATTTGTGAATTAATGGCTTTTGATGAAGAGGTTTTCCAAGATTAGCGTCACCTTTTTCTTTAGCTACATCACGCTAAAAGGAGGGTTTGAGGAACCGGAATTGATTTCCGTTTATGTAAAGCATATAATCGATTATTTAGAATTAGCATGATGTATCTAGATTACTTACCGCAAAGTACGCAAACACTAGCATACACCCGAATTGCAGTAACTTAGGGTTATAACATACACTGCTTTGCACGTTTTACACTTGCTTGACTTGACCGACGCCATTTTGTGGCCTCGCTCGAAGCCCTACATTAGCAGACCTTATTCAATTATTACAGCGAAGTCGTTCCCCTGAGAAATAGCCCAACTGTTGCAATACTGCTGTCTCAGCTCGTTAGGCCTGTCAACGTTATAGGTAGCAGGAGGAGGCCCAATAGGCACATTCCGGGAGGGGTGCGGGGCGGACTCTCTCGGAGTTAGCAGAAGGGAGTCACCCGTACGACCTTGCTAATCTAGGATGAGCTAAACCAAGAGCGCTTTGTCTCCCATATATGGTCTTTCCCTCTGGACCAACCTGTACCAACTTGTATTTTTCCATCTTAGGTAACGGTTTCAAGAATGTAACTGTATATATGTGATGTTCTGATAATGTGCCAGCAGTCTTCTTGGCGGACCTCGTGGGGTTAGGTCGCAAGGAGCTCCTCTGGCAGGGAGAAGGCCTAGTGCCTGAGGAGGAACCGACTCATGAAAACTTGCCGGCTGTACTCCAAGGAGCAGGGGGTCCCTCTAGGGAGGACCCGAGAAATGGACAAAGGACCTTTCCCACTCTAGAAAACCAGCAACAGTTGGCTGTCAAACAGACGTAAGGGGATACCAGAGGTACCCATAAGATATACAGTGAGCATGAAGGAGACTAGTGGTCCCTCAACAGTACAGGGAGTTCCTCCTTAACTTAGTCTACATTATACCCTTGTCTGGGCTCCTGGGGCAAACAATACATGGGAGAGGCTGATCACTCACTTCTACTGGCCTCATATATCCAAGAAGAGCAGGAGTTTTATTGCTCCTGTGTGGCCTTCCAAACCCATTGCAAGACAGAGAGATGTTAGTATGGAAATGATTTTGTTCACGTATTATCATCTGTAATTTAGCATTTGCTGTACCATTTTCTATTTGGGCGCCATTTTGAATCATGATCGAAACTGATCCTTTGTTATTTCTGAGAAAAGGCTTCTGCTGAGTTGCGTTTCTCCAAGGCTGAGTTTTGCTTCAATAATGAATATACTGCCTTTATTAGGGCATACCTTTCCCCCTAGATAAGGCCTTCTCCCACTAGTCTAGTGGCAGGAATGGGCAGAGCGACCTTGAGTAGTAGATAGTGTGTGCCCGGCCTCAGAATTGAAACATATTTCCTGTATTTCATTGCTTTGCAGCACCTTCTTGGAAAATTCCATTATGAGGTTGTTATAGCCCAGTTACGAAAGGTACATAATGTATCTTTATGATTGTCGATTTCAGTCCCTCTGCAGCACTCTTAGCGACTGGGCCGAATGGGTTCCACTCTGAGTGTATCTGAATAAACAATTATTGGTTGGTATTCTTTACTGTCTGACCAACTATTCATTTTGTATGGAATGCTTTGAGGTGGTTATTAGTGACTTGGGTGACCCTAATCAGTCACTTCCTTCAGGGAAACCAAAGGCTCCCCTGATACAATTGCCAGTTGTGGGGACCCTCCCTTGACAAGGTAGGGATAGACATTGTTGGTTCCTTGGACCCACAAACAGCTTCAGGAAACAGGTTTGTCCTGTGGTAGTGGGCCATGCCACTAGGTATCCTGTGGCAATCCTACTTAGAACAGTCACTATCCCTGCAGTGGCTAGAACCCTACTTGGAATCTTCACCAGGGGTGGGATCCTCAAGGGGGTAATCTCAGCTAGGGGCACACATTGTGTTACTTACAAGTTCACCACCCCATTTCATCCCCAAGGAAATGATTTACTTGAGATATGTAACAAATCCATAAAAGGCATCATCATGGGTTTGCCTGAAAAACTCAGGAGGAGATGGGGAATTCTCCTTCCATGCCTGTTGTTCACCTACAGGGAGGTCCCTCAAAAAAGAGCTAGCTTCAGTCCATTTGAACTACTCTTTGGACACCCTGTCAGAGGTCCACTCAATTGGTTAAGGAAGGGTGAAAGAGACCTCTCAAAGAACATAGGGGCATATTCTCAAGGACTTATTGCAGATCTATCGGCACTTTTGCGCCGCAAAAGTGGCGATAGATTTATTGCCCTATTCCCAAGCTGGTTCAAACTGCCGACATTGCCAGTTTCCCAGCGATAGCTGCAGCAAAAAACATCGCCACAGATGAGAGCGACAGCTAACTCTAATGAGATGCAGAGCAAGCATTCCCATGCAAAAACACACAAAAACACAACTTTTCAACATTCTCAACTACCAGCCAGATCTGCAATGTGAGCCAAAAACAGGCGATAAGGAGCGTTAGCAGCAGGGATTTAACACCTGCCTTTTACTGGTGTTAAGCAGGACGCCAACCTGCAGTATGAAAGGGAATTCAGCTCAGAGCCAGATCCAAAGACCAACACATGTCATGGAGCTACTGATCATGCAGCTCGGAGATCCAAGAGGGTCAGAACACCCACCGCCACCACCACTAGGACCACCCCTCCGGGTTCCCCCCGGACTATCAGGCAGCACAGAACAAGACAGCTGACCGTCCTAAATGGTATAGCCCCCAGCCACACAATTGCAGAATGTGGGGAGAGGTGGGAACCAAGTATGTGTGAAGGAGGCCAGTCACCCATGAAAAAGAATGTACATGATGCCAAGTGTGGCGGTGATGTGCTTGACAGACTTCAGTATGCAGAGCACAGACATGCCCATGTGGACATATACTGTTGGTGTTCGTAGTGTTGTGGACAGTGGACGCAACCATGTTACCTCAGGCATTGGGGAAGACCTCGGTCATGTAGCTTTGTCGTTCCCCCTGTAAGCGTAAGCAGAGTGGGCTGGTCCGGCATAAGCCAGTCCTGCGTAGGAGTGTGAATAAATAGGCCGGGGCTCTGGACGTGGTTCACTTCTGGGATGGCCAACATGTCTGCCAGAGCAGCGCCCCTCACCCTGCCATGAGTCCGCCCCTGTGACCGCCAGCCTCCTCAGCTGATCGCTGGCTTCCGCGACACAGGCCCCCAGCGCACCCAGCGGCACAGCACAGCGGAGCTATGTGTGTGCTGAATACTGCCTTAGGCCTACACTGCAGTTAGCCGGTCCCCCAATTCAAATCAAGTCTTGATTTATTTATGGCCCAGTCCAGTAGACAACAGACATTGCATCAAGTGTGGCCCACCTGGACGACACATCATCACCGTTGGTGCTTCAGGTGCCACTAACTCTGTGCAGCTCAAGTCAACGCCACATAGCTGTGGGCCCTTGCTGACCACTGCCTCCGACTTACACTGTGGTCAGCAGGGCTCACACATATCAAATCCGATCCTGACCTAAAAGGACACACCATCATCGCTGGTTGTGCACCCACTCAGCTCTTCAGGTGCCACTAACTCTGTGCACCACAACTCATGGACCCTTTATGATTGAGTTTCGTGCTATGGACAGCGGACGCAACAATGTCACCTCAGGCGGTGGGGAAGACCTGGGACGATGATGATGAAGATGAGGCAGGTGTACCACACCCCACTGCAGCTGCAGCAGGAATATCGCGAAGGGACACAGCGAACAACAGTTTCTTCAGATAAGCCCGCTCAACTCTGGTGCCCCTACCTCAGTGCAGCTCAAGTCATGAACCCTTTATGATTGCATCTTTTGTGTGTGATTCCAGAACTGGTGCCCCTGCCTTAGTGCAGCTCAAGTCATGGACCCTTTATGATTGAATCTGTGTGTGTGATCCGATGACCACTGTTCTAGTTGTTACCAGCACCAACCACTCCCTGAGGGCTGGCTTACAATCACTCCACACCCATCCAGCACAGGACATGTGACCCTGGTAATAAAAAGGGGCTGGGCGCACGTGTCCGTAGCCAGTTCCACTATCTATCTAAGTGTGTCCGTATGGTCCTCATTTATGCATGATGGGCCCGGGCCCTGCCACATTACGTTGTGCTTTGGACAGCAGGAGCAACCATGTCACCTCAGGCAGTGGCTAACACCTTGGACATGTAGCTCTGTCGTCCCCCCTGTAAGCATACGCCAGTCCAGCGTAGGGGTGTGAAGAATTTGCCCGGGGCTCTGGGTGTGGTTCAGTTCTGGCCTCGACAAGGAAGTAACTAATGCGTGTGTCTATGTTGTATTGTCTGAGCCACCCGGCCGGCAATCGACAATGTTACAATGTACCATGCACTCGGAGGCTGGTTCGCACAAACTGAGAAATGAAGGAGCGCAGTACCACTCGGGTCTTGGCTCATACATGCCAAGTGTTGTGTGTATCTATAGTGCCGCAGCATGAGCCAAATGCCTAGCCCTACTCGCAGCACAAGTTCAGCCAGGCATGAACTCTACATCTGTGTCCGCCCTATCCTTACCTTATGCCGACACTCACGTGGCAACCCATCTTCAACGGCCAATATCACTGTGTCGTCAGGCTTGTGGACATGTGCAGACAGGCATGACAATGGTGTGCCGTAGGAGTGCAAGTGATGCAACCGTGCAGCGCACACAAGTAAATAGGCTCGGGGGAGGGAGAAGCAGCTGTGAGGCAACGTAACACACAGTGATGCTGCAAATTTGCCACATGCTAGACATGTCAAACATGAATGCCAAAGTCGCACTCATCCCACCCCACCCCCAACAAACGACTTCACAATTCCTGAATGCAAGCAGATGACAAACTAAAATTAGGGATGAAAGCTCCTTTGTCTGAACTATCAGGCAGGAGCACATCTGCACCTCCGAACTTGGAATTGCATGTGCCCAACACACCCCTATAGCAGCTGATGACGACTCCCACAATACATGTGAAAAGGAAGCC
Organism: Lissotriton vulgaris; assembly: GCF_964263255.1. Taxonomy (NCBI): domain Eukaryota; kingdom Metazoa; phylum Chordata; class Amphibia; order Caudata; family Salamandridae; genus Lissotriton; species Lissotriton vulgaris. The sequence continues at coordinate 895,948 of NW_028254059.1, forward strand.
AATATCTGGGTTCGGGGACCTGTCTTGTGTGAAGGCTACCTAACAAAAGTATGTAGGTGTAGCTTTTAAGAAAGAAAAAATGTTCTTTCTTGTTTTCTCCTCAAGAAAGAACATTTTTTCTTTCTTAAAAGCTACACCTACATACTTTTGTTAGGTAGCCTTCACACAAGACAGGTCCCCGAACCCAGATATTGGCTTCCTTTTCACATGTATCCTTAGGAGGACGACCTGATCTTTAGAACCTCCTTCTCCCTCCTTTTTTGGCATGACTCCCACAATACGCACAGCCCGACAAATGGCCAACGTATACACACCCCACAGAGAGCAGTCCTTGCTCAAAGTTATCTTGCATGGAATGGCCTTCATACTTATTCCCACACCATCCCAGGCATACAACCATTGCACACTCAAACAACTAATTTTTCCGAGCTGTGGCATTTCATCCACAGAACTGGCGCAGGTCCGAACAGTGTCGGTTGAACCAGAGCCACTGACGCAATGGCAGAACAACCCGGACACATGCACAACCCCTGTTACGTGGAACTGTACTGTGCACATATACTGCATTTACTGGGGCCACTGCCATTGGCTGATGCGGATCAGTTACCAGCTAAGCTTCCGCCTTGCCAAAGTCACCTGCATTCATCCTGGGTTGCATTGTCGATCGTGCATATTCGAGTGGTGCATGGATGTCTGCCTATCCAACAGGACGGTAGATCAGAGTTCTTCAAACTGTGGGGCGCGCCCCCCTGGGGGGGGGGGGGGCGCGACGCCATCCCAGAGGGGGCGCGCACTCCACTCTGATTTTACCTTTGATCCCTGCAAGTCGAGGGAGGAGGAAGGGGAAATCGACGGGGCACGAAGTGCCCATGCTTTTATTGTGTTCACCGGCCCAGGAGGGGGTTAACTCATTCAGCTTCAGCTGCAGTGAGGAGGCATCAAGTCTCCTCTGCTGAAACCGAACGGACAGACAGCCACTTCCTTTGCATTCAAAATTATAGTGGAGGAGACTCCTAGCCTCACACTGCAGCTGAAATGCCTGTCTGTTCGTTTGCCCTCACTTTAAGCAGTGGAGACATCCTGCCCCTCACTGCAGCTGAAGCATTTCAGCTCTATGAATTAACCCCCTCCTGGGAGGGTTAGCGCTGCCCAGAAAGGAGACCGAGGGGCAGATTTACAACCCTTGCACCTCTTTTACGCTGCTGTTGCGTCACTTTTGTGACTGGCAGCGGCTCAAAAGATGCGCCATGGTGCGGGGTATTTACAACGTGACACTTCACGATGTAAAGCCCTGCGCCAGAAGTAGACGTTCCTGTGCAGTGGGGGGGGGGGGGCGATCCGGCGCAGGAACGCCTCCTAAAAGTGGCTGAGTGAAATCTACAAGATTTCACCCAGTCACTTTTGGGCCCATGCTGCGTCAAAACCCTGCGCCTGCTTGAAGCAGGCGTAAGGATTGATGCAGCATTGTACACATAGGGCCCCCCAGAGCTTTGCCGGAGCTGCGTCGCACTTGCGACGCAACTCCAGCAATACGCCACTTTTACGGCACAGATGCGTGACGCTTCTGTGCCATTTTTGCCCCATGGTGCGCCGCGTATCCATGGTGGCGGAGCTGTGGCGCACAATAACTGGCTTATCCCTGCTGATATGCTGGGATGCGCCAGTTATTGTAAATATGCCCCCAAGTTTCATTTAAAACTACACAGGCAGGCGCACAAAATGCCAGCCAGCCATGTGCTCTTTTAAACAGACTGCAAATTGCTTGTCTATAAATAAAGAAGCATGTTCTCCTTTATTATCAGCCATAGATTATTCAGGCAGCACTAGAACACAAATAAACGGTATTTCAATTTATATTTGCTCTTCAAAGTATGCATGGACAAGTACTGACAATACAGCTTTAGGTGGCTGCTTATTTTTGTACCGCCTGGGCCATCAAAATAATGAGCTGGTAACCCTAATCACAAGACTGGAAGTTTGTTGCAGGATCACCACATTATTTATTTCCTCCACCCTGATCCCTGGTTACTGCCATATTAGCGATAGTTTAACACAATTGAGACCCTACACTGTCGTCAATAACATTCTGAGTTACTTCAAGTGTCTGTTAATGCACTTTGCATTCTGAAAACTTGCTTCTCATTCTCGCCCTTCACTTTCACGCTCCCCCTGCACTCACACTGATCACCATGCATTTACACCATTCACCCACTTACCCTGCACTCACAGTGATCACCTGCTCTGTACTTGCAATGCACTTGCACTGTTCACCCTGTGCCTCACCCTGCAATCACACGAGCACACTACTCAAGCTGCTCTCAAGTGACACTTTACTCACCTGTCCCCCTCACTGCTCAATCTACAATCTCACTCAAATGAGCTCATCACTAACCATACATTCATTCGTCCCACTCTGCACGTATATCTGCACCCAAATTCATATGGTCACCTCGCTCACCCTGCAGTCACTCCTCTTACCCTACTCGCAAACTGTCGCATGGCTCACCGTGCACTCACATGAGCACTCCTGCCACCCACACAGCGCAGAGGTTTAATGTGCCTGCTCCATAGAATGTGTACCATGCAGATCACAGGACTAAGTGTGAGTAAACAATGAGTAGCGCTATAACAAAATAAAGAGAGATGAGGTGCATCGTTGGTGAGTGGTAGTGAGGGAATTCATGGAGAAGGAGGAAATGTGGGAGGGGACACTGTCTCCCTTACAGTCCCTCTTTTGGATGAAAATGTCTGCAGATTTTTCAGCTTTGAGAGAAACTGCTCTCAAAACTCTCTTGCATTTCAGCTCGTCCTATTTATATGAGATTGTGTTCTCAGCACTTGTGGTATTAAAGACTAGGGGGCAGATTTACAAGCGCCCTGCGCCACCAGTACATCACTTTTCGTGACGTACTGGTGGCGCAGGATGTACTGGTGGCGCAGGGGGCTCCTCCATATCTACAAGGACGGGAAAAGCCACCCAGTGTGACTTTTCCTCTCCTTGTAAATACGGCCCTTTCACACGGAGCACTTTGTTTTGAAGGGTTGTTCCATGGGTATTGCTGTGGGTGTTCCCGACCAAATTTCTACCAGCTGGGTAACTACGTAACTCCGGCACGCCTTTAGTTCGTTTAAGATAGATAGCCGGTAATCTGAACATGACCAAACTTCACTAGGCTTTGTAACTACGTGATTCCGTTACGTAACTAATTTGCTCAATAAAGATAGCCGATAATCTGTAATCAGCTCCAAACTCCTACCGGCTGGGTAACCACGTAACTCCGGCACACCTTTAGTTTGTTCAACACAGACAGCCGGTGATCTGAACATGACCAAACTTTACTAGGCTATGTAACTACGTGACTTTGTTACGCCACTACCTTGGTTAATAAAGATAGCCGATAATCTGAAACCCACCCAAACTTCACTCGGCTGAGAAACCACACGGTTCTACAGAGGATCACCTTCCATAATTTAGCACTAACCAGTCACCACAGTTTTTAAACACAGATAGCTGATATCGTGAGTCTACACAAACCGTGCACTAACTCACAGCACTACTGCACTGGCAGATTTTACATCCTGAAACACAGCCGGTCATCATTCTCTGGCAAGTTCCCCTTGTTAGAAATGGAACAAAAGGGGCAGTGATCTCAATAACTACGTTGATCCGGCCCAACACAAAGTTTACAGTACAGTATCATGATGGTAGTGTCCTGAGGAAGACACCTTCAACGTGTCGAAACGCGTAGACAGGAAACCATCCCTCCACTATATCACTTATCGTACAAATAATGCATATCTGTTAATGGATCTATTTTTATTATGTTTTATCAATATGTCAATGACTTAATTTATGACACTTTTTATGAAATTTATTAAAATGTACTTTTTATGCTAACTCAGTGTTTTATCATTAATCTCGTTCTGTTTGCCATCTGACTTGTGCCAGTCATCATATTGCTTGCCTGGGTGTGTTACTTTACATACATTATTTGCCCTGACCCAGGAACTCTATCCAAATCAGGGGGTCCTTGTTTTTTTACATATTGCTCCCACGCAACACCCATGGAACAAGACACATCTCCAAATCTACGAAGAATCGTAAATCTGGAAATGCGTCTGAATGCTACGCCACCCTAGAGGTGGCTTAGCGAGGAGCAACGAGGAGAAATGTTTTCATTTTTCCTTGTTTTTCCCTCTTTCAATGTGTGCTGCATTCTACAGCATGCATTGAAAGAGGGAAATGCCTGCACAAAGACAATCTCCCCACGACGCAGGCATCCTTGCACCTTGGTACAAGGATGCCTACACTAGAGCATAGCTGCAGTTTGTGCGCCAGCGCAGGGGGAAGCACAGAGATGCATCATATTCTTGTAAATATGTCGCATCCCAGTGCTTCGGAAGTGCCGCAGCCAAGAGGCTTGCGGTGCCACGCTGCAGAACTTCCTTGTAAATCTGCCCCTGGATGTGGAGCACAACCGGAGGATGGCAGTAGCAAAAATCTATCCACAGATTGACCGTCTGTGGCGAAAAACAGGCACACCCGACACATTTATGTTGGTGGTGTTATCAATCAATGTCATGTGTAAAACAAAGCATCCTAGTAAAAACAATTTGTGCACATTTTATCTAGGAAAATATTGGTTTGAGCTATGAAATATTCTGTCATTTCAGAACACCCACTCACAAACCTGCACTTAACTAAACACTCTTATTATGGTGAACATTATTTGCTGGATATGGCCCAGGATATGCATGCGGCGGTCAATTATGTAGTGTACCAGATTCCTGAAATTTCTGTCAGGTGTTGGGGGGGGCCCAACAGCTAAAAAAATTGAGTTGGGGGGGGGGGCTCGACCTAGAAATGTTTGAAGACCTCTGCGGTAGATGAACTGGATTTTGACATATGTGTACGACCCTATTGGCACAAGACCAGGTGTGTCACTGTGATACCCGTTTATGGGATGCCTTGCTACTTGGCATACACGCTGGGAGCTTGGCCTGGGAGATTGCACAAATCCTCGTGTGCAGTGACCTCATTGAACCGCACCCTATTGGACTGTAGTGCTAATTGGTGAAAGGGGGTGGACGCAGCACATCTGTCTGGACCTGCTAATGGATAGATTTGCCATCTTGTTTGATGAAGTCGACAACAACCTCATGTTGGAAATGATGGCCTACGAAGCTGCAATTGCTTTCATGGACGAGTAACGACGTACCTGCAGCCACAACTGATTTGAACGTATTGCACGTCCCAACACCTTGTTGCATCTTGGAGTTCTGGGGCCAAATGTAGGTAAACGTGAAATACTGATTCCTTAATACCGAATTTTACTGATTCTGTATTAAGGAATCAGTATCTCCGATGTAAGTAAATATTTGGTCAAAATTACCGACTCGGTAATAATCGGTAAAAATTACCGATTCGGAAGCAATCGATAAAAAAAATCTGAAACCCCAATACCGATTCGTAAATACCGAATCCAATATCGATTCGGTTTTTGATGAATCAGCCAATCCTGTGCATTCCAATTACCTCCCAGACCGGAAGTGGCCACACCCAGGCAGCTGCACTGAACCTGGAGCTGACTGTGAGGCAGGTAGCTGAGCAGAGGAGCCAGGAGCAACACAGCCTCTCATCTTCAACAACAAAAAAACCCTTGGAAATGGCAAACCAGGAGAGAGAGAAGCAGTGAGTAGAAAGAAAAAGGAAGATGATGTTTAGTGAAAAGGAGCTGTAGGTCCTCATTTAAGACGTCAGCAAGGACCATGAAAAGCTCTTTGGCAAGCAGTCCCTCCATGTGCCAGAGTCTCAGAAGAGACAGATCTGGCTTGGGATCCAAAGCAAAATAAATTCAATTGGGGTCACCCAGCGCTCCATAGAGGACAGAAAGAAAAGGTGGTATGACCTGAGGAAGACGACAAAGGCAAGGATGGCGGAGAGGCAAAGGCAGGCCAGCAAAACTGGTGGAGGGAAGAGCAGAGCACCAGAACCAACAGCACTGGAACTCATGGTAGAGTCCACCCTCCAGCCGGAGAGTGTGAGTGGTGTGGGAGACGCAGACAGCTCTGCCAGAGCTGCCAGAAAACAATGTAAGATGCATGCCCAGCATGCTGTACTTCCCCCTCCCCAACCCCAATCCCCAGAGAGGCATAGGGACTACTACTCCAGTCCATGTTTTACTCATTATCTGCAATGCATCATGGGAGATGTAGTCTTAGGAAACACATGTTCAGAACAGTCAGTCTAGCAAACACAATAGCATGTGGCAACAATTAACAAGCAGAAGACAGTCAGTGTGATTGACTGGCATAATGTTTAATGCAATGCATATGCAGCCAGATAAGTGAGTATATGTACATTCTGTCATTACAGGTGAGACATCTTGCAGTGCAGCAGAGGGGAGCAGAGGGAAGGCACCCAGGCCAGAGGGGAGACAACAGGAGGAGGAGCAGTCGCCTGCAGGGTACACAACCACCGCACCACCACCAACAACTTCTCCATCCCCACCATCAACACAGCTCCAGACAACGCCGCCATCACCACCAACTCCATCCCACTACCACAATCACCACCACCGCCACCACAGTCAGGCAGGAGGCATGCCGTGGCCACCCTCCAGCAGATGGAGGTGTCAGAGGAGGAGGGCACAGGGGGCCAACAGTCTCCAGTGGATGAGGATGGCAACATGGAAAGGGCTGAGACACCATCAGAGCACGCCCACACATCCTCCAGACGCCACAGGGCAAGGCCAGCCAGTCCTCAAATCTCTGAGCAAGGTGACAGTGTGTTCGCTGGGCTGGAAGGCAACATGCTGGAGGTCCAGCACCTGCAATGGAGAGCGATGCGGTCAATGTATAGGGAGATGTTGCACATGAACGCGCACATGCACAGAATAGAAAAGGGAATAAGTGCAATGAACAACGCCATGTCTGAGGGCATGAGCGACGTTGCGACGGCTGTGAGGCAGCTCTGCAGCAAGTTGGAGGAGGACCGCCTATCTAGGCGCAGGAAGAGGCAGAGACTTGAGGCTTATACCAAGGCGGTGAACCAGCTGTCCACTGCTACCTCCCTCATGTGCAGACGGTCAATAGCCATGCAGGAGGAGATGGCACATTGTAGTAGGGATGTGGCTAGGGGGGTGGTGACAATGACCTTAGCACTGGAACTGCTGCAGAATGAGAAGGTGGCCACTACGGAAGCGGGGGGGACAGTGAGGAGGCTACTAGCCGTAGTAGCATTATGCCCTTTCCCACCGAGACCAGGAGGCGCAGCGAACGCCACAGCGCTGCCCAGGAACATACAGGCAGGACAGACAGTGGAGCCAAGGAACGTGGCAATGCAGCGCGTGGGCTCAGGAAATAGAGCCCACTAGGATTTGGGACTCATTAGATGGGTGATGTAACCCATGTCTGTATGGACACTGGTTTTGATCTTGGTGGTGTGCTTATTAAACACCATCACACAAATACAGTAACTGGCTCTGTCTCCTTACTCACTCAGAAATAGTTGTGTGTTATATCAGCATGTCTGTGTCTCTCATCCGGTTCTGCCACCTGCGCAGGGCTCTGGCTGGGGATTGTCCTCACCCTCCTCCTCAGAGTCAGTTAGTTCCACTGCTGTCCCTTTTTTTGTAACGGTGTTGGATTAAGCCCTGATCTCTTGACTGGGTGAGAGTATTCTGCTTAACTCAGAAACTCTGTCCATCACCACCCCCTGTTGTTTAATTATTTTGTCCACCATAAGCGTGGAAGGGTATACTCAGACGTGAGTCCCTAGCTCATTGCACCATCAGGATTCAAGCAAGCCGGGCCGAAGACGGCTGAAATGCCAGAAACCGGTCCCTGGTAGCTTGTTTCCTTCCCAGTGAAAGAATTGGCTTGGTAGTTTGGTTTGCCCTGTTCCCATGATACACTGGGCCAGGGACAGACTAATTTGCATATAGCCAGGTTCTGAGCTGGTGCAGTGAGCTGAAAAACGGTGTTGGATTAAGCCCTGATCTCTTGACTTGGTGAGAGTATTCTGCTTAATTCAGAAACTCTGTCCATCACCACCCCCTGTTGTTTAATTATTTTGTCCACCATAAGCGTGGAAGGGTATACTCAGACGTGAGTCCCTAGCTCATTGCACCATCAGGATTCAAGCAAGCCGGGCCGAAGACGGTTGAAATGCCAGAAACCGGTCCCCGGTAGCTTGTTTCCTTCCCAGTGAAAGAATTGGCTTGGTAGTTTGGTTTGCCCTGTTCCCATGATACACTGGGCCAGGGACAGACTAATTTGCATATAGCCAGGTTCTGAGCTGGGATGGTGCAGTGAGCTGAAAAACGGTGTTGGATTAAGCCCTGATCTCTTGACTGGGTGAGAGTATTCTGCTTAATTCAGAAACTCTGTCCATCACCACCCCCTGTTGTTTAATTATGTCCCTTTTTTTGTGGCAAGGTTATGTAGCATTGCACATGTTGCTATTATTTTTCAGCATTTGATGGGGCTGTACTGACGTGCACCTCCACTTTTGTGAAGGCAACAAAACCTGCTTTTTAGCAGTCCAAAGGTGCGCTCCACCACGTTGTGTGTGCTCTTATGTGCCACATTGTATCTCCTCTCCCCTGAGGTGGATGGGTTGAGATATGGGGTGAGTAGGAAAGACTGGTGGGCATATGCGCTGTCACCTAAATGTAAAATAAAGTGCCATTAACTTGTGTCACCAATAGGCTAATCCAAGATATACATCAGGGTGTGTCACATTGATTTACCTAGTAGGTATCCTTCTCCGAATTCACCAGCAGCCAGACGTGTAAAGATCCCACTGTTCCTGAATATGTAGGAGTCGTGGGTACTCCCTGGGAATTTGGCCACAATGTCAGTGATGATGAAGTTTGCATCACATATCACCTGCACGTTTATGGAGTGAGTGGATTTGCGGTTGCGGTAAATGTATTCTGTAGCTGCTGGTGGGCAGATTTGTATCTGGGTCCCATCGATGCAGCCTATTACGTGTGGGAACTGTGCCTTTTGGAAGAAATCCAGCTTGGTCTTCTGCAGCTCCGCCTGTGTGCTGGAAGGTTATGTAATGATGCTTTCTGCCCATCTTGGTATCCAGGAAGGGTTGGAAAAAACGGGATAGGCAGCTCTGTGACACACCACCTACTGCAGCTATCACACCCAGGTAACTTCCTGATGCCAGGAGGTGCAGGCAACAGAGCACCTGTACTTGGGTGGGTATTGCGTGCGCCTTTGATGTCTGATGCTCAAGATATGGTTACAGGTCCCGTGTCAGGTCAAGGATGGTGTGTGTTGGTGTAGCCTGTACCTGCCATGGATTCCTGGCTCAGTCAATTGAAACAGTGTGACACGCAGTCTGTACACATGCTCTTCCCGTATCCAAATCCTCACTCCTGCTGCTCTCAAACGTAGCCGCCTTGCTATGACGTAGAGGGCCGCCATTGTGTTCACACTGGTGCATTTTGGGGCTGTTTTTATGCACTGCACCTGATTACCACCTGCTCTGGATCAGTGGTAAATAACAAATCGTTAATACCGATTTTGGTCAAAATTGGTATTACCGAATTTTGCTACATCGCATTTTCGATTTTTTTTGATTCGTTATTTACCGATTCTGTATTTTTTGTTTCGGTGTTCACCGATCGGTAAAATAAAGGATCGGTAACTGTTTCCCTTGGATTTACTGATTCGTTATTACCAATGGCATTCGGTAATACATACATCGCACAGGGCTAAATACCGATCGGTAAAGCCGAAATTTACCGATTTTCGGCTTTACCAACTGATATTTGGCCACCTACATCTGGCCCCTGGTCACATATCCCATGACAACAGTGGACATGGCTGCATTCGCCTGCACTCCGACTACATGAGGGGATAAAAACACAGGTTAACACACACCTGTGAAAGGTGAGGCACTCCCCCGGAGTGGATAGCAGCGCTTGGCAACGTACCTCATTCTGATATATTGCTGCATTGGTATGCATGTTGTGGCACTTATCTTGCCCATACTGACAGCCATATGCTAATGAAGTCTACGCACCTTCACTTGTATTCAACAGTGATGAGTGTTGATTTGAATGACAATGTGTGTCTCTCTGCCTATCTGGGTCACGGCCATACATGCGCATTGAAAGCATTACCCAGTGAGTACCTTTTTGTTGGATCACTGACGTAATATCAAGGGACAAAATATAGACTACTAAAAATATCGATGCCAAAATATCGACAGACAAAATATCGACTTCCTATCTACAAACAGGTAAGTAAAAAACATATTGACTCCAAAATATCGTTTAAAAATATATACTGTGTAAAAATATCGAATTTCTTAAAAATATTGTAAAATTAAAAAAATATTAAAAATAAATTACTAAAATATACTTAATAATACTTAAATAACCTTAACATTATTAAATAATTAATTTAAGTTATAAAAAAAATACAATTTTATTTGTTAAAAACATACATATATATATTAACATAATATTATTAAAAAATATACAATATTATTACCGTAGGATAGCGGGAGTGTAAAAATTACTATTCCCACTCCAGTGAGTGCAACAGTAGGGAAAGCATTGGATAGTGTAGGGGTAAAAATTACTATTCCCACTCCAGTGAGTGCAACAGTAGGGAAAGCGTTGGATAGCTTAGGGGTAAAAATTACTATTCCCACTCCAGAGAGTGCAACAGTAGGGAAAGCGTTGGATAGCGTAGGGGTAAAAATTACTATTCCCACTGCAGTGAGTGCAACAGTAGGAAAAGCGTTGAATAGCGTAGGGGTAAAAAATTACTAATCCCACTCCAGAGAGTGCAACAGTAGGGAAAGTGTTGGTTAGCGTAGGGGTGACAATTACTATTCCCACTCCAGGGAGTGCAACAGTAGGGAAAGCGTTGGATAGCATAGGGGTAAAAATTACTATTTCCACTCCAGTGAGTGCAACAGTAGGGAAAGCGTTGGATAGCATAGGGGTCAAAATTACTATTCCCACTCCAGAGAGTGCAACAGTAGGGAAAGCGTTGGATAGCGTAGGGGTAAAAATTACTATTCCCACTCTAGTGAGTGCAACAGTAGGGAAAGTAAATACATCATATATTATTTAAAAATATATATATATATATATTAATGTCTATTAAAAAAATGATTAAAAGTAATTACCAATTTAATATAATATAATAATTAATCAATTAAAAATACAAATCAAAATTAATTATTACAATTAGTTACCTATTAATACAAATTACTTACAAATTAACAATTAATTAATTAGCTATTAAAAAATAATTAACAAATAATTTAAAAAAACAATAAATAAATGAAAATGTTTAGTTAATTATAATTAAAATACTTCCCACCCTATTCCCCTATAAACCCACAACCAACTACAGAAAATAAATTATTAAAATTAACATAATTATCAATTAATCAATTAAATAAAATTAATTTGCAATTAAAATTTAATTAATTACAAAATAAAAATTAATTCAAAATTAATTCAAAATAAATAACAATAAATAAATTTACATATTTAATTTATTATAATTAAATTACTTCCCACTCTATTACCCTATAAACCCATAACCCGCTACAGAATTAAATTACGCAAAAATTAAATACCATGAAATCATTATTTAAAATGAATTATAACATAAATACACACTTTTCACACATATAATAACATAAAAAACACTATAAAAAAATCGATATTATTAAAAATTCGATAATTTTAATAACCTATATTATGTACTTCGATATTTTGACTTTTTATATTTTTAAAATTCGATATTACATTACTTACCTTAAAAAACAATATTTTTGATGACTATATTCTGGCCATTCGATATTTTGTCCAATCTATATTTTGAAGTCGATATTTTGTCCATTCGATATTTTGAAGTCGATATTTTGTCTGTTTACCCTTTTGTTGAATCACTGTCCCTAAATTCATCCATACTTACATACTTGATTAATCATAGCCATGACACATCTGTGAGAATTAGAATGTTTTGTTTACATTCAGTGGTGTGTTGATGCTGGAGCAGTACAGGGCCATGCAAAGCCCAATTTACATTGTTGCTCCGTGGAGGGCCAGCCAGAGTCTTTTAGGGATCGAAAAGTTCATCGGAAGTGGAAGACTTCAGTCTGCAGTGTGATTGCTGTGTCATTGATAACCAGACAAAATATGGCAGTCCATGTCAAGGTCCAAGGTGAGTGTCGTTGAGTGTATCGGGGGACAGTAGAAGGTGTTATTCCAGGGCATGATGCAGAAGGTAGAACCAAGCTGAAACCGGCCATGACGTGGAGATGAATGTTACCACTTCATTCTGACCACAAAGCCGGTTTCGTCATCATCTTCGTTCACTGATGTGTCTGGTGCCTCACAGGTTGGTGGTGGTGTTCTGTCTGCATCACTGTGTGGCAGTGACACATCAGGAGCCAGAGGTGGAATGTCTGCCGCACTGTGTGGCACTGATACTTTAGGGTGCGGAGATGTGGATGGAGTGGAGTGCGCCAATCCTTGTGGTGGCAATGCCATGAAGAGGGTCTGCAGGGCATGGAAGATCCCAGCTACATCTTGCTGGTGTGCAGCTGTGGCAAACATTCTTTCTGCCTGCATCCGTTCCAAGCTCTCCATCATTCTCCTTATTTGTCCCAACTCCCGGCTGACATTGCTGGAGCCACTCTGAGTAGACAGTTGTTCTTGGCTCAGAATCATGAATCCAAGGTGAATTTATATACCTGTGAATTAAAATTGTGAAATCGTGGCATGAATTGGCAAAGCAAGGCCTGCCTTCATTCAACTAAGATCTGGCTCTCCAAGGACCAAACGTGGTAAATCAGATCGTCTTTTTATATCAACCTAAGATTGGTCCTTGTGTATGGAGCAGAAACTTGCAGGACAACAGTGACCACCACCAACAAAGTCCAGACCTTCATCTTCACCTGTCTGACCAAAAGCCTCCTATCGGCTGGTCAACAATGACCTTTGGCAGCAGACTTCCCAATTCCCTGACCATGAAGAAATCATGAAAAGGTGCTGGGGCTGGGTAGGACACACCCTCAGAAAGCCCACGTCATGCACTACCATGCAAGCACCAACCTGGAAACGAGGAAGGCTAAGAAACCCCAGACTCTGAGGCTGCTATGATGACTGCAAGGAGATGAGCTATACCTGGTGTCATATTAGAAGAAAAGCCATGACAGAGATGGCTATAGAGTCCTGATTGGTGGCCTACAGCCCAGGAGGGGTAGTACTTGTCTCTTTGTTAAGCAGATCCAGAGTATTAGGCACTAGTGAATGGATGGCTCGTTAATGATATAGAAGCTCCCGGGCCTTAAGATGTGCACACACAGTTCACTATCTCTGTTGCTCGGGATGGTTTGTTAGTGACAGAGATGTTTCCTACCTCTAAAGTGCCCTGACACAGTATTAGGCTTTGGGTATGGTTTGGTAGTGAGAGAGAATCTCTCTGAGTCCGCAGTATGCAGTCAAACTACACTAGGATCTGGTGAGTGGAACATTTGATTAGGCTACAGAAGGTTCCTGCCTTCGAGGTGTCCTGACAATGCTTCTTCTTCTTCTTGTCTGCATAAATGCTACATTAAGCACTAAATCAAGGACTAGTCTGGGTGCTAGGGTCAAAGGAAATTGGGTTAGCTAAAAAGTTATGATCCCAAACTCAATCAAAACCTGGCACGCAGAGTAATACAAAAAGACGCCGTTAAGGAGATTTCGACTGTCTGGAGGAGGCTTACGACCCGACATTGTAATCAGCCCCTTAAAGCGTATGGTCTGACATACTTATTTTCCGTGCAAAAATTAAAATACAAAAATGACACCTTACTCCACGGGAAAAAATTCTAAGGGTGTCAGGACTGTTTGTTTTTCAAAAGCAAGCTCCCACTTTAAGATTTTATTTTGTAAAAAAGAAAAGTTTTCTGATTGGCCGCATGAAGCATGACAGGTACTTAACTTACAAACAGAGCCTCCAGAGAAGCCGCCGTGGTAGCAGTTCCTCGAAAGGCATATAGGTCTCCAGCAGGCAGAGAACTCTAAATAAGGCAGCCAGAAGGCTGATTGCCAAACTCTAAACAAGGCTGTAGTGCTATAATTGGGTCGCAAAGTAGACCTCAACAATTGGTTTGTGACCCAGTGCTTGAAATGGTAAAATAGAAGTGCAGTTACTCTGTACTAGAATACCTGCTTGTTTCTGAGAAGTGCTGGTACTCCCCAATTAAAAGTACAACGTCTGTCTTGAGAAGTGCCGTTACTCTCCCGCTCAAAATGAAAAAGTGCCAGTACTCCGTACCGGACAGTACCGTCCCATTTAAAGCACTGCTGTGACCTGAGACTTTTTTCACACCGCAACAGATATATTAATTTATATGTCACAGTGCAAGAAGTGGCATTGTCCATGATTCACAAAAATCCTATCTCATGCATATTAATGAGGCAGATTCCTTTGCAAATTCTTACAATTGTTTGCGAATGCAGGGATTGAAGCAAACCTTCATCCCAGCATCGGCATTCAGAAAATGCTGAACTTGCGGCCCCTGAACCTCTGCGTGTTTCCCCCGGGTCCACGTTCACAAAGCAGAAGATGTCCCTCAGGGACAACGTGCACTTTGCTAATGAATGCCACTTCTTTTGGGTGTCAGTGATCCGTCAGGGGTTTCTGACCTTAACTGCCATCATAAACTATCGATACATATCTTCCAGAATCACTAGATAGGGGGGCCTGCCACTTCATGGCCCCGTTTTTGCTCCTATTGATTCAAAATGAGTCGCTATGTATTTGTATATACCCTTGCGGCTCATAAAATACCTTTAAAACCCTGAAAGTCGTGGTTTTAGGGTATCAAACCCTGCAATCTTGGGGATAGCAGGCTTTACAACTACGTAAACATTTCACACATCAGAGCATTAGGTTCCAGTGCAGGGCGTGCCCCCGCGGCGCTATGTGGCCCAAAGATTGGACATGATACATTGGATAAAACACGCTGCACGCAGTGGCGCCTCTGTTCCAGAACAAAAGGTAAGGGGTGGGCGACTCAATCATTGGCTAAGCGCCCCCCGGTCTCCCCTCCACGGCTGCAGACCCTCAACGCTCCATCACAATTCTGGCGGGAGTTTTGCTCGACCCCCTCGCCTGTTCGATTGTTATCGTCCCCGCCATCCGCATCCCTTTAATATTCATGTGTCTTGGTTTCCCGCGTCCAGGCCCTGCTTTCTTTCCTACCCCTAAAGGTGGAGACACAATGGCGCCGTGACCCCTGAACCCCAGGAGTGGTGACAGCGCAGGAGGGGGGTTTGAGGGGCGCAGAGTTATGGCGCCTCTTTCATCCCGGGTAGCAGAATTACCATTTGATCGATAAACTAATTATGTATATCGTTGCCTTTTTAATATTAACATTTTACAACGGTTTAGGGTGAAACTAAATAAATGGGGCCGATGATGTATCCAAGTTTACCTCTGTACATTTCATCAAAGGTGGAACTAGATATTCTAATGTGCACTTTATGATGCTACATGTTTATGTCATGTTCTCCTTGCCATAGTGCTGATGGTTACTCATGGCAGTATTCTAGTCGGCATTTTTATTGTGTTGCATTATTTTGGTGGACTTTTTTTTTACAAGACACAATATCATGAATGGTATTTTCCCTTGCACATAAATGCAGTTGGCAAATACCGTAGGCAGAGGCGTTTTAAGGCATGGGCTAATTGGACTCTGGCACAGGGTCCCAGGTTTTGAGGGGGGGCATGAAAGAGCTAGATTATGCCATGAGTCTTGCCCCGATGACCTTGAATAACTTTTAAACAGATTGTTTTAAATACCGTTTTTCTTTCATTTATTTTTAATGTGGATGAGGTGTGAGTCTATTACAGAAATTTTGCAGAGAAAAGCTGTGATTGTTTCATGCAACATCCATAAAAAAAGTTGATTTTAGATAAAAATGGGACCTCACTATGAAAAATTGGAGGATGTCACGATTCTTATTTGCACCAATATTAGTGAGCTGCTGTTGTGCCACGATGTTGAAAGCACACATCACTGTCACTGAATTGTAAATGTAAACACAGTTAGAATTTGGAAGAGTTTGCCTATGCACTTTCAGTAACCTGGCCTAAGAGAGCATTAAAGAGCTGAGACTGGATCATAAATTCAAAGCGGTTCCCAACACAGGGTACCAAAATACGTTTGGCCCAGGACTCCCAAAATCCTTAAGATGCCCCTGACCGAAGGTTCAATAATCGCGGCAATTGATCCATTGAAATTATTTTTGGGAACATTTCCTGATGGTGTATTATTGCGAACAGGCCTAATTTCCCATCCACAGTGTTTAATGGGCATTTTGCCAAAGGCACAGCCCAGTCTTCTTTTCCCTGACACATTATTCTGATCGGCAGCTCTTCCCTACACATTATTCTGATAGGCAGCTCTTTCAGGCACATTATTCTGATAGGCAGCTCTTTCGGGACATTATTCTGATAGGCAGCTCTTCCTTCACATTATTCTGATAGGCAGCTCTTGCTTTACATTATTCTGATAGGCAGCTCTTCCTTCACATTATTCTGATAGGCAGCTCTTCCTTGCGCAGCTCTTCCTTCACATTATTCGGATAGACAGCTCTTTCTTGCACATTATTCTGATAGGCAGCTCTTCCTTGCACATTGTTCTGATAGGTAGCTCTTCCTTACACATTATTCTGATAGGCAGCTCTTCCTGCACATTATTCTGATAGGCAGCTCTTTCTTGCACATTATTCTGATAGGCATCTCTTCCTTACACATTATTTAGATAGGCAGCTCTTCCTTACACAATATTCTGATAGGCAGCTCTTCCTTCACATTATTCTGATAGACATCTTAACCCTGACACATTATTCAGATAGGCAGCTCTTCTTTACACATTATTCTGATAGGCAGCTCTTCCTTCACATTATTCTGATAGACATCTTCTCCCTGACACATTATTCTGATAGGCAACTCTTCCTAGCACATTGTTCTGATAGGCATCTCTTCTTGCACATTATTCTGATAGGCATCTTCTCCCTGACACTTTATTCTGATAAGTAGCTCTTCCTTGCACATTGTTCTGGGACAGCTTTTCCTTATACATTATTCTGATAGGTAGTTCTTCCTTGCTCAATGTTCCGAGGAAGCTCTTCCTTACTCATTATTCTGATAGGCATCTTCTCCTTGACACTTTATTCTGATAGGTAGCTCTTCCTTGCTCAATGTTCTGAGGAAGCTCTTCCTTACTCATTATTCTGATAGGCATCTTCTCCTTGACACTTTATTCTGATAGGTAGCTCTTCCTAGCACATTGTTCTGAGACAGCTCTTCCTTACACATTATTCTGATAGGCACTCTTCCTTGCTCATTGTTCTGATTGGCAGCTCTTCCTTGCACATTGTTCTGATGGGCAACTCTTCCTTGCACATTGTTCTAATAGGCAGATCTTCCTTGCACATTGTTCTGATGGGCACCTCACCTTATGCATTATTCTAATAGGCAACTCTTCCTTACACATTGTTCTGGTAGGCAGCTCTTCCTTGTTCATTGTTCTGATGGGCATTTCCAAATGACACATTATTGACAATTAATAATAATAATAATAATCCACATTTGTAAAGCGCACAATCACCCGTAAGGGTCTCTAGGCGCTGGGGGCCGTCGGGAAGATTGAGCGAGCTATTGCCCAGAGTGGGATTTTTACCTTGCATAGCATATTGTTCATGCTCAAATTTAAAAGGTTCATCCCTCCCTACACACAACTAGATAGCGTATTCCTCTTTCCAATCATTAGGTTTTCCTTTTCTGTTTTTTGAGTCGTCACCCAGGTGCTACTCACTTGGTATGCTTCATCATGGGGCTCACACCCGATGGAATTAACATTGGGTGAGCTCAACCCACAGTTGGAGGGAGCACTTTATTTTTTAAAAGACCTTATGTATCTTTACGGTACACAGTTGGTGAGGGGATCTGAGGATGGCTTAAAATTGCCTATAGGGAATGCCACTCTGTTTTTTCTGGATCACTGACAGAATATTGAGGAGAAGAATATCGAGCTGCCACAATATCGAGGCAAAAATATTGAGTGACAGAATATCGACTTCCTATCTACAAACAGGTAAGTACAAAAATATTGAATCCTAAATATCGTTTTTAATAATATAGTTTGCTAAAATATCGACTTTTTTAAATGTCTGAAAAGTAATATGAAATTAATTAAATACTTAATATAATTGAGTAAAACATACGTAAAAATAATTAAAAAAGAAATAACATTAATAAATAATAAATGTAATGTAAAAAATTAATAAACATGCATTTAAAAATGTGTTTATATATATTAACCTTAATATTATTAAAACATAATTAATATTTCTAATTATAAAATGTTTAAAACATAATTTAAAATATAATACATGTGTATATAAATAAACCTATAATATAACTATAAAAATAATTATATATAATACGTTAAAACATTAAAATAAATATAACAAAATATATATTTTACACTACATTAAATATCACAACACTGAAAACGAGCGTACAAAATAAAATTATTATTCCCACTCCTGCGAGTGGTACAGCAGGGAAAGTGTTGGATAGCGGGTGGGTAAAAATTACTATTCCCACTCCAGCGAGTGCAACAGTAGGAAAAGTGTTGGATAGCGGGTGGGTAAAAAATTATTATTCCCACTCCAGCGAGTGCAACAGTAGGGAAAGTGTTGGATAGCGGGAGGGTAAAAATTACTATACCCACTCCAGTGAGTGCAACAGTAGGGAAAGTGTTGGATAGCGGGAGGGTAAAAATTACTGTTCACACTCCAGTGAGTGCAACAGTAGGGAAAGTGTTGGATAGCGGGTGGGTGAAAATTACTATTCCCAATCCAGTGAGTGCAACAGTAGGGAAAGTGTTGGATAGCGGGTGGGAATAATGTACTATTCCCACTCCACCAAGTGTAACAGTAGAGAAACTGTTGAATAGCAGGAGGGTAAAAATTACTATTGCCACTCCAGCGCATGGAACAGTAGGAAAAGTTTTGGATAGCGGGAGGGTAAAAATTACTATTTCCACTCCAGCGAGTGGAACAGTAGAGAAATTTTGGATAGTGGGTGGGTAAAAATTACTATTCCCACTCCAGTGAGTGCAACAGTAGGTAAAGTGTTCGATAGCGAGAGGGTAAAAATTACTATTCCCACTTCAGCAAATGCAACAGTAGGGACAGTGTTGGATAGCGGGTGGGAATATTGTAATATTCCCACTCCACCAAGTGTAACAGTAGGGAAAGTGTTGGATAGCGTAGGGGAATAATTTAGTATGTCCACTACTGCAATATAATTAACAATTAATTATTTTTTCACAATTAATTTAACTCCCACCAATTTCCCCTATAAACGTCACCTACAATATTGTAAAATAATAATAAATTAACATAATTAATTAACAATTAAATAATTAACTAATAACAATTAACAATAACATTATTAACCATCAAATCTAAATTAATTCACACAATTAACACTACAAAAAAACTTTTAATAAATATTATATAAAAAAGAATAAACATTTCAATACAATTAAATTACTTCCCACCCTACTCCCCTAACAACCCTCATCCCACTCCTAAAAAAAGTACACAATAAACATATTTACAAATAATTATTAATAATTAATTACTAATTAATAAAAACACAATTAACATAATTACCAAGTAATTATTCGTTTTGATTATACATGTATAATGTAATACATTGATTAGCTTAATTAACTATATAAATTATTTAATACTAAATATTAATTCATTAATTAATTAAGTTCAATCAAATTACTTCCCACCCTATTCCCCTATAAACCCACAACCCGCTACAGAATTAAATTACTCAAAAATTAAATACCATAAAACTAATTAACATACAACTAATTAATTCTAAATAATTCTTTAAAAAAATATTATAAATAATTAAATTACTTCCTACCCTATTTCCCTTTAAGCCCACAACCCACTACTGAATTATTTTATGCAAAAATTGATTAACATAAAATTCATTACTTGAAATAAATTCAAACATACATTACATTATTATTAATATTAAATAATCATGCTGCATGAATACATTGTCTGTATTTGTGTTGTTGTTTTGTATTTTATTATTTATTGTAGTATTTTGATAATCAATTCCACAAAACCCATTAGTAGCATGGGTATTTTCCTAATGCAAGATCTCGCTGCAGCACCAGATTCGAGCTACTCTGGCTGATGAAGGGTTTTACCTGAAACCGGTCCCAGGATGTTTGTTTCTGGTCCAGGGAGGACCTGGCCTGGCAGTTCGGGCTGGACTGTTCCCATCGTAAGCAGGGTCAAGAGTGATTTGCATTTGGCTGGGTCTACACTAGAATGGCTTGGTGTCCTAAAAAATGATGGATTTAACCCAGATCTATGACTGGGGTAAATGTTTGATTAATTCAGCATTCCGTCCATCATCTGAAGGGCATTTCCTCACATTTAGATGGCTATCAGTATTTCTACCACAGCTTAGTAACATGGCGACCATTCCTGAGGTTCTATAATTTTGAGGTAGGTTTCTTACATGCTATAGTGTAGGGCATTTCCTGCTGTTTTCTAATTGGCATCTTAGTTTCTGCAGACACAGCAGTCTGCGGATGATTCCCTCCAATTATCAGTAATCCACTCTATCCTTCTCCATGCCAGGTTAATTGATGGGTATTTCCATCTGTGGCATCATGAGCCAATCAAAGTGAAAAATGTGGTGATTCTCCTTGTCATAGTCCTCCACATACCTGTGTCTCAGGCCACACCCTTGGTCCGTATTTGATAAAGCATGACTTCTGATGCAAAAGTCCTCTGATTGGATTGGAAAAGCGGTGCTGGCTGCCCTGCTGCTATTTTTGGTCTGTCCTATATTTTTCTAGTAGTGAACTTTACAGTCAGAGAGTACACTGTGTCCACATTTTAACTGTACTGTTCTTCCCAATTACAACTGGGATGGGGGCGGATACACCCCCCTTATCTGAAGGGTATGGTACCAAAATATTGTAGCCAAAATATCGTCTGTGAGAAATAGTGTGTACTACAAATTGCTTACCAAAATCACACCCCATTGGAGTTAATAATATAAAACCAACACCTAAGGTTCTGTGATATTCAACCACCTGAACCTTAGGACGCCAGCAATGAAGGTAGTGTGATTCTAGTCTAGGGTCGTAGGAATTTTTAGTTGTTTCCCTGTTGGTAAACTGTTTACTGGTCCTCCCCTGTACATGTCTGTTGAAATTGAATAACAAATGTGAAATCAAGATTCCACATCCCATCACAACTAGAGAGACATGTACTCGAGAGCGCAAGACATGAGGAGAAAGACAAGCACAACGGCCTTGGCCAGTTCTGACTGAATTGTGACTTCCTGGTCCAGAAGATTGTGAAACCAGGGCACAAGGGGAAGATGCTCTTCTCCATGCATAGAGTCGGCTTCAACTTATGAATAAAGGCAGCACTTTTGTTGGTTAAGGCTTCCCACTCCGGCTCTGAAGCAGGATAATTAATGGGTCCCCCCAGCCAGTACTTTGTGCATTGGTTGGATGTCCAGGGGACTACGTGTACCAACCTGGAGGAAATGCATTATCAGGAAATGAACGTCTGCTGCATTGCAGTTCTCCTATAAAGGCTGTGGGAAAGCCTAGAACCTTGGAAGAAGCCTTGCTACTGTGACCTGTGGGGAGACGCCATGGCCTGCCTAGCAATAAGAGGAACTGGATTGTCCTTGCTGGGAGAGAAGGTGACCTGATTCTGGGAGGATATGAACATAAACCAATTGACTGTAGAATCTGCATTGTGTACTTCTTAAGGAACCAAGACCACGCAGAAGCTACCCGATCCTTGTAACCGAGCTGGCCTGTAGAGGCAAAGACAAGTATAATCTGAGTTAAATGTGTGGAAATGTTTTCCTGATGTTTGCTGGTGGGCTTACACCATCTCTTACTCAACCCGTAACTAGACCTTTGCCCATATCCACCCATTCTAGTACCAGGTGGGCCTGCATGTTTCATATTTTCACACCCATTTTGAACAATCTATGCAGACCATATGATTCGAGGAGATATTGTCATTTCCATTTGTGGTTAGTCCATGACACCATTGTCCAGTTACAACTGTGAACTGCTAAAGAATTAGGACCACATGTACAAAATTTAGGAATTGCGATTTTCAAATTGCGATTCTTACCTAATCACAATTAGGAAATCACAATGCGTAATGCAAGAAAACATAAATGTTTTCAGTGGCAATTCCTAATCGATTGCAAATCGACCTAACTCATGAATATTAATGAGATAGGTCGCAATTTGCGGTCCAGTAGGAATGATAGCCATCACAGCGATGGTGGCCAGCTGTAGTCCGAAGACTACCATGTCTTTAATCACTTTTTAACAATGCAAACTAAATGCAGACCGTTTTTTAAAAGAAAAACGGGATACACTTAAAAAGAAAAATTAAACTTTGAAGTTAAGATTTTTAAGAGTAGGTAGTGCTTCATGGGACCACAGCCTGCTCTTAAAAAATATATTTATTTTACATTCTCAAAGGGTAAGGGTTCCAGTGGGGACCCCTTCCCATTTTGCGAATGGTTAGCAATACCTTTTTAGTAATCTGCAAAAAATGAATGTTATGCGACCATAATTCGGTTGCAAAACATTCATACATAGCACTGCAATTCGGCATTTGGAAGGCATGCCCTAAACATACCCCTTACAAACACCGAATCGGTAAATCAAATTACTATTCGGTACCAAGTTATCAAATTGTAATTTGGAATTTGTATATATGAAAAAGCTTTTTTGCTGTCCGAAACAACTCGATTAAGGGTGTTTCCAAACTCAAAAATGCTTTGTAAACATGGCCCTTGGAGTCTATTTAGTGTCCCTACGCTGTCACTGAAAAATGACAGCCATAACTAGTAGGAGCAGAGATGTAGGCCTCTAAAGAAAGGTATCAACGGTGAATTTGTGCTGACCATTATTGCAGCAGATACATTTCTAAACACTATAAATCGGCTAGGTCCTCATATGGTTTTAGAAATACTTGAGTTGTCCTGACCGTACACCTATAAAAGGTGCTTGTCATACCCGATGTGGGCACAGCAATTCGGAAGGCCCCTTAAACTTGACCATTGAATATTTTGAGGGAGACCATTATTGTTTTGTGGGGTGAATTCTGGGATTCTGAGTGAGACCTTGACCTCAGGGCCAAGGCTAGCACTCTCCCCAGCAGCTCCGACACTCCACCGCCAAGTTTGAGCCCATCCCCATGCAGGGCTCGATCCAGCTACTTGGCACAGCGCGCCAGGTCCCTGCCTCAGCCTCCCGCTAACCCCCAGCACTCCACCTTCTGTTGGTGACTGTTTTTGCCTTTACTTCTGATTCTGTTTACTGTATTTCTCATGTATTGCTGTGTTCCTTTGATTCTTTTGCTGCGTTCGTTTTGTTCCCCTCGTTCTGCTGCCTTGTACCCTCATTTGTGTTTCTTTCTGCCCATTTTCCCGCCACTGCTGCCCTTGCGGCCCCGCCCCCTGACCAGACGCTACCGCCTCCCTGCCTCCGCTCCCGCCCTCTCCCTTTCTTATGGCGACCGCTGCGCGGTCGTGCAGCGTACGCTCCGCTGGCATGTCTAAGGCAAGCCCGTCTGCGCCCGTCCGCGCCTGGACCGCGCCCCGCACCAGAACCCCTGGCCCCCGCAAACGCCAAGACGCCCGACACCGCTACGATGCCAGCACCCTCCATGCACTGAACACCAAATTCACACACCTGCTTCCTGGCCGCCCCAAAACACACACAAGGACCCTTCTCCTGCCGGAACAGCAGCTTCACCACCATCTGATACGCAAATCCACCCACCGGGAACAAACGCAACCACCTCAGATGCATTCTTCTCGACACCCGCTCTGCCTGCAAACTCGCCATTAAACTCTGGGACCTACTCAACTCCACCTCCCCAGACGACGCCTTCCTGACAGACCCCTCCTCGGCACCCGACATCCCCATAGCCATCCAGGACGGCTACAAGATCACAAGCAGGGACCGCACCAATGGAGTAGAAGGAGGTATCGCCATCATCCACAGGAAGACCCTCAGAGTCTCGACCAACACCGACGACACCCTTGGCACCGCCAAACACCTGCACTTCCAGATCCACACAGATCCCAACACCACCCTCAGAGGAACCCTCGTCTACAGACCACTGGACCCCGACCACAGTTCAGCGACTCCATCGCCGACCTCGTCATTACACTTGCCCTCGCCTCCACGGACTACATCCTCCTCGGGGACCTGAACTTCCACCTCGAGAACAACAACGACGCCACCTCTACCACCCTGATCGACACCTCGCCGACGTCGTACTCAGACAACTTGTCACAAAATAAATCTACCCACTCTGCCGGCCACACGTTTGACCCCATCTTCTCCACAAGCTCCCACCTCATCTTCAACCACACCACCGAACTCCACTGGACCCACCATTGCTGCATCCACTTCACCTTCCGGAAACCCACCACGCACCACCGCACCCAACAGATCCCCCGCCGCTGCTGGAACAAAGTCACTGAAGATCAGCTAACCCCCGCATCGCCCGGAGCCCACCCATGGACCCCACCGACCCTGACACCGCTGCCCGCAACCTCAGACAGTGGGTCGACGACTGCACCAACACCCTCGCCCTGATCAAGACACCCTACAACAGACACATCAGCAAGAATGCCAGCTGGCTCACGAGGACCTCCAGGCCTCCAAGCAAGCTAGAGAAGAAATGGCACCGGGAACACCAGACAGCTACGCAGCTCACAAGAACTCCACCCGCAGACACCATCAATGCATCAGATCCGCCAAACGGGCCTCCTTCAAAGACACACAACAGCAAAGATGTCTTCAACATCGTGAAGGAACTCTCCAATCCCAGCTCCAACACCAACGACATCCCACCTTCGCAAGACCTGTAGGACCTGTTGGACTCCCTCGCCACCTTCTTCCATCGCAAGAGCACAGACATCCCCGACAGCTTCAACATCACGACCACCCCGACAACCACTGAAACCTCCGTTCCCACACCATCATCCGCACCAATTCCCTGCTCTCCTCGACCTACATAAACTACGACAACACCATCAAAATTATGAACACCATCCACTCCGGATCTCCGTCAGACCCATACCAACACCACATCTTCAACATAGCCAGCACCACCATCGCACCCCACCTCCGGAAAGCCATCAACATCTCCTTCGAGACAGCGACCTTCCCGGAGAGCTGGAAGCACGCCAAGATCAATGCCTTACTCAAAAAACCCAAGGCTGACCCCAAAGACCTCAAGAACTTCTGGCCCATCTCCCTGCTCCCATTCCCGGCGAAGGTCATTGAGAAGACCGTCAACAGACAACTGACCCGCTACCTCGAGGAGAACAACATCCTGGACCCATCCCGGTCCGGGTTCTGAAGCAACCACAGCACCGAAACCGCCCTCATCGCCATCACTGATGACATCCGGGCCCTGCTGGACAATGGAGAAACCGCGGCCCTCATCCTCCTGGACCGGTCGGCCGCCTTCAGCACCATCTGCCACCGCACCCTACGCACACTCCTCCACGACGCTGGGATCCGAGACAAGGCTCTGGACTGGACCACCGCCTTCCTCTCCGACAGAACCCAGAGCGTCCGCCTCCTCCCCTTCCGGTCCAACACCACCGAGATCATCTGCGGCGTACCACAGGGTTCATCCCTCAGCCTGACACTGTTCAACATCTACATGGCACCACTCACACACGTCGCCCGACTGCACAACCTCAACATCATCTCAAACGCCGACGACACCCAGCTGATCCTCTCCCTCACCAAGGACCCGCTCACCGCCAAAACCAACCTCCACGAAGGGATGAAAGCCATCGCCGAATGGATGAAGAACAGCCGACTGAAGCTAAACTTGAATAAGATGGAGGTCCTCATCCTTGGCTCCACCCCCTCAGCCTGAGACAACTCCTGGTAGTCAACGGCACTGGGAACTGCTCCAACACCCACCGACCACACACGTAACCTGGGGTTCATCCTCAACTCTACTCTCTCCATGAGAAAGCAGATCAACGCCGTCTCGTCCTCCTGTTTCAACACCCTCCGCATGCTCTGCAAGATCTTCAGGTGGATCCCCACCGAAACAAGAAGAACAGTCACCCAGGCCCTCGTCAGCAGCAGGTTGGACTAGGGAAAGGCCCTCTACGCAGGAACCTGGCCAAACTCCTGAAACGACTACAAAGCATTTAGATCACCTCTACACGCCTGAACCTCGACATCCCTCACCGCAGCCACATCACACCCCACCTGAGAGACCTGCACTGGCTCCCCATCAACAAGAGGGTCACCTTCAAGCTCCTCACCCTCGCACACAAGGCACTCCACAACACCGAACCAGCATACCTCAACAGAAGACTCAGCTTCTACACCCCCAACCATCAGCTATGCTCCGCCGACCTCGCCCTCGCCACCCTCCCACGTATCCAAAGAGCAACCTCCGATGGCAGATCATTCTCACACCTCGCCACCAAGATCTGGGATACCATCCCCATCCTCCTACGGCAGACCCAGGGCCTGCTGACCTTCAGAAGGCTCCTCAAGACCTGGCTGTTCGAGCAGTAGCAGCATCCCCTGCACCTTGAGACCCTCACACGTGAGAGGGGCGCTTCATAAATGTTCTGATTGATTGATTAATTGTTTGGGATTCAGACATTTTCACAATTTTTAGTTACTGGGGTGTCAGCCACCTGACTTGTCCAATAATGCAAAGAGGGCCATTGAACCTGAGGGCCAGTTATATCATGGCATTGTAGGCATACCACAGCACAGATAGTTCATTGTATATTTTCTGTCTGGCACATCTGTTCCATTGCCCTGAATCACAAAGATTATTTGTAAACACTGCTGTAAAAAAAAGATCCTGCAAATG
Organism: Lissotriton vulgaris; assembly: GCF_964263255.1. Taxonomy (NCBI): domain Eukaryota; kingdom Metazoa; phylum Chordata; class Amphibia; order Caudata; family Salamandridae; genus Lissotriton; species Lissotriton vulgaris. The sequence goes on from NW_028254059.1 coordinate 922,974, forward strand.
CTGAAGTACCCCAAAATAATCAAGTGCAGCATTGAGGGTAGAACCCCAATGCTATCAAAATACTAGTGCTTTGAATTTTAACTGCATAAACATATTTGGCATAACAGGTAGAGCTGCTAACACTGGAACAGGGGAACCAGGTTCGAATCCTGATCTCGCCTGAATATCCTGTGATTCTGGGCAAATCACCTAACCTCCCTGTGCTTAAAAAATGTATAATGTCTGGCTCTCATGTAAAATGTTCTAATGCCCATGGCCAGGTTTGTGCTTTATGAAACTGCAAACATAATATATGTTTGAGGTCATGTCTTTCCCCGGAAGAAGCTACGAACTTCTAATTTTTATCGTATTTTTAACTACTCTCTTTACTTATAAATAAATAAAAGTACATTCATCGTTTGCATTAATATCAGTAGCTGGACAATTTAGCTATTGAGTGTTATTTATTGTGTCACGATATTTCTGAGGAACTAACCCCTACCACCTCCTATGGTAATCTGTAGGGTTTGTTATGGTTCTGTGTTCCTTACGGGGAACCTGGGGTGTGTTCTGTATGCTGGCAGTTGTTGCCGGAACACTGAGATGACAGGGAATAAACTTACCTATTGGTACCACCGCCTGTCGAGTTTTCTGTCATTGGCGACGATCTGTTGTCAGCCTTCATGTTCCTTTCCTGGTCCCTCCCTTCACTGCAGGGACGCGTATATCAAGCACATTTGGGTCCTTGTGCCCAAAGCTGTAAGCTTGCTGAGGGCTGGTTACCAGACCAAATAGGTGGGTGCATGCCTAATAACTGAATTGCTATGATGCGATTACGCTTACCGGCATAACGCTTGATTTCTCACTAATGCACACAACTAGTTCTCGGCTAATCCATTCCTCTAGCCAGCCCATTCACCCATAGCAAGAGGCCTCACAGGCGATCGACGAAAGGATTCTAATGTGCATGTCTAGTGCCCATTTAATGACATTGGGAATCTTTCTATAGTGTTCACTATGGCCTGTAAAAACGCACACATTGCGTGTGCAACGTTGCAGCCAACTGAATTGGGAGAAATTGCATTACTCTTCTGAGGATTTGCCATAATAACAACCCTGCAATGTTAGTCGGTGACATGCACACCGGAGTTGGAATATTTGTCAGAATATACACTACAAGTTACGATGACAGACAAACAGTGTTAAAAAAAATAAAAACTTTCCAATTAAAATTCCAGTGTACTCTTAATTGTAGCCGGCATCATCAGTCGGTGACAGTCAGAACTGCATAGTGCAATAGTGAACTGCGGCAGTACTTTCTAATTTAACCCCTCCCACGCTTGTGACGGAACCGTTCCATCACGCCCCTTGGGTGGGCTGTGCTGGTGATGGAACGGTTCCGTCACGGCCCGCTCGCTGCGCCTGCGCGGCACTGATTTCGCGCCTGCGTGGTGTGTTCTATTGAGCGGGCGGGGCCGTGACGGAACCGTTCCGTCACAAGCACAGCTCAACCGAGGGGCGTGACGGAGCGGTTCCGTCACCAGCGCGGGAGCGCCGCGCATTGCCCCCCCCCGCCCCTTAGCACTGCGGCGTAATAGCCGCCGCAGTGAAAGGGTTAAGAAAATATCATATCAGTGCATGGTAGCAACTCACCCACGTAGGTCACCTCTTGGAAAGAATTTTAGTGCCTGCACCATTTTTGCATATACCAGGAACTCCATTGAACTGGGAACAGTGGTAGGAATCATTTGAAGCCTCTTAAGAAGCAATTGATGGAAACACATTTACATCTAAAAGGAAAAAGGCACTTCTTAGATATAATTTGGGTACAGAAGGCAGAAATATTCCAAAACGTTTCCCCTGGAGTTAGTTAATATCTTCCCAGTTAGAAGTGAATAAGGTGATTCATCAACTGTGATTGAGGATTATGCGCCGATTATCAACACATCAAATAAAGATTTAATCTAAGGAAAAACATCATAAGTTCCTTCAACACGGATAAATTCCTGTGGAGTCAATTGACGATTTTGTTGCTGCACTCAGAACACTTGCTACTACATGCAACTATAGAGAATTCAGAGATGAAATTATCTGTGATCAATTGAGTGAAAGAACTAGCAACAAGAAAGTATAAGAGACATTTTAATCAACTGAGGACCCAGATTTAGAAACAACTCTGAACTTAGCTAGGAGCAATAAACATTCTCAAATTTGCATGAAAGAAATGAATGAAGGTGTTATATCCACAGAGGTGAAACATCTTAATGTGAAACACAATTTAAAGCAACCCATTAAAATAGCTGGTGCTAGTATTCTCTGTTTTTCAGAAGTCTTACCATACTAGTCAAAGACTTAGAGGAATAACACTTTGTGTTTCTTCTGTGGTAGCAAGTGCCATATAGGAAATGCCAAATTATGTTCTACTATAAACCAAACCTGTTTCAAGTGTGGCAAGAAATGGCACTTTGCACGTGTGTAAATAGCAATTTATGGACAAAAAGCTACTACTTTGCAGACCATCAAAAGTATTGAGGAATATTTTATTGACTCTGATGAGGATAACAGTGTCAGTTCTTCAAAAAGTCCGGAAGGGATTGGAGTCACGGAAATATCATCCATGACGGGGTCACACAAAAGGAAATCTTCATCCTGTGTAATTTCGGTAAATAATAGAGATGTGAATATCCTGGCAGATTCCCGTTCTCTCTACACGTTAATGAATATAAGGGATTTTAGTGAAATAGGGGATATTGCAGTGTATCAATGTTGTATGAAAACTTTGCATATGGGGCAAAAGACTGGAGGTAGTGGGTAAATTTGTTGTTGATTTGCAATTTGATGAAAAATATGCTGTGGGAACAGTATACATCGTCAAGGGTGGTGCACATATGTTGGGTTGGGAAGAGAAAGGGGAACTGGGAACTATTTTGGGTCCCAAGCATCCTGACATGGTATTGTCTAAACAAAAAGTGAGTGGAACGTTTTGTGCATAATTATTGCTTAGTCTCCCCGGTACAAGTCAGGTCAGTCTTGTAAAAGCTGAGGATTGGATCAAGGATTACCCAGAGGTTTTAAATGAGAAATTGGGAAAGCTTAAGGATTTCCAGCATCACATAATTTCAAAATATGATATAAGAACGTTGGCTCAGAAAGTACGCAAAGTGCCGTTAGTTTTGCATGAGGAATTCAGACTTGAATTAGAAAGACTTCGCTTTAGACATAATTGAACCCATTGAAGGGAAAGAATGGTTGACCCCCCATAGTACTAGTGCAAAAAGCTGATAAGTCTACAAGACTCTGTGTGGATCTAAGAGATGTAAATGCTATCATTTAGGTAGCTTGCCAACCTTTACCCAACATTAATGAAATGCTGGCAACTTTGGGTGGTGCTAAATTTTTCACTTCTCTTGATATATCCTCAGCTTATCATCAAATTGAGTTTAGTAGAGATTCTAGACATTTAACATAATTCATTACACCTGTGGGGGCATATTGCTATATCCATATGCCTTTTGGCCTGGCGTCAGCATCAACCACATTCCAACATCTGATGAGCAGTTTATTTAAGAACACCAAAGGGGTCATGTTTTTCCAGGATGACATTGTGATATTTGGTGAAACTGAGGGGGTGCACGACAACAGAGTAAGGGGTATGATAGAGATCATTAAAGCTAGTGGATTGATCCTAAACAAATACAATGCAAACTTTCCCAAGAAGGTGTGGATTACTTTGGCCATCATGTATCAGAAAAGGGGTCGACCCAAAAGTGAAGGTTTTAGATGCCATTTAAAGTGCACCCAACCCCAGAGACAAAGATCACCTTTGTTTATATCTCAGCCTGGTAGACTACTATTCCAAATTAGTTAATCATTTTTTGATAATACTGCGTGTTTACGTAGGCTCCTGAACAAAATGCAAAATATGTGTGGGATAACAAATGTGATGGGAGTTCAAGAATGAAATAGTAAGAGCTTGCCGTGTTAAATCTTTTGCCATCAATGATTTGTGTTTCATCTTCACCGATGCTAGTAATGTAGGGCTTGGTGCAGTGCTTATGGAAAAAGGGGAGATGGGAGGGAAAAAACCATTGCTTTTGTATCAAGAACCTTGAGGGGAGCGAAATCCACATATTCTACAATAGAAACAGAAGCTTTGGCTGTGTGGTGGGGAGTGCAACACTTCAAGAACTTCTAGTGGGGTGAAGAATTAATTTTAAGTACGGACAACAAACCCTTAGTAGATCTTTCCACCACAAAAAGTTTAACTCCCACGTATTGCCAAATGTCAACATAGATTTAACAAATTTCATTACAGGCTGGAAATTGTGCTGGAGCAAAGAATTAAGTAGCTGACTGTCTCTCTAGATTGACGTCGGATGAGAGTGAGGATCTGCAGGAAGTGAAGGATGATCTTGAGTTGGTATATGTTGTAAAATGAGTTATTGACTCCATGAAGTGGGCTTTGTTTGTGCGGGATTGGTTGGAAGCTGTGTTGAACAACAAGTGGTGAATTTTGTGGGGAATGGTTGGCCTAATTTCACAAATACCCCAGAGGCGTTGATTCCCTACAAGAGAGTGGAGAAAGAATTGTCCATTATTGGGAACAGTGTGCACAGGAGTGGACAGTTCGTTGTTCCGAGATGCCTACTCAAAAGGGTGTTGGACTTGGCCCATTTAGGGCAAATTTGGAATCGTGCCATGAAGCGGAGCGTGAGAGAGGATTTTTGCCAGCCTGGGGTACACAAAGCTATTAAACATTATGTCAGTGACAGTTGCATGTGTGTCCTCAGTGATAAATCACAGGTGACTTGTCCCTCTCCTGTCAACCTGATCACGGTCAAAAGTACACCTTGGAGTAAATTGGCATTTGATGAGTCTGGGCCTTTTGAGATTCCAAGTAGTATGCCTAGATATGCTTTGGTTATGGTAGACTTTATGACTAAATGGCCTGAGGTAAAGTTTGTGGACAGTACAAATTCTGATACTGTCATTAGATTTTTCAAGGAAGTGTTTTTGAGAGAGGGTTTCCCAGAGGAAGTGGTGACTGATAATGGTACCAACTAGTATTCAGGGAAATTAAAATTTTCTAGAAAAGTCAGGTATAAAGCACATTTTAACTTCCCTGTACCATTCCCGCAGTAATGGTCTTGTGGAAAGGGTGAACCGTGTCATCAACTATCATTTACAGCTTGTACTCATCCATGGATTGCATTGGAAAAAGGCAATTGATTATATGTTGCTGGCAACAATAACTACCCCTCACATAAGTACAGGAATACCCCTTTCCCCCTTTACATTGCTGTGTGACAAGGATGTGGGGTCCAAGTTAAACAAAGAGTGGATGTATAGAAAAACTGTTGATGCAGTAAAATGGAAAGTTTAGTGGATGTAAGGATTGCAGTACCGGAGAACTGCCACAGGACTATGGATATTCAGGTTATAGACTGCTTTTGTCCGCATTGGCTTGTCACACTTTTCTGGACAGAAATGGATTAACGAATCATCATGTTTTGTCAATATTGAAGATGCTTATGCCATACATTTCAGGTTCTTGTTAGCTTGTTATAAGCTCGGAATATTTAAATCATATATTTTGTACATTTCATTTTGCTTATTTTTGGTTCGTTTTATTTTAGTGCTTTACTCATTATGCAGTCATTTTTTATATTTTGTGAAGGAAGGGGGGTGTGTAGGGATGGAATGCAGGGGATGTTATGGTTCTGTGTTCCCTGTGTGGGACCTGGGGTGGGCGCTTTTTGTTGGCAGTTGCTGCCGGGATGTTGAACTGACAGGGAATAAAAGCACCTGCTCATACCACCGCTTGTCGCGCTTCCTTTCATAATCTTTGAATGATAATCTTCACTATCCCTTGAAAGTATCAAACCTAAAATATCTACTTTTGAAAGCAATTGTTATGTAATTCTATCCAATTGTTATCCAGTAGTATTGGTGGTGCTCAGGCACTAGTAGAAAACAATAGTAATCACGTCGGATTCTACCTGTGACATCTAACTTTCCCAGGATCCCATGCACTGCCTGAAAAAAACAGTAAATTCATTGGACGCCATATAAAAACCGGTAACATGAACCAAGTGAAGTGATGGAAGCTTTGTAAAGTTACACTATAATTATAGACATTTAATGGTATTATCATACCACTCAAGATAGGTAGACAAACCTATAACAAGCATTTACAATGAAACGGTCTCACCTTTGCAAAAGTTAGAGCTATTGGCATTGTAAATGACAATTTGTTTATTTATGTGTTGGTTTTGAAAACAGATAAATAAATGGCATTGTCATTTACAATGCCAATAGCTTAATCTCTTGCAAATGCAAGACCTATTGCATTTGCACCCACACACACACACACACATACACACACACAGAGCCACACACACAGAGCCACACAAACACACACACACACACACATATAGATCTAATGTATAGGATGGTATTGGATGATGGATGTGGTGGTGTTGGATGTGGTGGTGATGGATGTGGTGGTGGTGGATTTGGTGGTGGATGTGGTGGTGGATGTGGTGGTGGTGGATGTGGTGGTAGAGGTGGTGGTGGTGGATGTGGTGGTGGTGGATGTGGTGGTGGATGTGGTGGTGGTGGATGTGATGGTGGTGTTGGTGGATGTGGTGTTAGTAGTGGTGGTGGATATGGTGGTGGTGGATGTGGTGGTGGATGTGGTGGATGTGGTGGTGAATGTGGTGGTGGTGGTGGGTGTGGTGGTGGTGGATGTGGTGGTGGTGGATGTGGTGGTGGAGGTGGATGTGGTGGTTGTGGTGGATGTGGTGGATGTGGTGGTGGCGGATGTGGTGGTGGTGGTGGATTTGGCGGTGGTGGATGTGGTGTTGGTGGATGTGGTGGTGGATGTGGTGGATATGGTGGTGGTGGATGTGGTGGTGGAGGATGTGGTGGTGGAGGATGTGGTGGATGTGGTGATGGTGGATGTGGTGGTGGATGTGGTGGAGGATGTGGTGGTGGATGTGGTGGAGGATGTGGTGGTGGATGTGGTGGTGGATGTGGTGGTGAATGTGGTGGTGGAGGTGGATGTGGTGGTGGATGTGGTGGTGGTTGTGGATGTGGTGGACGTGGTGGTGGTGGATGTGGTGGTGGATGTGGTGGACGTGGTGGTGGATTTGGTGGTGGATGTGGTGGTGTTGGATGTGGTGGTGGTGGTGGATGTGGTGGTGGATGTGGTGGTGGTGGATGTGGTGGTGGTGGTGAATGTGGTGGGTGTGGTGGTGGTGGATGTGGTGGATGGAGTGGATGTGGTGGTGTATGTGGTGGATGTGGTGGTGGATGTGGTGGTGGTGGTGGATGGTGTGATGGTCTTGCCCCAATAGTAAAGGAGAGTGCACAAACAAGGCCATGCCTCACTTCAGTGGCCACCCACCGTCAGGTTCCCTAAGCAGGGTGCTCAAACTGACTCACAATAATTCACCAATGTACATTCATTGTAGTACCCACAACGGATGCTTCAAATGTGACTGAGGTCCTCAGTTGAGTGTGCATGGGTTCCTTCCGCACTATCTGGTGATCTTACTGCCTGTCGTAGCCAATATGTAATAATCATTTCTGAGATTCAGTGAGATTAATAGCTGATTTATTGAAGCAGGATGCCCATAGATAACGCTCCCTAAATCAGCCAGCTGTCAACTAATTTCAGTTGCGTACTTGCAAGACCCCTTGACGTAAAACAGAAACCTGACAACGCTCGCGTTCCATGGAGCTGAACATAGCTGGACTCTTCACAGCAACTGGAACCATGTATGTGCCAAGCGGCTCCTGGGCGCCGGTGGAACTCTTTCCCCTGGCTCCCTGGTGTCTCTCCTCGGTCGAAGAGTTTGAGGGGTGGAGCTCTCGTTGAGCTCTCTTCTCTCAGTGTAGAAGAAGCCCACGGTCGGTCTCTGGAGAGCAGTTGAGGAAATTCATCTCACTAAATCAAGTGACGCACCTTTTTCAAAGCGAGGTACTAATCAGATCTACCTGATCGCCATCCTAACTCGTTACTGGGTCATGCTGATATTCGCACAGGAAGAACTAGGAAGTAGCAAATCTTGTGAGGGTAATTTTGGGGGTAAAAAAAACTCTTTCTGGTTTAGGATTTTATTTTTTATTTTATCAAAACAATAGTCAAATGTAGCCAGTTTTAACTATTTTCTCAGCAAGCTCAAGCCACTCCTTCCTTCCCACATTCTTTACATCATCTTCGTAAAACGTATTTGCTTCAGACTGCAGATTTTCACATGTATATAGCAATTTTAGAGCCAATGACAATAGTGTCAAATATGTGAGGCTACTGGTTATTTGTAGTCAAAAGCAGCGCAAGAGATTGCAGTGGGAATTGGAGCTGGATAGTGTATAAGGGGCGAATTGAAGTGGTGGTTTAAGTTTTTAATCAGAAATATGTCTTTTTCCAATGTCTCTAAGCCCCGTCCTTTTCAGACTGGGGGACGCGTTTTTGACTTTCTTTCTAGGATGTAAACAACAGTCAAAAACCCGCCCCCCAGTCTGAAAAAGACGGGGCCTAGAGACAAATGGTTCTTCTTTCTATCTAAGCCCCGTCCTTTTCAGACTGGGGGGCGTGTTTTTGACTGTTGTGTACAGCCTAGAAAGAAAGTAAAAAAACACGCCCCCCCAATCTGAAAAGGACGGGGGTTAGATCGAAAGAAGAACGTCACTAGGACCTCGTCTCCAATGGCTTGCCACAGTTTAGGAGGCCTGCCAATGGAGAAGAGAGCCGGGGTTTAACCTTCGGTATTGAAGTACACTAAAGCCATTAAATCTCGCGAGCTCGAGTGCGCATGTGCGCACCTGAAACCTACTGTTTGAAGTTAAACACTTTTACACTAAATCCAAATAAATTTTGGCTATTTGGAATGCAGAAGTAACAATCTTCCATTCTCAGTGACCAGCTTTATGCATTCAGTTGTGAAGAACTTTTCACATATTTTCTAAAGGGATCACCTAACTCAAGAAATAGTTAGACGCCCACCCCAAAACCAATGAATGCCTATTGACCTTTACTCCTAGAAACACTTAGGTCCCATGGAACACCTTTTATCATGCCACTCAACAGAGCACTGAAATAGCCATAACTGAGACATGGTCATTCCAATACTGCAAGCAACCCTCCATTAATGGCCAAGCACCCATGGATGTCCTCAAATGGACTTGTGGAAACTGCTTGAATGCCTGGGTTCATAGTGATGTTGTATCTGGTACTCGCAAAATCAGCTTTGTGAGACACATAATAAAGGAGACAGATGCCAACACTGCCCAAATATCAGGCACCTCTTATACTGGGCAAAACTACTCAAAATAAAGGTTTTACTGTCAAGCTCAAAGAGCTAATCAATAAACCTTCTAGGCCTTCCAGTCAAATTTTTCAGCTTGGCACAACATTTAAACAAAACTCATCAAAGTCGTGGACGCCTCCCTCCAATTCCTTGACAAAGTGTGGGGACTGGAATGCCTGCTGCATGGTGTAGAGTTGTGACCCATGCCCTGTGTGCCACAACGGCATATGTCTGTGATCCTCGTTTTTGATTTTGAGTCATTGTCACACACTAATCCCATTTGCTCGTGTTGACCAAGCCCAGTCCTTGACAATGAATTTTTCTGAATCTTTTTCTGTACCAGGAGGGGTACACCAAGCTTACCCTCATAGGGACAGAGGACAGGGGGCGTGGTCTGAGCGCCGATTGGGACTGCGACGCGAGACTGTAGCTCCGCGCCCGATCCCGGTTTCCATCCTGAGAACTGCTCCTGAATATTGATAAAAGTAGCGGAGAGTGCATCTGACTGCCGGGGGCACATTCCGAGCCCCACATCGCAGCAGGAGAGGGCCCTGGCGTGCTGCTGTAGCCGAGTGAGGTGTGGGAGGAGAGGTCACCCGATCTGCAAAATGGCGGCGGCCACCGGAGCTTGAAAGGGACGAGGCCGGGAACCCTGCTGCTGGACACCCTGAGGGACTGGAAGGAGGTGCGACAGGGGCGAAGGACGGAGGACGGCCAGCGATGGCGCTCCCATGACTGAAGGACCGGCTGCTGAGTACGGGCGAGTACGGAATTAGCCCGGGTGAGGGGGATCTGCTGGAGTGCTGAAAATGGCGGCCACCGGGAGGTTTGCCTGAGGGGCGCAGTCTACGCGTTCCGCGGCCGGAGGATCATCTACCGACCCACGGTGCTTGCAGACCCTTATTGGAGAGGTGCTGTGCCTGATCGGAGATTGGGCAGGAGAATCCGGTACCCTTGCAGGCTGTATGCGGGGAACGGGTGCGGGCTGGAGTGCGTGGATAACTGCCTCCCTGGGCGGCCTTGAAACACCACGCACAAGACGGAAAGGTGCGGAGCCTGGGAGCGGAATCACCGAGGACAACCAGCGGCTGACGGAGGTGTCCTCCCTGCGGCCTGGTGAGTGTGGGGCTGCGGGCCTGCGCCTGGAGCTGCGGAGGCGGGGGACAGGGCAGGCCTGCGGTGCTGCACGGCTGGCGGGTCGGGGCTTGCCGATGCTGGAGCGGGAGTGAAAGTGTCCTGTGAAGCTGCGCACATTGATCGGCATGCATTACCGGTGCTGACACATTGCGGTGAACTCTGGGGGCACGCAGGACTATGAATGGAGGTGCTGCTTGTTTCATTGGCCCGATTGCCAGCTGAGCCCATATGGAATGCGTGACTCTGAGCGCTGAACAAACACAGTCCTCCTGGGGTGGCAATGAGAGAGGGCTGACCACTGGTGGAGGGCAGGAACGGAAAGTGATCACTGTGGCCTACTCCTGGTGAGCACAGACTGGAGGTACACCCCGGGGTGCGGAGGTCCCTTGCCTGATAGCTCCCTTGCCCGATAGCCCACTGAACCCGTATGGACCGCGCAAATCCGGGCGCTACGCACATACAGTCCTCCAAGGACGGCAATGAGAGAGGGCTGACCACTAGAGGAGGGCAGGAGCGGAAAACGAACACTGTGGCCTACTCCTGCGGAGCACGGAATAGAGGTACACTTCAGTGCGCAGAGGTCCCTTGCCTGAGCCCATATGGATTGCGTGATTTTGGGCACTAATAACACACAGTCGTCCTGGGGTGGTGTTCTGACCGACTTTTTCAGCACTCCTTTGAGGGAGGATGATTGGATATGACTCTAGTCTATTATCATTCTAGTGCAGGGATTAGAACTACAGACAGGGCCTATTCAAAGGGCACAGTAATGCACTTTCGTACCCTTTTCCTTAGATCAGGGCTTATAAACTTATGTTAGGGGATAGATTCATTAGTATTAGTGATAATCCGTCCTTTTGCAAGAGTGTTAGTATACCTTCTATGGAGTTATGCTTATTTCGGGCCTTGTAGGCCTCAAACGGGAGAGACTCCATCTTGCTTTCTGCCCCGGCAGCTTGAGATGCTTCTAGGTCAAGTGTAATGTTTTAGTTTCGAAGTATTGTTCACTTGGAGAGAACCGGCTCAGGCTGGCCCTTATCGAAAGACTGTATTTTTCTCCATTCCGAAGACACAACATCAGGCCGGCCGGCTGGGAACGTGTCCTTGGTACGGGGAGGTACAAGAATTTGGTGGGCGGCAGGTTACTGGCCGTAACTTTCCATGAAAGGACAAGCTTCCATATTAGTGAAAGCATGAGGCAGTGAGTCAGTCAGTCTGTAGGCGGCAGCTAGCCGTTAGCATCAATGCCATTAATTATTTCAAGGCAGACAGTTGCCATTTTGAAGTCCGAGAAAGATCATGAAGCTGATACTCTCTGAGAAAGATTGAAGAGGAAAGAGAAGTAGTGCAGAACGACCAGAGAGAGAGAGAGAGAGACAGCAGCTAATAAAAGGAAGGTTCCAGTGACTTGGAGGAAAGCAGAGAAGACAGAGCATAGTGGTGCAGACGTGTACTCGTGACTGCTGAGGTGTGATTCTAAGACGAGCCAAGGCACAGACGAGAAGGGAACCTAGATGACTGCCGAACCCCGACTTCGTGTTCATAAGGTGACGTCTGTCCATAACCTATAGTGTGCACATTCTAACCTTTCACTTTTCTTTGCAGGATATATGTTATAGTATAGTATTGTATTTTTATGATCATTGGAATAAAATACCCCAGTTCTTAGTGAACCAACATGTGCCTCGTATTCTTGTTCAATCAGGGTAACCTGGTCTTCTAGTCAGGCATTGTTTTCATGAACGGATGTAATTCCCGGTCAGGTAAGAGGTGACTGAGCAATGAGGGAGAGAGGGACCCCTTGATGTGGAGAATAGATGGTACATGCTTTAATTTGGCAAGTTATGGTAATTCCTGCTATTGCAGTATCATATCCCGAGTAGCCAATGTGAGATTCCTTCCAAAGGTATTCATAGGAGAGTGATCGTCGTTGGTAAGCGGCGTTAATGAGAACACCAGGTGGGAGACTGGTGCATAGATCCGCCGGATTGCGGATCGGGCTGTGAGTGAGAGAACACTAGGGGAGACACTAGTGCTTAGGTCCGCCGGATTGTGGACCGGGCTGTGAGGAAGAGAGCACTAGGACTGCAGACTAGTGTGTAGGCACGCAGGATTGCGACTTGCCGAGCGAGCACTGACTGTGGTCAGTGTGTAATGGTAACTAATCAGAACTGCCCTAGGGTAGACTAGTCTGGGCCTAAGTTGCCGTGAGACTAACCGGTATGAGTGGGATATTGTAGAAAACCTATGCATGTATATTGCTAGTTCCCCATCCTTAGGTACAAGATATATATATATATATACCTATTGTAAATACGTTCTAAGGAGGGAGGTGATTACGTTCCGACTGGGTTGGAGGTGCTCTGAGGAGCTGATCCCATCTGGTCCAAGAATACGGTCGTTACAGGTGGCAAGGAGTGAGGGCTGCCTACTGGAAGAGGACATTAGCGCGAGGCGATCGTTGTATCCTATGCCTGCGGAGCATGGGATAGAGGTGCACTCAAGTGCTTAGAGGTCCCTTACCTCCGGAGGGGAGCGGTGGTGGTGATACTGAGGGAGCTCAGGACTTTGTGGACGGCTGGTGTGGGGCAGTGAACGGCTGGAATACACGGAACAGAGGGTTCTGGTGTCGGTTGACCGCACACCCGATGTATGATACTTCGGGCACTCCTTGAGGGCGCAATCTGGTGCGGATGGCTTTTCCTCTGCGGGACAGTGTGTGCTCTATAATTCATGATGAAACCAAAAAGCAAGGCGGAGGACGCTGCGATGCAGGACGCTAACAGAGATGACGGAGAAGATGCGGAGGGCACGGAGTCCGAAAAACGGCTGAACAAACAACTGGACAAAAACCTGGAGGCCATCACAGCGACGAAGGAGTCCTTACATCACAACATCTCACAGGTCGCGACGGGACTGGGACTCCTGAGAGCAGACCACTCAAAACTGGTGGACAGAGTCAAGGAAACTGAGTTGGTGGTTCAAGATCTGAAACCAGCGGTGGTGACAGTGGAACGCAAGCTGGAGGATGCGCTACAGCGCCTAGCAACCCTAGAAAAGAAGGCTGAGGAAGCTGAAAGTCGGAATCGGCGTAACAACGTCAGGGTGGTTGGCCTGCCCGAGAAAGTGGAGGGGATTGACATGACAGCTTATATGGAAAATTGGTTCAGGGCACAGGTTGTCCCGGAGGGCCTCTCCCCCTTCTTCACGCTCGAACGGGCGCATAGGGTCCCGGCCAGGCCGCCTCTCCGGGCCGTCCGCCCCGACCTGTGGTTGCTAGAGTCCTTCACTACAAGGATAGGGATCTATTGATCCAGAGTGCACGAACGAATGGGCCCTTTAAAGTGGAGAATGGCACGGTCACGATTTTCCCGGACTATACATAGGAAATACAGAGGCGTAGGGCCTCCTATCTGACCATCAAGAAAGAGCTCAGAGATGAGGGGATCCAATATTCGCTGCTCTTCCCGGCCAAACTGAGAATCATCCTGGACGGTACGACCCAATCTTTCCTGACACTGGAGGACGCCTGGTCATGGTTGGAATCTTAAAGAGCGGGCACGGACCGCAGTGGCAGGGGAGACCGAGGTCGACCGAAGCAGCAGAGGACACGCCAATCACAACGTATAAGAAAGAAGAATAGAAACCAGCAGGACTTACTGCTCGCACAATTGGCTGCTGACAAGCAAGGTGCTTTGGCGACGATGGTGGCGATAACGGGATCGCAGAAGGAGGACTCGAACAGAGGGTCGGACTCTGATGAGGACAAGAGACAATCGGGCACTGAGATATCGGATGTGGACAGCACCAAGGAGCCGGAGGTGATGCCTAGGACGGTGGACGATCTATAGACTGCCTATCCCTCACTGAGGACCCCCACTTATGGACTGAACTGGGAAGGAATGGAGTTCCTGGTAATGTTTATAATTACGATGGCTGTGCATGCTACTGTGTGGGATTGATGGGCTGGAGGCTGGGGTGGGAGCTGCCACCTGTTGGGGCTAAACCACACTCCTACTGCCCTTAAGTCAACCTGTAGTGACTACTGCTGGATAGTACACTGTGTTTTGTTATGGTAGTTTGGATGGGGACTGATACGTCGTTATTAGGTCCTGTTCTGGGGGGGAGGGTCTTGGGTGTTCTACTGGGGGTGTTGTGATTGGGGATCAGGGCTGCTTTGGTGTGGGTGGCCGGGACAGGAAGAGGGAGGAGCTGAGGGGCAGTTGCAATGGGGACGTTACCTGATTTGATGTGTCTCACATGGAACGTGCGTGGTTTGCAGTCTATGTCAAGACGCCATAAGGTGCATGCGTACTTGGTGAGACGAGGGATCCAGATAGCGCTGCTTCAGGAGACCCTTCTTACCAAACAGGAGTGTACGGCCTTGCAGAAGAGATGGCGTGGCCAGGTGTTTGGCACGACATACTCTGCGTTTGCCAGAGGGGTCTTGGTGTGGGTGCGGGCCGGGGTCCCTTTCCAGGCCACAAACCAGGTTGTAGATCCGGAGGGTACATATGTGGTGGTGGAGGGGAGGTTGTTTGGCCGTGATGTGGTACTTTGCAGTATTTATGCCCCGAACACGGATCAGGCAAGCTTTTTCGGTACACTGTCAGGGTCCCTGGCGCATTTTCTGGCAGGACAAGTATTGCTGGAGGGGGGATTTTAATTCGATCACACACACATTACTAGACAGGTCACATCCGCCACTGAATGATTCACCGGTTCGCAGGCTTGCTACGCAGAGGAAAGCGTGGCAAGATGGATGGGGCCTCATAGATGTATGGCGAGGGCAGCACCCCACTGATAGGGACTACTCCTTCTTTTCTGCACTCGTCGAGCTGCATGTTCGAATTGATGTCATCCTGTGTAGCAATGCAATGGCAGATCTGATGACACACTCGGAGTATTTGGCTAGGACCATATCAGGTCACAACCCCCAGCTGGTGTGTATCAAATGGCAGCGTGTGAGGACAACGGTTCCCACGTGGCGGCTACGGCCGGAAACCCTTGAAGATCAGGTTTTCAGTGCTGACCTCCGTGAAGGCATTGAACATTATTTTACTGAGAACAACGGAACGGCTACCACTAGAGCTGTAGCGTTAGGAACTGCGCGCTGAGCATTTTGTTAGCATTGAGCTTGCAGCGAGTTGTAACTGTGCAGTATTGTGAGCGCTCTGTGACCGCAGATTGATTATAGTGTTAGCGCTAACCTGGCTGTGCTTGCTGGGATAGTTAGATCAGTTTCGTATTTTGGCTCCACCCCCATCTTGTGTGTTGTCCTTTCCCCTGACACGCCTCCCCGAGACCGCCTCCCAGCAGCCCCTCCCACCCACGAACAGAGGGTTCCCGTCCTCCCAAGGCAGATTGTGACCGCCTGGACCTCGTCCTGAACGGCCGCTCCCCCCTCACGCTCCCTGACTCAAGCTAATTGCAGCGCCCAGAGCCCTCAGCTGAAACTAATTTGGAAGCGTGACTCTTCGGCATTAATCATCTCGAGAGTGGTATTGTACCGTTAGGAACTGCGCGCTGAGCATTTTGTTAGCTTTGAGCTTGCAGCGAGTTGTAACTGTGCAGTATTGTGAGCGCTCTGTGACCGCAGATTGATTATAGTGTTAGCGCTAACCTGGCTGTGCTTGCTGGGATAGTTAGATCAGTTTCGTATTTTGGCTCCACCACCATCTTGTGTGTTGTCCTTTCCCCTGACACGCCTCCCCGAGACCGCCTCCCAGCAGCCCCTCCCACCCACGAACAGAGGGTTCCCGTCCTCCCAAGGCAGATTGTGACCGCCTGGACCTCGTCCTGAACGGCCGCTCCCCCCTCACGCTCCCTGACTCGAGCTAATTGCAGCGACCAGAGCCCTCAGCTGAAACTAATTTGGAAGCGTGACTCTTCGGCATTAATCATCTCGAGAGTGGTATTGTAGCGTTAGGAACTGCGCGCTGAGCATTTTGTTAGCATTGAACTTGCAGCGAGTTGTAACTGTGCAGTATTGTGAGCGCTCTGTGACCGCAGATTGATTATAGTGTTAGCGCTAACCTAGCTGTGCTTGCTGGGATAGTTAGATCAGTTTCGTATTTTGGCACCACCACCATCTTGTGTGTTGTCCTTTCCCCTGACACGCCTCCCCGAGACCGCCTCCCAGCAGCCCCTCCCACCCACGAACAGAGGGTTCCCGTCCTCCCAAGGCAGATTGTGACCGCCTGGACCTCGTCCTGAACGGCCGCTCCCCCCTCACGCTCCCTGACTCGAGCTAATTGCAGCGACCAGAGCCCTCAGCTGAAACTAATTTGGAAGCGTGACTCTTCGGCATTAATCATCTCGAGAGTGGTATTGTAGCGTTAGGAACTGCGCGCTGAGCATTTTGTTAGCATTGAGCTTGCAGCGAGTTGTAACTGTGCAGTATTGTGAGCGCTCTGTGACCGCAGATTGATTATAGTGTTAGCGCTAACCTGGCTGTGCTTGCTGGGATAGTTAGATCAGTTTCGTATTTTGGCTCCACCACCATCTTGTGTGTTGTCCTTTCCCCTGACACGCCTCCCCGAGACCGCCTCCCAGCAGCCCCTCCCACCCACGAACAGAGGGTTCCCGTCCTCCCAAGGCAGATTGTGACCGCCTGGACCTCGTCCTGAACGGCCGCTCCCCCCTCACGCTCCCTGACTCGAGCTAATTGCAGCGACCAGAGCCCTCAGCTGAAACTAATTTGGAAGCGTGACTCTTCGGCATTAATCATCTCGAGAGTGGTATTGTAGCGTTAGGAACTGCGCGCTGAGCATTTTGTTAGCATTGAGCTTGCAGCGAGTTGTAACTGTGCAGTATTGTGAGCGCTCTGTGACCGCAGATTGATTATAGTGTTAGCGCTAACCTGGCTGTGCTTGCTGGGATAGTTAGATCAGTTTCGTATTTTGGCTCCACCACCATCTTGTGTGTTGTCCTTTCCCCTGACACGCCTCCCCGAGACCGCCTCCCAGCAGCCCCTCCCACCCACGAACAGAGGGTTCCCGTCCTCCCAAGGCAGATTGTGACCGCCTGGACCTCGTCCTGAACGGCCGCTCCCCCCTCACGCTCCCTGACTCGAGCTAATTGCAGCGACCAGAGCCCTCAGCTGAAACTAATTTGGAAGCGTGACTCTTCGGCATTAATCATCTCGAGAGTGGTATTGTAGCGTTAGGAACTGCGCGCTGAGCATTTTGTTAGCATTGAGCTTGCAGCGAGTTGTAACTGTGCAGTATTGTGAGCGCTCTGTGACCGCAGATTGATTATAGTGTTAGCGCTAACCTGGCTGTGCTTGCTGGGATAGTTAGATCAGTTTCGTATTTTGGCTCCACCACCATCTTGTGTGTTGTCCTTTCCCCTGACACGCCTCCCCGAGACCACCTCCCAGCAGCCCCTCCCACGCTCCGCCCCCCCCACCATCCATTTATGGCCAAATGCCCCCACGCGCAGCGTCCACGCGCTACGTACACGCCCAAGGTGCGCCAAAGGTAAGCCCGTCTACGCCCGTCTGCGCCTGGACCGCGCCCAGCGCCAGACCCCCTGCCCCTCGCGCTGCCCAGCCCTCCCGCATTACCTACGATGCCGCCACCCTCCTAGCCCTTAACCCCGGTCGCGCCCCCAACTGCGTCCAAGCCGCTCCTGGACACACCCATGGACCTTTCTCCTGCTACTCCTGCAAATTCAGCGGCACCGACAACATCTCCGCTACGCCCACACCTCTGACTCCCGACCCCAACCACCTACAATGCATCCTGCTCAACACCTGGTCGGTCCACAGGCACGCCATCGACCTATGGAATCTACTAGACACCATCTCTCCAGACGTCGCCTTCCTAACAGAAACTTGGATGAACGCTTCCTCCACCCCAGACATCACCATTGCCATCCCTAAAGACTATAAGATCATTCGCAAGGACCGTACCAGCCACACAGGAGGAGGAATCGCTATCGTCCATAAGAAATCCATCCGCATCTCAACCAGCTCTGACGCCAACCTCGCCAACTCCGAACACCTTCACTTCCAGATCCACATCGACCCCAAGACCACTCTTAGAGGCACCCTCCTCTACAGACCACCAGGACCCCGCGCAAAATTCAGTGAAGACATCACGGACTTCATCACTCCACACGCGCTCCCCTCCAAAGACTACATCCTTCTGGGAGACCTCAACTTTCACCTTGAAAAGACCAACGACCGCAACTCCACCACCCTGCTGGACAACCTCGCCAACCTCGGACTTAAACAACTAGTCACTTCCCCCACCCACATCGCAGGTCACACACTCGACCCCATCTTCACCTCCAGCAATCATGTCTCCTTCAGCCACACTACGGGTCTCCTCTGGACTGACCACAGCTGCGTCCACTTCACCTACAACAAGCCGAAACCCATCAACCACCTCCAACCAACTCTGCAAAGAAACTGGAACAAAATCACCACGGACCAGATCTCCGCATCGCTCCTTCTAAACACCCCAGCCCACTCTTCTAACGCAAACGAAGCCGCCGCCAACCTCACCCTATGGTTATCCAACACCGCCGACACCTTAGCACCACTGAAAAAACGTCAAAGCAAACCTGGCAGCAAAAAGGCCTCATGGTTTAACGATGATCTTAAGAAGTCCAAGAAACTCTGCCGCTCCCTTGAAAAGGCCTGGAAAAAAGACCCAACCAGTAGCACCAAGGACGCCTTCAAAAACGCCACCCGCACTCACCACCAACTAATACGAAAGGCCAAGAAAACAGCATTCAAGGATCGACTTGACAACAACGCCCACAACAGCAAGGAACTTTTCAACATCGTCAAGGAATTTACCAATCCCTCAGCCAACTCCAACGACATCACCCCCTCTCAAGCCCTCTGCGACTCCCTAGCCTCATTCTTCCACAACAAGATTGCAGACATCCACAACAGCTTCGACAACCAACCCGGAGATCAACCCACCCGACCATTTGCTGAACATTCTCCCCCCGTGAACACCCTTAACATCTGGAACCCAGTCTCCACTGAGGACACAATCCGCCTGATGAATTCCATCCACTCAGGATCCCCCACAGACCCATGTCCTCACCACATCTTCAACAAAGCAGACTCCGTCATAGCACCGCACCTCCGTGACGTCATCAACTGCTCCCTCAACTCCGCCACCTTCCCGGAAGACTGGAAACACGCTGAACTCACGGCCCTTCTGAAAAAACCCACAGCGGACCCCACCGAACTCAAAAATTACCGTCCCATCTCGCTCCTTCCATTCCCAGCCAAAGTCATCGAGAAAGCTGTCAACAACCAACTCACCGCCTTCCTCGAAGCCAACGAATCCCTAGACTCCTCACAATCTGGCTGCCGAGCAAAACACAGCACTGAGACCGCCCTCATCGCAGCAACAGACGACATTCGAACTCTACTAGACAATGGAGACACAGTCGCCCTCATCCTCCTCGACCTCTCTGCAGCATTCGACACAGTCTGCCACAGCACCCTTTTACAACGCCTCAATAACATCGGAATCCAAGGAAAAGCACTTGAATGGATCACCTCGTTCCTCTCCGGAAGAACCCAGAGAGTCCGCCTCCCACCATTCAAGTCCGAGGCCACTGAAGTCATCTGTGGAGTACCACAAGGATCCTCACTCAGCCCCACCCTCTTCAACGTATACATGAGTCCCCTCGCGGCCATCGCCCGCCAACACAACCTCAACATCATCTCCTACGCCGATGACACTCAACTAATCCTTTCTCTCACCAATGACCCCAGCACCGCCAAAACTAACCTACACGAAGGAATGAAAGAAGTTGCCGAATGGATGAAACAAAGCCGTCTGAAACTGAACTCAGACAAAACAGAAGTCCTCATCTTAGGGACATCCCCCTCTGCATGGGACGACTCCTGGTGGCCGGAAGCCCTTGGAAAAGCACCCATCCCGACAGACCACGCACGGAACCTAGGCGTCATCCTGGATTCTTCACTCTCAATGAACAGACAAGTCAGCGCCGTATCCTCTTCCTGCTTCAACATTCTTCGCATGCTCAGAAAAACATTTCGCTGGATCCCCACCGAAACAAGGAAAACAGTCACCCATGCTCTGGTCACGAGCCGACTGGACTACGGAAACACCCTCTACGCAGGCACTACCGCTAAACTCCAGAAGAAACTCCAACGAATCCAAAACGCCTCAGCCAGGATCATATTAGACATCCCACGCAACGAACACATCTCTGGTCACCTTAAAGACCTCCACTGGCTACCCGTCAATAAGAGAATCACTTTCCGACTGCTAACCCACGCACACAAATCACTCTACGACATCGGACCAGAATGCCTCAACTCACGACTGTCCTTCTACACCCCCTCCCGCCAACTACGTTCTTCCAACCAAGCCCTCGCCACTGTACCTCGCATCAACAAGACCACCATGGGAGGCAGATCCTTCTCATACCTGGCTGCTAAAACATGGAACTCACTCCCCGCTTACCTTCGCCTTACCCAGAACCACCTAACATTCAGAAAACAACTTAAAACGTGGATATTTGACAAGTAATCCTCCTCCCCTGTCTAAGCGCCTTGAGACCCTCTGGGTATGTAGTGCGCTATACAAATTCTCTGACTTGACTTGACTTGACTTGGTGGTGAGAGGGCTGTGTATTGGAAGATACACGGGTGAGAGATCGGTAGTCATTGCTGACGTGGACAAGGCGGAGGGAGCACTGCGGGACTTAGAGCAGTGGCGGCCAGAGCAGCCGACACTGCACACACGGCTAATGGAAACAAGGGAGCTAGTTGCTGCAGAAACAGAGAGACTGCGGAGTTATGACTATTGATTATACACAACAAAAGTGCATGCAGAGGGGGACAAGGTGGGCACGCTGTTGGCGAAACTGGCGAACCCGGTGCCCAGAGGCTGCCCGATTATGAGCGTGCGCGAGGCGACAGGAGAGATGGTCTGCTCCCACACTGCAGTCCTCTCATGCTTCTTGGGCTACTATACGACCCTCTACCAAAGTCAACTGGAGGCGGAGGATTCCGACATAGAGGGTTATCTGGCGGGGATTCAGCTCCCTCAGTTGGATGAGGATAGTGCTGAAGATCTGGGTCGCGAAATAACGCTTCTGGAGATACGTGGGGCAATCAAGCAGATGGCCCGGAACAAAACACCGGGAGTAGATGGCCTACCAATAGAATTTTATGCCAAATATATTGATATTTTGGCGTCCCATCTGCTGGTGGTCTATGCCGAGGCGGTGGAGCTGGGATACCTGCCTCAGTCGATGAGGGAGGCGCTGGTCGTCCCGCTGTTGAAGCCAGGGAAGGAGAGTAGCGAGGTGACCTCATACAGGCCATTGTCCATGCTGACGGTGGACTATAAAATCCTGAAAGTACAATTTTGAAACGGATAGATGCACAGCTGATTGTTTGTAAGCAAAGTTTTTGGGATTTTTGAATTGTTAGTTCGTTTTTTATAGGTGCTCCAAAAGGTGGCGCCAAGGGTCCAGTGGCGTCGGGTAAATTAGTGCAAAGATGTGAACCTAGAGGGTCTCTAGAGTCATCCCTTGTTGGGCACACTTGCCATTATCTTTCTATGAAGAAAAGACTTCCATTCCATTAGGTTTGATATTTGGCAGAAAGTTTATTGATTTTGACATTTTGGTTTGATTTCCATAATATTTATACTTTTTTTCAAACGCTTATATTCCAGGCAATGTCATTATTATTTGTCCTAGCCAATGCATTTCGGGCATTATAGAGTCATGCCCTTCATCAGGGAAATAGGCACTGTAAAAACGAAAATGAGGTAACGTTACTCTAATTGTAAAACAAATTAGATAACATAAACTCACATCCAGACAGAAATGTTTAGTTCTGTCTGTGATGGTACCTTGTTTGTGGGCTTCCTCAATAATAGTTTTAAGGATTTTAGAATATTCCCCGGGGCACTACAAAATCGTAGTCTTTCATCACTCGTTACCATCATGTGACTCGTCACATGATCGCAACCTTTTCAAATAAGAAAAGCGCGGCCGGATTCCCCTCTAGCCGTCGCTACGTGAGACGAACAATGGCAACAAAGCGATACCGATTCACCCTTCAGGTTAGTTATCAACTCTAGCACGCGTCTTTTGACCCGTGTACAAACTCTCGTTCTATGTTCCGTCTAAAGCCTTTCACATCGGCCAGTCTGACAGTATCCTTCCCATTTCCTTTCAGGTTCGATACTAACTCGAAGAAAGGCATGTAAGTAACCCGTCTCCCTCACCCCCAATCGCATACCATACCCACATGTTCAGTTTGTATCACCATATGTTTACGCACTGATGTGAGTTTATGTTATCTAATTTGTTTTACAATTAGAGTAACGTTACCTCATTTTCGTTTTTACAGTGTCTATTTCCCTGATGAAGGGCATGACTCTATAATGCCCAAAATGCATTGGATAGGACAAATAATAATGACATTGCCTGGAATATAAGCGTTTGAAAAAAAGTATAAATATTATGGAAATCAAACCAAAATGTCAAAATCAATAAACTTTCTGCCAAATATCAAACCTAATGGAATGGAAGTCTTTTCTTCATAGAAAGATAATGGCAAGTGTGCCCAACAAGGGATGACTCTAGAGACCCTCTAGGTTCACATCTTTGCACTATAAAATCCTGAGCCATATTCTGGCTACCAGACTATTGCCACACATGACCACACTGGTCTATGAGGATCAGGCCGGGTTTATCCCAACCAGGAATAGCTTGACTAATATCCGCCGCCTTGTACGGGTGCTGGAGAGTTCATTGGACTCAGACCAGATGCCGGCAGTGCTGTCCATAGATATTGAAAAAGCTTTTGATAGCTTAGAATGGGGATACCTTGATAGGGTGCTGGAAAAGTTCGGCTTGGGCGAACAATTTGGACGATGGACAAAAGTCCTCTACTCCTCGGCGACAGCCAGGGCGAAATTGGGATCAGCCATATCCTCTGACTATCCGGTGCGAAGAGGGACGAGGCAGGGGTGTTCACTTTCCCCTTTGCTGTTCGCGCTGGCGATGGAACCGCTGGCGGCCCAGGCTAGGACAGGGAGGGCATATACTGGGATTGAGTGCGGCGGGATCCCACAATATATCTCACTTTACGCAGATGATTTGCTGGTATTCTTGGAAGACACGGACGAGGCTCTGGAAGGAGCGACTGCAATGTTGTCGCACTTTGTGAAGTTGTCAGGCCTCGGGGTCAATTGGAGCAAAACTTGCCTTTTCCCGTTACGGGCGACCATGCACCGGCCGCGGATGACCAAGGACATCATTTGGGAGCACTCGTGCTTCACCTATCTGGGGGTCCGCATCTACCATGGGGCTGATAATATGTCGGAAGGGAACATAGGGCGTTGCATACGGGCGCTGAGGGGCTGCATGGCGTTCTGGGTGACTCTTCCCCTCTCGGTTCAGGGCAGGGTGGCGCTGCTTAAGATGGTGGCTTTGCCTCGGCTGCTCTACTATTTTCGCACGCTACCACTGTGGATTCCACAACGGTTCTTTAAAGAGTTACGTACCCTAACAACAGATTTTTTGTGGGGGCCACGGGAGGCGCCCAGTAGCACTGAATACGCTGCTGAGGCCAAGAGAGGAAGGGGGCCTAGCGGTTCTTAATTTTGAATTGTATCATTTGGCGACGCAGCTACAGATCCTCCCGCAGAACGTAGCAAAGGAGTTTAGTGGCTCGGTCTAAACTAGAGGGGGGGGGAATACAGAGGCACGTCCGGTCCTATATTATCATGCAGCAGAAACTAGAGTTACGAGGTTTAACGTTAGAGGAGAAGACCCTGCGTTTGTGTTGGAACAGAAGCCAGAAGAGGGTGGGGGTGGATCACCCCTATGCTCCCGAAATCCCATTAGGCATGTTGATGGCACTGCCGCATGGCGGGGACTGGCCTTGGTTAAGGGATTGCACAAACACGAAATGGAAGGTGCACACAATTAGAGTCAATAGAAAATGATGTGTTAGAGTATCTTCTTCTTTATTTAATAGTATTCATCAGACATAGGCACAGCCAACGCGTTTCGTTCCATTTTGCCTTTACGGAACTTCGTCAGGGCGAGTTAGTGTAGTTAGAGCTGTCACCAAATTTTGGACAGAATAGTAAAGATCAATTGGCGACTACCAAGTGTAGGTCAAAATCACATAACCTAGTGGTTCCGTCAGGAAATTCCCTATTATCCCCACAGCATCATTCTCCGAGAAAGGCGAGTTATGAAGACGTAACCGCCACCAGTCCGCAATGTCGGTCAGTGTTCGTGGCAATAACCACAGAGCACCTGTAGTAGGGTGCTCTCGCTCCGCAGTCCCGTTTCCCGTAGCGTCCCGGAGTCCTGTCCTATATTATCATGCAGCAGAAACTAGAGTTACGAGGTTTAACGTTAGAGGAGAAGACCCTGCGTTTGTGTTGGAACAGAAGCCAGAAGAGGGCGGGGGTGGATCACCCCTATGCTCCCGAAATCCCATTAGGCATGTTGACGGCACTGCCGCATGGCGGGGACTGGTCTTGGTTAAGGAATTGGGAGGATTTGGGACTCCACATGGTAGGAGACCTATATGCTGATGGCGTCTTACTGCCATTCCAGACGGTGCAGGAACACTTTGGCCTCCCGGATGGTAGTTTCCTCCTGCATGCAGCCGTGACAACGGCGATACGTAAACACTGGAAAACTGGCCAGTTGGAGCCCAGCACGACCATGGCCTGCCAATACGTGGTAATGGCGGCGGGCACCTTTAAGGCGGTCACTTGCCTCCATTTACGAATGTTGAATGAGGGTCTGGAACCGGTCACTGTATTGAAACAGAAGTGGGAGGAGAGCATTGGGAAATCCATACCGGATGCGACATGGGGCCACATTCTGAGGAGGACTTGGAAAGGGAGCAGAAATGCTCGGTTTCAGTTGGTACACTTTTTTGTGGTACATAGAGCTTACCTTACCCCGGGGAAGATCAGGAGGCATTTCCAGGTCCATGGGGCGGCATGCCCGAGATGCCTGGCACCTGATGTGGAATTCGACCACATGTTATAGACCTGTCCAAAACTAGGGCTATATTGGTCGGAGGTGGGGGAGCTCCTTAGGGCAGTTACGGATCGACAGGTGGAATATGATATGGCGACCTGCTTGCTGCTTTGGTTCCCCCACACGACGAAAACGAAAATCACTAGTAAATTCATTGACCTGGGCCTCATATTAGCCCAGAGGGAAATCACCTGGCGCTGGAAATTGAAGGAGGGCCCATCCAGTAGGAGATGGACGAATGAACTGCAGAAATGGGCCCGTAGTGAGAGTACACTTAGGCTACGGCAGGCCACCCGGGCGGCTAATGAAAAGAGTAAGGAGATGGCAAGGGCGTGGGAGGGACTAGTGCAAGCACTAAAAGACTACTTGGTTGGAGATGAGGAATAGGATGAGGGACCATTGTACGAAGTTCCGTGAGACACAATTGGGAATGAGTATTGACCCTCAGATCTCTTCTGAATATGGTTATGTATGCTTGAATGAGGCCCACACCACCAGCAGTACAGGGGGAGGGACATGGGAGGGGGAGTTGGGGGTTCCTTTAAAAGTATAAATGTTGTGAAGAGTGAATGAGGGGATACAGAAAAGCAGATGTCAGACCATTGTATCGACTGGAAATGATTGCTCTTTCATGTTTTTTCTTTTCTTTCTTTATTCGTTCTGTCTCTGGCAATTTTATGGCTGACGCCGCCCGGCCTCCGGGTTGTGGGCTAAATGGCTGTGTATTGTTTCAATTAAGATCTGTGGACGGCAGTTGCCAACGGCTAACCTGTCGGAATGATTGCTTGTGTACCCCATGACTCTGCAATAAAAATATAGTTTACAAAAAATAAAATAAAAAATAGGGACAGAGGACTACCATTCCTGTCCCATAGGCCATGTGTGACGTGTGATGGTGAAATTCCTTTTTGCCTGTGGGACATAAATGCATGTTTACAAGCCCATTCATCTAAAGTCCTACAGCTCATGATGAACCTGGAATCCTGAACACCTACATTCTGTGCGTCGTACATGTACTTGTGTGCTAGGATTAATAGTGTGTGTTACACAGGTGATCCAGGCCTATGGGCTCCATTTTGGAAGCCCACAACCTGGATCAGAGTACAAGATGAAGGAGAGGTTGCGTTCCCCAGATAGTATATGTCTATTGCAGGCTTCTCCTCAATGAGTGGAGGAACACCAGAAGCTACAATGAAGAAATAGGCGACAGGCTTTCTTTAGAAGTGCCTGTGCACTTTCTGATACATTTATTTATTTATAAAGTTTTATATACCGCTAGCCCATGGGTATCAGAGCGCTTTACATACACAAAGAAAAAGAAAAAAATTGTATCACATCAAATTACTTTGCCAGCACCTGCCTTTGTGTCGATAGCAAGAGTTATAGTGTGAGATCTGCAGTATGTGTTGTTAGAGAAAGCAGTTATTTGAAGGGGCACAGATTCTTGCCTCTTTTCCTGATATCTGCCAAGGGGCTGCAAATATCTGCATACAGCCTGCTCACACTTTGCACTTCTGTGGTGGGTGCTCCACCAGCGGACTGTCCCGAAAGGCAGAGCAGCACAGCAGACAAATGCCAGGTCTGAAATTTGGCCTGGACAGGACACAAGAAAGGTGAACCGACCCAAACATGTTCAAAGGAAGTAGACCTGGAATACACATTCTCCATCCGCAACATTGGCATAAAGATGGGAGCCCAAGACCCATCATTAATTATTGTGGCCTCTTCCATTGAGGAGGGTTGCACTCCGCAGAATACTCGGTGACTACTATGCAGCCAAGGGCTTGTCTCACAATGACAGCCAACGTCCCGGAAGAAAGGGAACATCACCTGTGTTTGGGTCTAAAAGAGGAATGACAAAATATTTTCACGGTTATCATCAGTGAGAGAGAAATATGTGAAAAGGTAGTGCTCATGTGAAAGAAAAAGGAAAAGCAAAAAGAGGCTTCAATTCTGGAAATTCAAATATTTGGAACAACCGGAAAGGGGACCTATATTAGTTATATCCAGTCTCCCTTTTGATATCGCAGCCTACCCCTATTTGTACATTAGCGTACACAATTGGTAGGTCAGGAATGGGGCAGAAGTAGGGTGTAGTCCACCAGTAGGCAGATGACACTCTGTTACTGAAATGGGATTGTCAAAAGGTCTCTCATATCTACATATATTCATGTTCGAAACATAGATCATGATGAAAAATGTGAAACTTAAACTCATTTCCCAGAAAAAAAGAGAATTATTTGTTCTATCCTCCAAAAGAGATAGGATACTATGAGAGAGAGCGTGAAGAGATAGGATAATGTATCCTATCTCTTCACTCTCTCTCTCATGGTTCCCTATACCAATCCACCACTAATCGTTTTGGGTTCCGGAGTAGCTTGAGACTCGCTGAAAAGCGCTTCAACACCTCGTCAGGGTACTATAAGTCAACAGCCAAATGCCAGTGTGGTGTAGGGTGATGGCAGGACAGAGTAAAGCTTTTGAGAGAGTATTTTTTTCCTTATACAATAGGACTAATATAATATATAGATACATGATTACATAGTAAGGGAATATATATGTAAGAAATATAATATATTGAGATTTGTGTGTTTTGTTTTTGTGGGAGTAGTGAGGAGATATTGATGTAGTGGTTTTCTGTGCAAGATTTGTATGTGCAGTACTGCTGATGAGTGGTGTTTGAATAGTACAGGGGTAGTGATGTGTTTAGGGGAAGAGTATGTTGGTGTGAAGAATATTCTGAGAGGGAGCTCATATTTTAATCCTTACCCTAAACAAAGGGATTTGGTTTTGCAACATGCTTTATGCAGTGGGCTTTAAAGAAGTTATGTGCCTTCTACAGAAACGTTTTCTCTTAAATCGTGTGTGGGTCTCACACTAAAATACCATTCCCTGGGGCCATTGACTCTTCGGATCACTGGAGCAGTAGCTGAAAAAAACGTAACGAGAGTTTAGTGACATTAATTCGGACCCTGCTGGGTGTTTTCATTAAGATAAATTTGGCCGTGATTAGAGGAGAACATTGACACTTTTTTGCTAACAACGCGCAGCATGCTGATTGGGCGCCAAATGATGCCCACTTGAGACCTATACAAAGATTTTGCAGACTGGGTTTCTTTATCCATGACATTCCTGATCTGTGCAGCTTCTTTCTGATATAATTTCAAGCCTGGCAGTCGCTCTCCTCCCCCGCTGCAGTTCTGCATTGTTGAGTGATGAAGTAACTGCGGGATTGGGGGTTGAGGGGGGTGGCAGGGGGTAGTGCTGGGTTTAGAGGAAGAGGGGCTGTGCATCCTGGCAGCTTTCCAGTTCTCTGCTGGAATCTTAATTAAAGTCCGTTCTGTTAAATCCCCGGTCCCCATGAGGCCGGGGTTGGCAGAGGGCGTTGCTTGGAGAGGGAAGCTTGTCTGAGGAGAAATCCGTGGCGCAGTTAGAACGCTGAACAATGTCCACGTCAGAAGGCCCGGTACAGGATTCTCACTCTGGGAGGGCCCTGGAAATATCTAGGTGGGCCATGAAAATGAGTGGGGGAAGCTGGCAAAAATCAACAAAGGCTTACGAGATACAAGGAGGGGGTGAGTGTTGCACATGTTATATAAATAAGCTTTGGCAAAACCAATAGATCTCGCCCTTGAGAGCTATTGGCTGTGCCAATGTTTTTTTTTGCCATGCTTTTTAGCATGGGGGTAAAAAGCCGCAATGACTCAGCACCCATGTGTTCAATATGCAATGACTCACACAAAAGGACACAGGCTTTTTTATTTACCAATCCCTGGTGGATCTGTACATTTAAAAAAAAAGTAAATTGAAAGTGCTTTTAAAACGCAGCGCTAAAGTGCTTTACATTTTTTTTTATTAGATTAAATGGAATGAGGGGGTTGGGGAGGTCGGGGTGTGAAACAGCAACACCGTGGAAAGAACGTGGGGTATAGAAACTCCAGGTGAAAGAGAGGAAAATGAGGTGCAGGGAGAGACACCCCAGAGTGATTGGGCTACTAAAGTGTGGCTGTGCGGGGTAGAGTTGCACATGGATTAAAGAAAGCAACATGAAGGGAGGGAAGCACATGAGGTAGACAGCTGAAAAACACATGCTCTCTCATGGGAGGCATCCCCCATATTCCTGTGGTTTCCATACATGTATTTACATACAACCACTATTGGATATGGAGGAGTTACAGCAATTTGGACTGCCACATCGTATATTTAAAGGGGTACTGACAAAACATATAAATGACATGTCATAAGAGTAGAAGTAACTGGTTTTACTGAAAGAAAACAAGTTGAGTGCGTGCCCACCACCTACTCCTGCAATAAGCTGCAGTGGTATCTGTTGCACCTGCTTCCTATCTTTTGCAAAAAGTATGTTTTTATGATTACGGTTTGCGCCTTTCTCATTCAGGTAAAATGCTAAGTGCGCATAAACCCAAACTTTGCAGGTCGCTGTGGATTCTGCAGTAATAAGTTTCTTATGGATGCAATTTGTTACAGCAAAAAGCTACAAAATGAATAAAGAGTGTATGTTTATTTATTTATTTATAGAATTTTTAGTGCGCAACTAATACCCTAAGGTGTCTAGGCGCAGCAAATACTCAGGATTACAGCACCAATCAGAGCACGTTCTCATTGATTAAAAAGCCAAGTCTTCAGTGATTTGCGAAAATTAATAAGGGTGGGAGCAGTTTTAATGTGCAAAGGGAGTGAGTTCCAAAGCACGGGAGTTGTTACCAAGAATCGTCTGTCACCCCAAGTTGCCGTTCTTGTCCGGGGGACGGTCAGAAGATAGCTAGCTGCTGATCTTAGATTCTTTTTGGGGATGTACACCTGGAAAGCCTCTTTTAAAAACTTCGGTCCAGTCTGGTGAATGGCCTTATAGGCTATGCAAATAGCTTTAAATTTGATCCTGCTTTCGACCCTTAACCAATGGAGATGGTGAATGGCTGCAGAAGTGGAATGTCGTCTAGGGATGTTAAGCAGGATCCGTGCTGCCATATTTTGGACGGACTGAAGTTTGTTTAAGATATATTTGTGTGTACCTAGAAAGAGAGCATTTCCATAATCTAATTTTGAAAATACTAGGGTGGTAACTAGCGTTTTTCCTGCAGATACTGGTAGATACGGCAGGAGTTTTTTTATTTTTTTCAGTACAAAGAAAGCAGCCGATACCACCTTGTTAACATGGCATCCAAAAGATAACCTGTTATCAAAAATCACTCCAAGATTTCTGACCTTAGTGGCTGGCACCGGAGGGGGACCCATCTGACTGGGCCACCATGTGTGTGACCATTCTGGGGAGATTGTGCCAAAGGTCATAACCTCAGTCTTCTCCGCGTTAAGTTTCAGGCAATTACTGTGCATCCATGATTGTACATCCAGTAATCCCTCCTGAAACTTAGCTGCTACCACAGGACCATTCTTGTGCACCGCCAACACAAGCTGGGTATCATCGGCGTAGGTGGTTACACGCATCCCATGAGATTTAATGACCCTCGCCAAGTCCGAAACATAAATGTTAAAAAGTGTAGGACTTAGCGAGGATCCTTGAGGAACCCCACATGGCAATTCTGTGGTGGGCGAGTAGTAATTGCCCAGCTTTACTGCCTGTCTACGGTTGGCTAAAAAAGAGGCTATAAGGTCTTTGGCCAGATGATTGATTCCAAGGGTCGCAACACGGTCGACCAAGATGGTGTGGTCGACCGTGTCAAAGGCCGCCGACAGGTCCAATAATATAAGAACTGCAGCTCCTACTGAGTCCATAATCTCTCTAATTTCGTCCGAGGCTTTTATTAATGCTGTCTCAGTTCCGTGTTCCCTCCGGAACCCGAACTGAGTGTCATCTAAGAGTGTATGATGTTCAATAAACTCTGAGAGCTGTTTATTCATGGTTGCCTCTATGACTTTGGACGTGAAGGGAAGGCAGGCAATAGGCCTGTAGTTGGACGAAATAGTGGGGTCTAAGGAAGGCTTTTTAATTAACGGTTTAACAATGGCCTTCTTCCAGCTTGCTGGATAGACACCTGATTTAAATATGGAGTTGCATATTTCAGTTAACGGGAGTGTAATAACATTCTGTAATTTATTCATTATAGTGGGGGGGCAAGGATCAAGAGGGGAACCTGACTTGATATTACAAATCAGTGCCCTGATCTGATCTTCAGTAGCTGGTTGAAACTGATCAAAGGAGGTATGATTGAGTACTGGATAAATGATGGGTATAGCATCAGTTTTTCCTGCCTGTTCATTAGAAAAAGTAGAGTAGATGTCCATCACCTTGGTTTTAAAAAAAGTGGCTAATGAGTCACATAATTTCTGCGAGTTCTCAATCACGGGTCCACTTGGATTGGAAAGAGAATTTACCACTTGAAAGAGCATCCTAGCTGAGTTGTGTGCTTGCTCAATTTGGCCAGTGTAAAAGAGATTCTTTTGCGTGTTGATAGCTTTTTTATAAATTGCTAGAGCGCTCTTATACTCTTGCTTAGCAGAGGGACTGTATTGTTTCCTCCATCGCCTTTCAAGGTTTCTACAGTACTGACGCTGGAGGCGCAGTTCCTCTGTGTACCATTGAGCAGATGGGGTAGCTCTATTGGGGCGATAACATTTTTCAGGTGCAACTTGGTTGGCTGCCTTTAAAATCCATTCCTGAAAAGTCGTGGACATAGTCTCAGTATCACCTATGTTTTCTGGAGTAGATGATATCAAGAGATTAGTAAAATGCGGCATATCTGCCTTATTCCACATCCGTGCTCCCACCAACGGACAGACTTAAGTCTGGGAAGGTTTAAGAGGTAACAGTTTAATCCTAAAAATTATGGCTTGATGGTCAGACCATATCAAAGGAAGTACTACTGGTGTCTCAATGTTGGGGTGGTTGGTAAATAATCCATCCAGTGTATGCCCAGCATTGTGCGTGGGGCCCCTCACAAGCTGCTGCAGTCCTATTGCCTGCATGTCAGCGATAAGTTGGGCTGTATCATAATTTTCCATGTTTTCAAGCGGAAAATTGAAGTCCCCAAGAATGGTATAGTTTGGTGAACCTATTACTGATTCCGTAATATCAGTAAGAGCGGCTAAAAATTTAGTGCGTGTTCCTGGAGGTCTGTACACAAGTGTCCCTTGAAAAGCTTGTTTCTGGGTAAGATTAATAATAAAAGTAGTAGCTTCGCAGTTATTGCTGTGGCTAGGATCACATTTTATTCGATAAATGTCCCTGTAAATGATGGCTAAACCTCCACCTCGGCCTGAAATCCTATCTTGTCTAGCTACACAGTAGCCTTCTGGGGTAGCTAGTACAAAATCAGGGCCAGATGCTTAGTTTCCCCATGACTCGGTAATAAGAAGTATATCCAGTTCTTGGTTAATAATAGTCTCCCTTATTACCAGACTGTGTTGGGGGAGGGAGCGTACATTAATTAATGCAGCTTTAACATATTGGTTAGTTGATGGAGAAGCGCTGGGGGTTTCCTGGAAGTAGGATGTGGTGTTTGTCGCGTGCTGTGGGGGTGGCAAGGAAAAGGCGCAACCTACACAAGATATAGGTGAAGTAGGCAGGTGTTTACATACCAATAATAAATTGCAAGACCTACCCACACCAGTATTCCACTGTTTCAGTTGTGCGGAGGTGTAGCATAAAGTAGATGGAGGATTATGAATAGCAGCAGGACCAGGGGGGGTGGCCCTGGGCCCGGATCTGGCTCGGACGGGGACAGACGGGCTTGTCTTAGGCGCGTCTTCGGCGCGCGCCCGCTGCGCACGTCCGCTGCGCATCCTGGGTGAGCGAGGCCTATATAGCTCTCTCCCGGAAGTGGAGAAGAGCTAGAACGCGTCCCGAGCCAGCCCTAAAATGGCGGCTGGTACTCGTGGACGAGTTCGAGTGCCTTGTTCCCCCCGCTCTAATGAGTCGGGTAGGTGCCGAATTCAACTTCTAAACACAGGGTGAAGGTGCAAAGGATGTTACAAAACGCACAAACAATAAAACAATGAGAATTTAATAAATTTTAAAATTTGTGTAGACGCTCCAATGGCAGCCTAAAATATCTCAATCATAACAAATAGCAGGGCTAATGAATCTAAAGGTCGTTCGTGCTCTGTGAAGTGTGTAATGGGTACTGTAAAATCTCCCTTCACTATACTGGGCATACAAAACTGTGCTTTCGCCGGAATGGCTTGCTTAAGTAGGCAAAACCCCTAACTAACAAGTGGGTGTGTGAAATTTACTAATTCAATATTGATATCCAGGATAGAAATGGAAGCACATGAGCTGATGAATATCGCTTTTTAATATGTACTGTAGATTACCCATAACTACGATTAATTTTTGCGTCTTTGATTAGTGAGCTACTACCAAACTTTTCAGTTGCAATGACTAATATGTATTGCTCACAAACACGTATATCTATTGCTCAGAGTTTTTATGAATTTCTGCTTTTATTATTGTTTATAACAGGACTGCCTCTGTGCTTAGTTGGACAAACTCCTACCTCCCAGAACTTCTAGCTCCTGCCTTTTTAGGTTTTGACTAGCGAGCTGCGCACTGCACAGCTGCAGGGAAAACCTTATGAGAAGAGTAGAGTGGCTTTGGTCCCCGCCTTTGTTTCCATTGGCTAGCTCCATAAATGGAGGCTAGCCATTGGAACAGACATCTGCTCGTCATCCTGAGAGCAGATTCAGGGGCGTTCCTGCAAATTTTAGGCTTTCCGCCCCTTTCCAAATCCCCATGCGGCGGTGGGCGGTGTTTATTTTTTTGTCGCGTCCATGTTTCTTTTGTTCATTCTGCGGCCGACCGCCGCCGGAGGAAGTCTTGGTCCACGTGAGTGCTTTTGGCCGTTCTCGCCTCTCCTCCCCCTTCCGCCGTCACTGTCATCTGTTTCTCTTTTATTTTGTAGGTGTAAGATGCCCCGTGTTGCCTCGTAGTAGCGTTTGCGATCAGTCTCCCCCCCTCCTCCCGCTGTCCGTGTGCCTCGAAGTAGCGTTTGCGATCAGGTACGCAGCTGCGTGTGGTTGTTGTTGTCTGTTGTTGCCGTACATCTTTGTTTACATCAATCTGTTCTGTTTCCCTTTTGTTTTTGTAGGATTAAGATGCTCTGTGTCCTGACTGTTGAGCGATCACCTCTTTGCGTGTTCCGTCGTTGTAATCTGTTGTTTCCTTACATTAATGTTATCTCTTTTTCTTTTATTTTGTAGGTGTAAGATGCCCCGTGTTGCCTCGAAGTAGCGTTTGCGATCAGCCTCCCCCCCCCCCTCCCGCTGTCCGTGTGCCTCGAAGTAGCGTTTGCGATCAGGTAAGCAGCTGCGTGTGGTTGTTGTTGTCTGTTGTTGCCGTACACCTTTGTTTACATCAATCTGATCTGTTTCTCTTTTTTTTTTGTAGGATT
This sequence comes from Lissotriton vulgaris, assembly GCF_964263255.1. NCBI lineage: Eukaryota > Metazoa > Chordata > Amphibia > Caudata > Salamandridae > Lissotriton > Lissotriton vulgaris. Next base: position 957,805 of record NW_028254059.1, read on the forward strand.
AAGATGCCCTGTGTTCGACTGTTGGGCGATCACCTCTATGCGTGTTTCGTCATTGTAATCTGTTGTTTCCTTACATTAATGTTATCTGTTTCTCTTTTATTTTGTAGGTGTAAGATGCCCCGTGTTGCCTCATAGTAGCGTTTGCGATCAGCCTCCCCCCCCCCCCGCTGTCCGTGTGCCTTGAAGTAGCGTTTGCGATCAGGTAAGCAGCTGCGTGTGGTTCTTGTTGTCTGTTGTTGCCGTACATCTTTGTTTACATCAATCTGATCTGTTTCTCTTTTGTTTTTGTAGGATTAAGATGCCCTGTGTCTTGACTGTTGAGCGATCACCTCTTTGTGTGTTCTGTTGTTGTAATCTGTTGTTTCCTTACATTAATGTTATCTGTTTCTCTTTTATTTTGTAGGTGTAAGATGCCCCGTGTTGCCTCGTAGTAGCGTTTGCGATCAGCCTCTTCCTCCCCTCCCGCTGTCTGTGTGCCTTGAAGTAGCGTTTGCGATCAGGTAAGCAGCTGCGTGTGGTTCTTGTTGTCTGTTGTTGCCGTACATCTTTGTTTACATCAATCTGATCTGTTTCTCTTTTGTTTTTGTAGGATTAAGATGCCCTGTGTCCTGACTGTTGAGCGATCACCTCTTTGCGTGTTCTGTCGTTGTAATCTGTTGTTTCCTTACATTAATGTTATCTGTTTCTCTTTTATTTTGTAGGTATAAGATGCCCCGTGTTGCCTCGTAGTAGCGTTTGCGAGCAGCATCCCCCCCCTTCCCGCTGTCTGTGTGCCTCGAAGTAGCGTTTGCGATCAGGTAAGCAGCTGCGTGTGGTTGTTGTTGCCTGTTGTTTCCGTACATCTTTGTTTACATCAATCTGATCTGTTTCTCTTTTGATTTTGTAGGTTTAAGATGCCCTGTGTCCTGACTGTTGAGCGATTACCTCTTTGCGTGTTTCGTCGTTGTCGTCTGTCGTTTCCTTACATTAATGTTATCTGTTTCTCTTTTATTTTGTAGGTGTAAGATGCCCCGTGTTGCCTCGTAGTAGCGTTTGCGATCAGCCTCTCCCCCCCCCTCCCGCTGTCCGTGTGCCTCGAAGTAGCGTTTGCGATCAGGTAAGCAGCTGCGTGTGGTTGTTGTCATCTGTTGTTTCTGTACATCTTTGTTTACATCAATCTGATCTGTTTCTCTTTTGTTTTTGTAGGATTACGATGCCCTGTGTCCTGACTGTTGAGCGATCACCTCTTTGCGTGTTCTGTCGTTGTAATCAGTTGTTTCCTTATATTAATGTTATCTGTTTCTCTTTTATTTTGTAGGTGTAAGATGCCCCATGTTGCCTCGTAGTAGCGTTTGCGAGCAGCTTCCCCCCCCTCCCGCTGTCCGTGTGCCTCGAAGTAGTGTTTGCGATCAGGTAAGCAGCTGCGTGTGGTTGTTGTCGCCTGTTGTTTCCGTACATCTTTGTTTACATCAATCTGATCTGTTTCTCTTTTGATTTTGCAGGTTTAAGATGCTCTGTGTCCTAACTGTTGAGCAATTACCTCTTTGCGTGTTTCGTCATTGTCGTCTGTTGTTTCCTTACATTAATGTTATCTGTTTCTCTTTTATTTTGTAGGTGTAAGATGCCCCGTGTTGCCTCGTAGTAGCGTTTGCGATCAAGTAAGCAGCTGCGTGTTTCGTGTTGTGTGTCGTTTTCGTCCATGTAATGGTACGTCTCTCTGTTACATCTTTATTTACATCAATCTGATCTGTTTCTTTTTTATTTTTGTAGGTTTAAGATGCCCTGTGTCTTGACTGTTGAGCGATCACCTCTTTGTGTGTTCCGTCGTTGTGAATGGTACGTCCCTCTGTTACCTGTTTATTTGCATTAATGTTATCATTTTCTCTTTTATTTTGTAGGTGTAAGATGCTCTGTGTTGCCTCGTAGTAGCGTTTGGAATCAAGTAAGCAGCTGCGTGTTTCGTGTCGTCTGTCGTTGTCATCTTTGGTGGGATTTGGGGGTATTGGGTCCGTGTTATTGTGGATTTCTTTGATAAAGTTCCCTTTGAGTTGCTGTTTTATTCACAATTGTAATTTATTATACATTTTGGGCTTTTAAGGTAAGCGCGAGTTTCATGACATATTCTTACTTCGTTTAATTGATTTGCAAGTTTTTTTTGCCTCATGTCTAAGTAGTATATGTAGGTATTTTGGGTCTGGGTAGGTGGAAGATGCTCCGTGTACACTTTACAAATTAAGGTCAGTCACATGTATGTAGCTATTGATTTGATTTAATATTGTATATCAATACAATGTTAAGAAAAGAAGCCTAATAATCGCCATAACAATTGATAAACAAACACTCAGCCAACAGAGTAATGCTTGCCTCAAGAGTATACTTTCAAAAACAGTAAAGGAGGAAAAATATCAATACACTCTGTATTACCTTAGCTTAACTTGTTGCTCTACTTTACTATATATTGTCTTACAATGCTCACTTCTTTCTATTCCATATGCCTTTCCTAGCATTATCTTGCTTAACTGCACTCTACTTTTTATTATGCACCCATTATTTGAGGATGTTGGTCTACTGTGCTATATGAAACCATCATCTAAGCTTGCATTGTGTGTGTGTAGAACTCTATGTATAAGTGTAGAACTCAGTATGAGTGTAAACTCTGTGTTTAAAATGTGTAGGGAGGCTCTGTATGTGTAGTACTGTGCGTGTACAACTGTGTGTATGTTACTGTATATGTGTGTAATGCTATGTTTGTATAATGCTGTATGTGTGTAATCCTGTGTGTGTACAATGCTGTGTGTGTGGAATGCTATATGTGTGATGCTGTGTGTGCATGATGCTGTATGCATATAAAGTTGTCTATGTGTGTCATAAGATGTGTGTGTTTGTAGCAGTGTGTGACTGTGTAGCTGTGTATGTGTGGAGCTATGCGTACAATAGCTGAGTGATGCTATGTGTATGTGTGATGTTATGTATATGTAATGCTATATGTCTGTAATGTGTGTGTATATAGCAATGTCTGACTGTGTCTCTGTGGCTGTATATATGTGGAGCTATAAGTACAAGAGCAGAGTGATGCTATGTGTGTGAATGTCATGCTGTGTGTGGCTGTGTATGTGTGGAGCTATGTGTACAGGAGCTGAGTGAGGCTATATGGATGTGTGATGCAATGTGTTTGTGATACTATATGTGTGTGATACTGTGTGTGTCTATAGCAAGGTCGAACTATGTACCTCTGTACAAGTGTATGTGTGCAGCTATGTATACAAGAGCTAAGTGATACTGTGTATGTGATGCTATGTGTATATGATGCTATGTGTGTGTATGTAGCAATGTGTGGCTGTGTGTGTCTGTAGCTGTGTATGTGTGAAGATATATGTCCAGGAGCTGAGTAATGCTGTCTGACTCCATTAGATTGGAACCCAATCATCAAAAATTCAGGAGGCTAGTTAAAACTCACCTGTTTGCCTAACTCTGTGAATGAATGAGCAAAGGGCGCCGGGATGCCTACGGGTAGCTGTGCGCGTAACAAATGTGTAATTCATTCATTCATTCTGTGTGTGATGCTATGTATGTATAATACAGTGTAACTGTGTATGTCTGTATAACTATGTATGTCTCGTGCTGTGTGTGTGTAGTTGTCAATACAAAGCCAGTCAATATGTGTAGAAGGAGAGCTCTGTGTGTGTGTATTTCTCTGTAGACATATACCTAGGTGTGTGTATAAGTGCAAATGCAATACGTCTAACATTTGCTACACATAAAGCTATTTACTCTGTTTACTCAAAAAAAAAACAAAAAAAAGATTTTCACATTTACAATGCCAATAACTCTAACATTGTCAAAGGCAAAACCGTTGCATTGTAAATGCTTGTTCTTGTGTCTCTCTACTGAAAACAGTAAAGGCATATGTCTTATGGTGGCAAAACATCACTAGAGCCATTTCCACAACTAGCATGCTTTCTGTCATGGTGGTCCTGCCAGGTCCCTGGTGGGGAGAGATATCTCTTTTCACACCATCACTGGAATCTGGTTTTCCTCAGTTCTCACCTCAGAGTTCATAAATCCATGAAAAAACTGATCAATTTTTCACCATTTGTGGGATCAGGGAAGCCTAAAATGTGAGCTTTTTAAAAATATGCGTGCAAGTAACATTGATCAGAACACAATATAACTTGTAGTTATGGGAGAGGTGGGTTTCCCCTTGAGAATTTTTGTGGAAAGCCAGTAAAGGGTACATTTTAATGTATACAGTGCCAGCAGACCAGCTTTAAATAACAGGAATTAAACACCATTTTACAGTAGGCTCCAAGAATGACTTACAAAAAAAGGCATGTGTATTTAAAGCACTTCATGCCATAGCTGCAATAAGAGAATTGCAGGTTTTAGTGAAATAAGTGTAAAAGAGAATTATTTTAAAACACCCTCAGAAGTAATTTGCTAGCAGGCTTTGAAAGGAGGCCAAGGCTAGGATCGACTGAGTCACAGGGCAGGCAACAATAAATTCTGCTTTCCCCAGATCTGCGTTTGACTCTCGCCTGGTCCCATCAACCTTCCAGATATACTACCTGTTTCATAGTAAACCACCAATGGGTAGGTTGCCATCTTCCCTGTATTGTACCCGCCTGGCATGTATTTACACGTCTACGCTTGGAAAGCAAATGGAGAAATAAAATCAACCTACATTTTATAACTTCATGACACGAAGTTAAAACAGCACACACATGGACATATCGTTTGAAACTTGCTATATAGTTGTCTAATCTGTCCTTAAAGGATCTATAAATTCAACCGGGAAAAACTGCTTGCTTGAAAAAGAATGCAGAGAAGTTTACACTTTATATTCAGGGACCAGCTCGGTGTCCTTCCTGAATCTCATAAAGGGGAGAAATTGTTTCCATATAGATGAAAGCCTGACAGAGAGCAAACTGCCCCTCGCTGACATTAGGAATGACCCCTCCTTGTGAGCAGCCAAAGAAATCTTAGAATCTGTTGCAGCAATAACATACTTTCACCTCAGCTGTCATGCAGGAGAAGCTATTGACACAGAGAACAGGTTGCAGGCAATTATGAAACAATAAAAAACACAAAAGGAGACTGTTCTTCTGAATGGGCTTTGGGAGGAACAGAGGGACTCTTGGGAGGACCCGGGGCTGTCTTAGCAGCCTCCGGAGGGTCCACCGCCCTGCAGACATTTCTTGCATTTACAGGAACTGACATCATAGCGGTTCCTCTAGATGAATTAAAAGTGTGCTGTGTGGCTGGTTTTTTAAAATAAAAAATCAATGACCCCCCTCCCTGTGGGAGTTTTCTCCCATAGAATGGGTCTCATTGAAAATGTATCACTTTTACATACCGCCACGTTTTGGGTGGTGCTTTGTAAAAGTAGAACTGGCCATGTGCCTGCCCACTCCACATTGGGCGGCCAGACAGAAGCCCAAACCTCCGGCAGCCCTTACTCTGTCAGCCCGTTGGAGGGGTTTGTAGGCAGAAGAGGCAGAGTAGCCTATGCCGTCTACATGATGAAGGTCCGCTCGTCTGTAAATCAGGAGGGCTGAGCTTTAGTTTGGCAGAGAGGGTACTCCATTGCCTTTGCCACAGAGAATTCTCTGCCAATTTCTAAATCAGGCCCGCTGTATTTCCAGGGGGCGGCACACAGCCTGCGGCCTGTGCCATAAACCAACCACTCACAGAGCTTTCAACCTACAGCCGTTGTGTTGAGTATTCTCTGATGGAAATTATGCTGTAACCTAAATTTCCTTGACTGCTTCGGACCCCTTTCTCCATTTAATTGGACTCTCGCCTTCTAGGTCATAGTAGTCGTATATGCCTCCATAGACTTTAGTCAGCCGTTTTTCAACCCCTATCAACCCCTAAAAAGTGTTTATACCCCATTGACATTAATGGGATCACCCTCTTAAACACCTGACTTTACCAGCATTTTTGAGGCAAGAGCTTGGTGAGAATGGTCCTCGCTTTGGTGCCACCATTAGAGGGCACTCCTATTAGTAGAGGTAAAGTCAAATGGGGCCTGGCGCCAATGTTCCCAGCACCCAGTCACTCGCCACGGGATCTCCAGGGGGGTGATGGGCAAGTATCTGAGACACTGCTCTGGGAAAGGCCCAGATTCATGGTCAGTCAATCCAACTGATAATAATTATAAGTTATAAACTAGGCAGTGGCACAGGGAAAACTGCACCGATTGGTCCCTGATTTAAGATTTCATCACCCCGGGCATCTCTGCAATTCTTCAGAACAATCCCTTTGGTGGGGGAACAGCACCCAGAGATAGATTTAGATGTTATTAGAGAGAGGCCCCTCGGAAGGATTGGGGGACCCCTTAGGGGTGGGGGGGCTTCCCTAAGGGGACTGCAGGGCTTGTGTTACGTCCCCGGCTGCTCCTGGTTCCTGGCTGAATTAATGTTTTTTGTTACTATTTGGCAACCCAACTTTTTCTGTTAGTTCTCGGACACACAGACCGTTTGGTGGAGCAATATTTGATACTTGACATTAGACCCGATTCAAGTGAGAAACTTCCGATTTCTGAAGCCAAACAATATTTAATTCTAGCCGTCTCTTTCTTGAAATTGCCAATAGAAGTCAATATAGTTAATACATTCTCTCGCTTATTATTATTTTTTATCTCACACTTTCTAAAGTGTTGCCATGTATGATATATCCACCTGTTGCGCTCGCGCCTCTTCCCCAATTCACTGTTGCGACACAGGTGGATTCTGGGTATTACTAACCTGTGCAACTTGACTTCTCTAGCCCTAGTGCCTGACGAGACGGCCCACGACCGAACACTACACAGCGTAATGGTGATGACTGACAGCTAACAGGGCCTATAATCTCTCGGCCCTCCCTTATGAGCTAGTTGCCTTGGCAACGTACTGGGAGAGTACGAAAAGGATCACCACAATGAGGTGGACAGAGGCTGAGCAGTGCAGCTGTGTCCTCGTGCCCAGCAAGCAGTCCAGCATCCGGGCCATTCAGGGAACTACAGCCGTAGACCGTCCAAACACAGCTGGGCTCAGCCAATCTGCTGCTGCGGAAGGGGGTAGGTGAAAGGAACGATAGAGCCACACAGGGCGGTTCAGTGGATTTTACAGGACTTGGTGCTCCAGCCGCCAAAAAACACCACCACACAACATTATGAATGTACAGCAGCACTTCAATTCTACACAATTTGGAAGAACAGATGACTCCATGTCATCGGTAGCCCCTTTTCCAGTTCTGGGTAGCGATTTAACATCAGGGCATTCTGGGAGTTGTAGCCCTGACATATTCTAATTGAGCCAATTGCTTGAACACACACCTGTTAACAATTATATGTGAAAGCAAAGTCCAGGAGTGGAAAATAGGTTTCTCGGTCACATGGAACCATGTGGTCACCCTACACCCAGTGCCACTCGTGCTCCACAGGACCTATCTACCACTCTACTAACTTTACCTATCTGATCCTGAGCAACCAGGCACACCTGGAACATGCTTTATTTTCATTACTGCGCCTAGGGCTTCTGCGTTCAACAATTTACAGTTTACTCTGACAAAGCCTGCATGTATTGTACTGTGCTTACACTTTGCTTTTGGTCAATCGATAGAGATTCCAATTAACTTCACCCCTTTTTTCTCTGCCACTTCCAAATCAAATAGGGTTTCCTAGCACCAGGGCTCCACCTGCTAAACCTGTGTATTGGTAGTGAGTTGTGGCTTAGGACTAGCCCTCCGAGTATGTGACCAGGGCCGGACTGGCTACTGGGCATGTGGTTGGACTGGTTGCAGTGGGGCCGGTTTTGTTGCTAAGGACCGACCAGCCTACTTGAAGTGCTTCTAAACAAACAATTCAAAACAATGAATTTCAAAGCATGCTTAAAGCATACTTTGAAACCACTTTTTTCATTGTTTATGTAGATTGAAATGCCCGGTGCCAGTCCGGCCTTCTGTGTGACTCCTAAGGCTTCAGCGTGAGGTGCATCACCTTATTGTTAGGGCGGCGGGCGCCCATTGGACCCAGGCAGTTTCAGAGCTTCCATTGAACGTAGTTCACCTGACAGGGTTTTCCCTCCTAATTAGCCAGGACTCTTAGGGCGTCCTCCCCTGTTGTCCAGGTAAAGGGCGACAAGTGAAGGGTGCTGCCTGTTTGAGATAGTAACTGGCCTAGGGAAGAAACTTGGCCTCTCTGCCTCCAGACCATCAGGGAAGCAGCCACTCACCACTACACGGGATAACTACTCTTGGGCTGCAAGGGTTACCACACCTGGTACAACCCGCCTCATATTCTACCTCAGGGTAAAGGTTGCTATCATTGGGCGCCAGGTGTTAGTAAACAGTCCCTGCCGCTGTGCCTCCTCCCTCTAACCACAAGATGAAGGACAGTAACTCTAGTCTTGCTGACAGTTCTCCCTGTCTCAACTTGATGTTATCTGTGCCACAAAATTATATCACAGACACATTCACTATGTGATCCCTCATTGGTCAACAGGGTAGGGATAACATATGAATGATACTGTGGAACCTTCCAGGCCAAAAAAAGGGCACAGATACAGCCTGTAGTAGCCACTCAATACTTACCAGAGAGTCCCACAAGACAAGAGAGATCTGCTACATGTTGCTGGCCAGCGGAGGACTCCAACCGAGACCGCCTTGCAGGTCCCAAAGCAAGCATGTACCCTAAGCACCAACATGCTATGGTGACAAAAGGATGATTCTAACCTGCATCTTGGCAAATCTCCTTCATTGAGGCCTCATAATGGCAGTCATATAGAGGAGAAGCCCAAAGCAGTTATCTGCTGCACTCTGGAACTCACTTCCGCCTCAGCTCCGGACCACCTCCTCCTCCCAAGCCTTCAAAATGGACCTCATAGTTCTCCTCCTCCAAAGACACCTCCAAATCTAATTCACACCCTCACTATCATCTGAAGGAAGACCTCCTATTATTGAAAATTCTATTGTCCTTGACTATGGAAGTGCCTTCCCAGTGTGTTCTGGCAGTTTGAGTGTTTATCATTTATTGCAGTATTAACCTTGTACCTGTGTATGGTACCCTTTTGTAACTAGCACACATCACTTTTTTTCTGGTAACACACTGTATGCTCCCTCACATTTTGTTTGCTTTAGATACTTGCACAAGTGCCACCATTGCCTACGAAACGTTTGTTCTTGTGCTGGAGTGTCTGCCATTTATTGCCGTATTATACCTCTACTTGTACTTTGTACGCTTTTGTAACCTGCACACATATCACTTTTTCCTCCTGTAATGTACCGATTGCTACCTCATGTATTTTGGTTGCTCACTATTGTCACTTTTGATTCATGTAACTTAACGTTTGCTTTTGTAATTTGTTCACTTGTAATTTTCTCCTCATGTATCATTACTGTTCCTATTGTGAAGCGCTCTGACACCTTCGGGTAAAGTCTGCGCTATATAAAATCGCATAAATAAAATAAATAAATAAACTCCTTCGCCACATCTGTTCTTTCTCCCACCCCGACTACCAGAACAAAAAAAAAAGAAAAAACACCCGCTCAAAAAAGAGACCTCCAGAGTTAATCAGGGCCGCCAGCGTACTATAGAGTACTATGATAACTGTTCATGTGTTCCGGACTTTCCTCATCCATCGCACCACCGAGGAGGGGGTGGGGGAGGGGTGTCCCTTAACAAGATGAGGTCATCACGCACGGCATGTAAACACTCCTCAGATAGGCTCATTGCTAAGACAACATCCCCCAATCACACACCTTACTCCATGTAGCTTGCTACCCATGTGGGCAAGTGCTTCAACACCCGCCTGCAGGTAGGAAGCGCTACATAAATACTACCCTATAATGAAATACAATATTCTTAATACACTACAGCCATTATCATGCTGACTGAGACCCGCCTCGCTCTGTCAGTGCACCTCGACTCCAGTCCATACACACCGATAAGCCAAGACAGCACACGTCACGCTGTACCAAAACGGAGACAGACACGTATACAACTCAGCGATGGCAAAAGCAACTTAGTCCTGAGATGTTGATGTGTTGAGTATTACTTGCTTGACTTATAGGACTGCAGTACATTCAATTCCAGGACATTTCTACGAATGTACTTTTTTTTCAATTTTGTAGCTACAGCGCCCTCTGCTGTAACAGTATGAGAATCAACCGTAGTCATAGCAACGAGCAAAAACAACCTGAAATGCCTACGAAGTTTGTTTTTTGCTAATGTTCCTCAATTAATCAAATATCAACAGTTGTGGCTTTTTTTTTATAGAGGAAATGATTTTCAGGCATCTCAAGCTCACAGAGTAGCGGTAAAATATGCCCAGAATTAAAGCGAGCTTGCCTCATGCGTGGGAAGTAGTCAACGTGACAACTGACAAGAGTGGTGGGGGAAGATCCGGCTAGAGGAACTGGCGGCATTGATGGACAGATTTTGCATTTGTAAAGACACCAGGACTGTTATCTATCATAATTTACGTTTTGAGGATCACTAGTTATTTTCGGTCCACAGCGCTTTAAGGGGTTAGTTGTATAAGTGATGAGGTAATCGCTGTGCGGATAAAAAACAAGCTTTTACAATGCAATGGTCTCGGCATTGTTAAAGTTAGAGTTATTGGCATTGCTCATGACATTATTTTTATTTATGTTTTTGTTTTTAAAACATAAATAAATGGCATTGTCATTTACAATGCTATTAGCTTAATCGCTCGCAAATGCGAGACCTATTGCATTTGCACCCTCACAGAGCCACACACACAAAGCCACCCACACACACATACAGAGCCACCCACACAGAGTCATTCACACAGAGCCACCACACACACACAGAGCCACCTACACAGAGCCACCCACACGCACCCACAAACAAACACACAGAGCCACACACACAGAGAGCCACACACACAGAGAGCCACACAGACACACCTCTCTCCCAGTAACGCCCTAGGGAACAGAGGCACAAAAAAACGGATCACAAGCAGGGCACAGAGGCACAAAAACCAGATCACAAGCAAGCACAACCGCGGGGGGGGGGGGGGTAGGACAGCAAGCACAACAAAGGATGGGGGGGGGGGCAGGACAGCAAGCACAACCAAGGAGGGGAGCAGGACAGCAAGCACAAGCAATGAGGGGGGGGGGCAGGGCAGCAAGCACAAGCAACGGGGGTGGGGGCAGGACAGCAAGCACAACCAAGGGGGGGGCAGGACAGCAAGCACAACCAACAAGGGGGGGGGGGGTCAGGACAGCAGGCACATCCAACGAGGGGGGGGGGGGTCAGGAGAGCAAGCACAACCAACGTGGGGGCAGGGGCAGGGGAGCAACACATAAACCGGATCACAAGCAGGGCACAGAGGCACAAAAAACGAGGCACAAGCAGGGAACAGAGGCACAAGCAGGGAACAAAGGCACAAGCAGGGAGCAGAGGCACAAGCAGCATCACAAGCAGGGCACAGAGGCACAAAAACCGGATCACAAGCAAGCACAACCAACGGGGGGTAGGACAGCAAGCAAAACCAACGAGGGGGGGGGCAAGACAGCAAGCCCAACCAACGAGGGGGGGGTAGGACAGCAAGCACAACCAACGAGGGGGGGGCAGGTCAATAAGCACAACCAACGGGGGGCAGGACAGGAAGCACAACCAACGAGGGAGGGCAGGACAGCAAGCACAACCAACAAGGGGGGGGCAGGACAGCAAGCACAACCAACGAGGGGTGGGGGGGGCAGGACAGCAAGCACAAACAATGAGGGTGGGGGGGTCAGGTGAGCAAGCACAACCAACGAGGGGGCAGGGGCAGGAGAACAACACAAAAACCGGATCACAAGCAGGGCACAGAGGCACAAAAACCGAGGCACAAGCAGGGAACAGAGGCACAAGCAGGGAACAGCGGCACAAAAACTGGGTCACAAGCAGGGCACAGAGGCACAAAAACTGGATCACAAGCAGGGAACAGAGGCACAAGCAGGGAGCAGAGGCACAAGCAGGGAGCAGAGGCACAAGCAGGGCACAGAGGCACAAGCAGGATCACAAGCAGGGCACAGAGGAACAAAAACCAGATCACAAGCAAGCACAACCAACGTGGGGGGGGGGGCAGGACAGCAAGCACAACCAAAGAGGGGGGGGGGGGCAGGACAGCAAGCACAACCAACGAGGGGGGGGGGGGGGACAGCAAGCACAACCAACGAGAGGTGGGGGGCAGGACAGCAACCACAACCAATGAGGGTGGGGGGTCAGGAGAGCAAGCACAACCAATGAAGGGGCAGGAGAGCAAGCACAACCATTGGGGGGCAGGACAGCAAGCACAACCAACGAGGGGGGGGGGGCAGGACAGCAAGCACAACCAACGAGGGGGAGGGGCAGGACAGCAAGCACAACCAACGAGGGGGGGTGGCAGGACAGCAAGCACAACCAGCAAGCACAACCAACAAGAGGGGGCAGGACAGCAAGCACAACCAACAAGGGGGGGTAGGACAGCAAGCACAACCAACAAGGGGTGGGGGGCAGGACAGCAAGCACAACCAACGAGGGTGGGGGGGTCAGGAGAGCAAGCACAACCAACGAGGGGGCAGGGGCAGGAGAGCAACACAAAAACCAGATCACAAGCAGGGCACAGAGGCACAAAAACCGAGGCACAAGCAGGGAACAGAGGTAAAAACACCAGATCACAAGCAGGGCACAGAGGCACAAAAACAGATCACAAGCAGGGAACAGAGGCACAAGCAGGGAACAGAGGCACAAGCAGGGAGCAGAGGCACAAGCAGGGAGCAGAGGCACAAGCAGGGCACAGAGGCACAAGCAAGATCACAAGCAGGGCACAGAGGCACAAAAACCGGATCACAAGCAAGCACAACCGACAAGGGGGGGATCAGGACAGCAAGCACAACCAACAAGGGGGGGGGGATCAGGACAGCAAGCACAACCAACGAGGGGGGCAGGACAGCAAGCACAACCAACGAGGGGGGGCAGGACAGCAAGCACAACCAACGAGGGGGGGCAGGACAGCAAGCACAACCAACAAGGGGGGGGGCAGGACAGCAAGCACAACCAACGAGGGGGGGGGCTGGACAGCAAGCGCAACCAACGAGGGGGCGGCAGGTCAGCAAGCACAACCAACGAGAGGTGGGGGGCAGGACAGCAAGCACAACCAACGAGGGTGGGGGGGTCAGGAGAGCAAGCACAACCAACGAAGGGGCAGGAGAGCAACACAAATACCGGATCACAAGCAGGGCACAAAAACCGGATCACAAGCAGGGCACAGAGGCACAATAACCGGATCACAAGCAGGGAACAGAGGCACAAGCAGGGAGCAGAGGCATAAGCAGGGAGCAGAGGCACAAGCAGGGAGCAGAGGCACAAGCAGGGAGCAGAGACACAAGCACGGCTCAGAGGCAACAGCAGGGCTCAGAGGCACAAGCAGGATCACATGCAGGGCACAGAGGCACAAAAACCGGATCACAAGCAAGCACAACCAACTAGGGGGGGGGCAGGACAGCAAGCACAACCAACGAGGTGGCGAGGGCAGGACAGCAAGCACAACCAACGAGGGGGGGGGCAGGACAGCAAGCACAACCAACGAGGGGAGGGGCAGGACAGCAAGCACAACCAATGAGAGGTGAGAGGGGGGCAGGACAGCAAGCACAACCAACGAGGGGGTGGGGCAGGACAGCAAGCACAACCAATGAGGGGGGGCAGGACAGCAAGCACAACCTGGGCTCAAGTAAAGGCACTACAAAGTGTTTGGCTCTAGGTTTTCGCAGAAAGGGTCCTAGGCCCACGGTTACAGCTGTTGCTTTGCCTGCCGATACCAGGAAAGTGTAGAGCAGCACCTGCCCACTGACAATACAATAATGCTTTATTGACATAATTAAGCATTACAAGCGTTTTCAAACGTTACGGGTTTACAGCTCTAGCTCTAAGTGCTCTCAAGAATATGACGGGACAGTAGGCGTACTCCCTCTAATGTGTCATCTTGCTTAAGTGGCAGCGCCTCATTCCAGCAGTCTGCAGTCGCTGACAGTGTTGCCGGTGCTGACCCTGGCTATCTCTTCCTGGCCTTGGCAGTGTCTGTGCACTGTGATGCGGATGATGCATTATTCAGCGAGCGGCGCTGCACTCAGCCCGTCAGCCACTCCTCTCGGTCGCGATGGCTCAGCCACCTCGGCGCACAGCGCGGTCCCCGCCCACAGGAGCGCTCACTGCCTGGATCCTGGGCCAGCGGCGGCCGGGGGCAGCCAGCGGGACAAAGACCAGTCTTATGGGGTGCCGAAGCGGCCGTGGCCCATTCCCGGCCAGCAGAATCCGTCAGCAGACGCTGCTCGCCACGCCGCCGCCTCCTCCTTCCGGAGCACCGGATATGCTGCCACTGCCTCCGGAGGGGAGGAGGCCGCACTTCCGCCACCCATCACCGCAGGGGGAGGAGAGCACGTGCTAATGAACAAAGATGGCCTCCCCCCTCCCCCCGGAGCCCGCGTGGTAAAGGCGCCACTGGAGGCCAAGCCTGCCCAGGAAGGGAGGCGCAGGTTTTGCGGGCACCTTAACTGCGGCCTTTTCGGGCCTTCAATCGCTCCGTTCATCCCGGCAACAAAGACACGAAAACAGCCGTATTAAAACAAAAAAACGCCCACAAATGCCCACCACTAGAAAAGGGGTGGGGCTTAAAAATAAAAAGATAAGAGAGAGAAACGCCTCCAAATCTGGAAAAGACGGGGCTTGAACGGAGTGATGCCCCTCTCCTCCAATGGCTGGCCTCCGTTTAGGAAGCCAGCCAATGGAGAAGAGGGGCGGGTTCAAGCCCCATACTAAGAAACACTAAGAAACATTAAATCTCCGGACCGAGACTGAGCAAGCGCAGCCTACCGTCCTCTACCTAAAAACCCAGGATAGAGGCCACTTGGGGGCATACCTAAAGAATATAGCTGATGACCTATTGAGAGATCCAGGTCTTTAGCTCCTTCCTAAACAGCTGTAAGCTGAGTTGTGAGTGAAGGGTTAGAGGCAAGGAGTGCCATAGTTACCCCCCGCGGTACAAGAGCATTCTTCACCCCACTGTGCTTTGCTTATTCTTGGGACAGTGATCACGTGTGCCAAGCTAGACCTCAGGTTCCTTCAAGGGGAATATCAGGAAAACCGATCCTGGAAAAAGGTCGGCCCGGTTCTGTGAAGAGCCCTGTGGATAATGCAGAGGGCCTTGAATGAAATCCTCTTTTCCACTGGCAACCATTCAGTGTGAGATTGGTCCAAATTTGGGAGCCTTCAGCAGAGCTCTTACTGCTGCATTTTGCAGAGGCTGGAGCTTCTCTATCATGTATTTGGAAGATCCCAAATATAGGGCATTGCAGTAATGAATCTTCGAGACAATGGAATTTTCTTCAGTACTCTTAGCATTCAAAACCCTGCTGACGTCAAAGCATTGATTTGTTCTGAAAAACATAATTTTGTGTCAAAGATGACACCCAGGTTTCTTTCCATTGGCACTGGTCTTGGTAGGGTGCCTAACTCATAGAGCCACCACGATGCATCCCAGAATGAGGAGTCCTTTCCAAAGAGCAGAACCACAGTTTTATCCAAGTTCAGTCTAAGACAATTCTTTTGCATGCAGTTCGCAACCTGGGTCATCCATCTGCAAAAGTTATCTGCCTCCTTTTTCACCTATGATGAGATTGATACCACAACCTGTGTGTCATCGGCATAGGAAAATATTGCCAGGCCAAAACTACAAATAAGATTGACAAGGGGGGTGACATATACATTGAATAAGGTAGGGTCGAAGAACTGATCCCTGAGGCCCCCCCTCCTGGAGAGAGAAAGGTCTGGAATTGGCGTCTCCCATCTCTATCTCTATCCACTGTTGTCTCTCGTCAAGAAACGAGCCCAGCAGTGCCAGTGCAGTGTTCCTGAAGCCTAGAGAATGCAATTGATTAACGAGAAGTGTATGATGAACCGTATCAAAGGCGGCAGAGAGATCCAGCAAGATCAATGCCGCTCTGCCACCTTCGTCAACTAATACTTTTATTTCCTCAGATGCTACCACCAGCGCTAACTCAGTACAATGTTCATAAAAAAGTGGAAGGCTCGCGCCTGTTCCTGCTTATCATGTCAGGGACCGTCACTCATGTCGGAGCTGGAATTAAATAGAATGTCCTCTGCTTGGCATTTCCTTACTGATCTTCACAGAGGAGGCTCATTGGTGCTCCTGTCTGTTCGACTTTAGATGCCTACGTATACACTTCCTCGAGAGCTTGTCATCTATTATTGAACTCAATTGCCATTGGTGTCCGTGTTATTTATCTGGATCGGATTCCTTATGCCACTTTAGCGCATATAGTTCTTTAGTTCTATATTGTACCAATATCAACACATGGTGTCCTCTCAATCAATTTGAACTGGTTTACGCAATTACACCAAATTGGTACACATGAACTGAAAGCCCTGACGAAGTTCCAACAAGGAACGAAACACGTTGGCTGTGTATCGTTTCTGGTAGAGATTACCAAAATAAAGAAAAGAATTAATACTGAATTGAATGGACATCTGCTTGATACAAAGAGTGCGCTTTCCACTTTTTAATGAACATTTGGATCCGAATTGCATCTTAGGACGACGGGTGTGGGAAGAGTGTTGCACCACAATTAGAACTATTAATGGTACTTGTTCCGTGGTTGTGCTTGACCCTGGTCGGTTGTTCTGTTCTTTACCCTTTCTAACTCAGTACAATGGTTTGATCTAAAACCATATTGAGATGAGTCAAGTAGCTGGTTTGTATCGAGGAAGGAAAGTATTTGTTCGTTCATTGCATTCTCCAGAATCTTGGCTGGAAACGAAAGACGGGAGATGGGCCTATAACTTTCCACCTGCTTAGAGTTCAAGGAAGGTTTTTTAACCAGATTCAGTATGGAAGCTGTCTTCCAGATGATCGGATATTGTCTGGAGCTGAGAATCCAATGTAATAGCTTTGTATGTGGTCCAGCACCACTAAATTAATAACCGAATGAGGACAAGGGTCCGACGGGGCCCTGGATTTGATCATCCCAGGAAAGGGGTGAGATATTTTCTAAACTGGGTGCGATCGATGGTCTACTGGCTTATCCGCCGTTCACAAACTCAACCTGGTCTGGAGCTGCCACTGCATTGGACATGTTCCAGAAGTGCGAGAGATGAGCGTTGTGACGGAGGGGCGGGAGAGTTCTGCAGACTTTGGAGTTACATGCCCACCGTCAATGCTCGTTTTAAAAATTAATTGAAAATGTATTGAAACCTAAGAATTCTTTGACTCTAGGGTTTGGGGGTCTTCAGTAGAGCAGCCAGTGTTGTGGCCCCTAGTGCAAGGAAGGAAGTGGGCCCACTGTTTGAATTATAAAGTACAGCAATCATTAGTGTCCAGTGGGCCCATTTGGTCTCTATCCACGCTGCCACAGTTCCTACTGCACAAATAAAAGCTACGCGCCTGGTTTTCTAAAGGAAATATAGTGGCTAATCCAACATCTGAAAGCAATTTAGCATAAAAGTGTTCAGGTTTAAAGGGATATTTTGCAGGCCCTATGACGAAGCATGACACCCAGCTGGTTGTGTTAGAGCCCTAGACCCACAGGTAGGAGACCATCTCTCCCCTTTTTGGGACATGTTAAACAGATACCCAGGGGAGTGTATGCTGGACCTGCAAGCGCCCACAGCCCCCCGTTTCTTGTTTGTGGGGGGACCTTGGGAGGTAGAGCAATGCTGGTCATAGTTTGACACAACCACCCGTGACCTAATCAAAGCACTAGTCTTATATGGGAGAAAATGTATTTTAGTGGTCTGCGTACAATCCTATTTTCAAAGCGAGCACATTTCGATTTACACTTGAACACAAAAGTTTCACAAAACACATGAATAATTACATTGCTAGTGAGACTGACGAGAACACAAAGGTTGTGGGTGAAGTGCTTGCATACGTACAGCCACAGTCAGCTGCTCAGGGAACACATTGCAGTTCATCATTTTTCGCCCAGTATGCCACTTTAAACAGGGACCACTTTATACAAATCAGACTAGCCCCTGTACTTGCAGCAAGAAAAGAACAACAAGTTCCATGACTATTTTTTTTTTTAATTTTAATTTTTAATTTTTTTTCTTTCTTGCTAAGTTTATATAAAAAAAATGTTTTTGTTCCTCATCTCAACCATGGCTGGCCCATCAGTACCGTGGACTAGGAAAGGTGTGACTTGAGAAACAGACATGCTGTCTCAGTGCAGGACTGGTAGGGGTCAATCGTTACGAGGAAGCACCAGGACCCTACAGCCAAGTCAGTTTCACGATGAGTCACAGACCCTTTTGTACTCTTGGGAAGCTGCTTGCCATAAGCCAAATTCCACCATTGCTTATATCACAGATTGACATTAATTATGAAGGACAGACATGAATAAGCGAAAGGAGTGCGACATGGCTTCGTAATCACTGGAACTGGGGGAAAAAACAACAAAAAAAAAGTTTTTAATTATTGAGACCAATCAAGTATCAGACAAAAAGCTCTTTTTTCTGGTTTACCACCTCTAGAAAGATCTAATTTCGATATAGAAAGTATGGAGGAACTCAAGTCTTGTAGTGTCGGGGGAGAGGCCTCTTTCCAACGCCTACAAATCTCCTGTCGAGCCACCAGGATTGAGTAGAACAAAAGGTTGTTATTTGCACTGCGTTTTTTGTCCGTTACTCCAAGAATTACCAGGCTTAGATCTATATTCACAGTAGTGCCTGTTGAGGATGTTAGTTTGTTGCTTATTGATTGCCAATAATGTGGGCAATCATAAAACATATGTGCATCGGAGGCTGCAACCTGACCACAGCGGGGGCAAGCTACTGGTGTACCTGATGAAAATTTGGACAACCTCTGAGGAGAATAATAAGCCCTGGGAATGGTAAAGAAGTGGTTTCTTCGCAGCCAGGCTGGTTTAACAATGTCCCATAGAACAATGAAGGATGTCTCCCATAGTTCATTTAGATTTACTGCCGGCAATAGTAAACCCCAAAGTTGATCCGGAAGATGGAATACCCCGTCTATTTCCTCTAAGATTAGGTTATAAAAGTGGGAAACCTGTTTTGTTTTTAGGGCATTGTCAAGTAAGGAAGATTCTAGTTACTATTGTCTCCCAATGGTCGTTGTGGACTGCGAGTGGGGCCGGATTTTTGTGCAGTCGCCCAGCTAGAGATCTGAAGGAATTTAAGTCTAGAGAGATTGGGACCTACCTTACTCACTAGATGTTCCCAGGAGAGCATTTCCCCCTCAAAAAACAGATCTCCCCAAGGTAAGATCCCAGCATCTTTTAGCGGGCTTATCAATGCATCTTTAGTCCACTCCAGTGGAGCCGGAAGATCCCATATAGGAGAACCGTTGGAGAAATAGCCTATTTTGGTAATGGTTCTAAGATTATACCAAGTTCTTGCTAGGCTTTGCAGTATCTTCAACTTGATTTTCTTAAAAAATGTCGTGCCTCCAAACTTAAATAAGAATCCCGTCTGATTTAAACCTTCACATTTTAGTAGTGTTGAAAACATGTGGCCGACACCCTGATCAGCTGGAGTTTTAAATAATATTCGGGCATGTGTCAGCTGAAATGCCCAGGCATAGATTTGAATATCAGGGCCGGCCAAACCCCCCTTCTCCCTACGACGCCTCAGCTTATTCCAAGAAATTCTTGCTGTCTTATTCCTCCATATGAATGAGGTGATGTCACTCTGCATCTTTGCTATCATTTTCTTTTCAAAATGTAGTGGTAAACTATTGAAAATAAAGGTCAACTTAGGCAAAATGGACATCTTGACCAAATTTGATCGGCCTAGGAGCGTCAATGGAAGATGTCTCCAAGAATTCATTAAGTTCCTACAGTCTTTGGCTACCAGAGTAGAATTTGTGTGGGCGATCTGGTTGATATCTTTTAAGATTTTTATACGTAAATATCTCATGCTGTCGCGGGTTTGTACTGGGAGTGGCGCATTTATGCTGTTCCATGCCATAATCTCAGTCTTTGTGGCATTAATTCCATAGCCAGAGATGTTACCGAATTTTTGTGCCAGATTAATTACTGACGGGAACGTTGTGTTGATGTCAGATGTTAAGATCATAAGATCATCAGTATATAAGGCTACTTTTTTTCCCAATCTCTGTATCTAAATGGAGCGATATTAATATCTTCACAAATCAATTGGGCGAATGGCTCCATATAGATATCAAAAAGTAGGGGCGAAAGCGGACAGCCCTGCCGGGTACCTCTTGTGGTGGTAAAAGGTTCAGACAGTCCGCCGTTAACCAAGACCGAGGCTGAAGGTTCGTGATATAATAGTTCCACCGGTCTACGAAAAGCCCGGCCCACCCCGAATTTTTCCAAGGCCCCCGACAGTTATTTCCAATTAACCCTGTTGAAAGCCTTGGCGGCGTCTAAGGTGAGAATAGCTAAGGGCAGTGATGAGTTAGTTGCCATGTCAATTGCACCTATTAGGTCATAAATTAGCTCGTAGAGTTGGCGGCCCTTAACAAAGCCCTTTTGGTTAGGATGTAAGACTAAAGGAGCTACTTGTCCCAATCGTTTGGCTAGTATAGACGCAAAGATCTTATAATCGGCGTTTAGAACTGAAATTGGACAATATGATCCACAGGCGGTGGCTACTTTGCCTGGTTTCAATATTAACGTGATGGAAGCTTTGCTCCATGATTTTTTTTTTGTAAATCTGTTTATTAGCATAGTAATTGGAGCAGATACATACATCTTTGGGCATTGCAGTAATCAGTACGTCATATTCCTATGTCTGCTCGGTATTCACAAGCGTGTAGTAACCTTGATTTTCCATTTTCGTCTAAATACACAGTTATTGAACAATCCCCTAACATACCCACACCCTCCCCCACCCGCTAAAATCCCTCCCGGCACTCCCTTCATATGTGAGGAAATTGACATTTGCAACCTGGACACCTGTTGCTCCGTAAGTATTGTGATTCTGACTATTCTTCTTTTCTCCCCGCACACAGTGGCCTGCGGCCATAGCAATGTCAATGGTGCAGGAATCCCCGCACCCCAGCACAGTACACCTTACTTCATGAATGTCTCAAGGGGCCGGGCCCCATCATCCCGCCTATGTCGAGTTATCTGTGTCCCCCCCTTCCTCCACCCCCCCAGTTTCGAAGGCCCCCAGCACCGTGTACCAGTCCAGGGAGATCAGTGTTTTCCTGAGACCTCTGTGTTCTTCACGTTGTAAAGCCTCGCCTTCTGCCTTGCCCCATCTAATCACCTCTGTTTTCCATAAATCCGGGTCAGGGGGTCTGGGGGACTTCCACCTCATCGTGATTGCACGTTTTGCTAGTAGTAAGGCCAGGTCTGTGAAACGTGCTGCCACGGTCCTTGTACGTGTCGACGGACCCAACCCCAGTAGTGTATGTTCCATAGTGAGCGATCGGGACAGGGTTCCGGCACTTTCAAGCGAATCAGCTATGGTGGCCCAGTAATGACCCAACTTGGGGCAGTGCCAGAGCATGTGCATTAGTGATGCATCGTCTGCGTCGCACCGGGGGCAGTTGCTGCTCGCATCGGGGAACATCATATGCAGGCGATGCGGGGTGAGGTAGGCCCTATGCAGCAGCATCAGCTGAATAAACTTGTATTTGGGGTTTCTGGCTACCTTCCTGGGGAACTGGAGGATGCGTTCCCATTCTTTGTCCCTTAGTGGCCTACCAATGTCTCCTTCCCATGCTGACCTAAGTGTTGTTAGAGGGATCGCCCTCCCTGCCTTTATGCTAGTAGTGAGCCATTTGGTTAGGTGACTGCCCGTGCCCATGAGGTATTGCATCGTTATCAGGGGGTTGGTAGCCGGCTCCTGTCCCTCTGGCGCCCAGGTGTGTGTTATATAGTGTCTAAGGCCTGCATGTAATAAGAATGAGCCTCTAGGGACGTTATGCACCGCCCTGTAGTCTGTGAAGGACAGTAGGCGTCCCTCCGCGAACAGGTCTCCCACGTGGGCCACCCCCGCGTCCTGCCATTGCGTCAGTCTGTTTGTCGTCAGTGTACCCGTGCCCAGAGGGATGCCCAGAAGCGGGATCGTGGGAGCATAAGACGTTGTAGGGGAGGCGTATTTTACTGCCTTCCGCCAGTATGACACCGCCAGCCGGAGGAGTGGCGGGGCATGTCTCGGTATGTCCGAATGGGGTAGGAGTAATTTGTGTATGTCCCCTCTCCCATGTTCTCTCTCTGTCATATTGAGCTCGTGGAGGTTGCGGCCCGCCACCCAGTAGGCCAGCCATTGTAGTTGGCACGCATAGTTGTACGCCCTAAAATCTGGGAGGCCCATACCTCCGGAGGTTGAGGGGAGCTGTAGTTTGGCTAGACCTATACGTCTGCGCCCGTGTCCCCACACAAGTTCCGTGAGCAGTGTGTCGAGACGTTGAAACGTCGCGGCTGGGATCAGGAATGGCAGGTTGGTGAAGTGGTAAACTAGGCGAGGGAGCATTACCATCTTGGAGATGGCCACTCTGCCAGCAATAGAGAGGGGCAGTGTCAGCCAGAACTGGATTTGTGTTTTCAGCGCTCTTATGGCTCTGCCGAGGTTGCCGTCAATCATCATATCAGCTTCCCTGTAGATGTGTATCCCTAGATACCGGAAGGTAGTACCCGCCATCTGGAATTCGTGCGGAGCGAAGGGTAAGGGAGTGGAAGAGTCTGTATGTCTGAAAGTGAACCCATATGACTTGGGTTCACTGATAGCCAGGCCTGAGATTTCCTTGAAGTCCTCAAACAATTGGGGTATAGGGCCCATATCTCCCCGTATGTCTCGAAGATACAGTATGATGTCGTCGGCATAGGCGGACACAATGTGCGTCGTTCCATGTCTCCGAATGCCATATCGGGGGGCCTTCGTTCTGAGGCTGCACAGTAAGGGTTCGAGGGCAAGGACAAATAGGAGAGGGGAAAGCGGGCAGCCCTGCCGGGTGCCCCTCGCTATAGCTATAGGGCCCGAAATATGTCTAGAAGTGCGCACTCTCGCTGTTGGGAGGGTGTACAGAAGCCTGACCCAGGCAACGAATTCGGGCGGTATCCCGAATCTCAAGAGTGTGGCAAACATGTAGTCCCATCTAAGGGAGTCGAACGCCTGTCTCAGGTCCAATGAGATGCAGCCCTCCTGGTTTGCACCCCCCGTGCCTCCTAGCATCAGCTGGGCTAAGCGTCTGAGATTCATGGCCGTGCTCCTCCCCGGCACAAAACCACATTGGTCCGGGTGGATCAACTGGGGTACATATTGAATTAGTCTCGTCGCCAGCACTTTACTCAAGATCTTCGAGTCAGTGTTCAGGAGGGACAGGGGTCTGTAGTCGGCCAGCTGGAGTCCTTCTTTACCGGGTTTTGGGAGAGATGTGATCAATGCCTGCATGGACGAATTTGGCAGGGAAGCAGTTCGCAGGGCTTCCATATAGAGAGTATGTAAACGTGGGGCCAATTGATCTATGAACGTTGTGTAGAATTCGGCCGGGAGGCCGTCAGTCCCTGGGACCTTGTTCCTAGGGAGGGCTTGTATCGCTTGTCTGATTTCCGCTAGTGAGATGTTGCGCTGTAGGGCTTTATTTTGCATGTCGGTAAGCCGGGGCAGGACCAGGTCCCCCATAAAGGCCTCATAAGCGAACTCCACCTGGGGAGGGGGGGGGGCTATATAGAGTGGCGTAATAGTCTCTGAACGCCGTATTAATCCCTATTTGTGAGGTAGCAGGAGTGCCTGTTTGATCTATAATTTCTAAGATCGGGTGGCAAGGTGGGGAGTCCCGTAGTATCCGGGCCAGAAGGGTACCAGCTCGGTCTGCCTGCGTATGTTGCCTATTTGTGTGTTCTCTGTAATCCAGGAGCCTCAGGTCTTCTAGAAGCTCTGCGTGCCTGATGTGGGCCTCCTGTAGTGGGGTGAAATGTGCATTTGTGCCCGCTGCCTCACTCTCCAGGGACGCCAGGGAACCCTCTACTTCCTTCAATTAATTGATGACCTCTTTCTTTCTGCCCACTCCCGCGGCCATCGCCTCTCCCCTCAGACAGACCTTAAAAGCGTCCCATTCAATCTGACGGGTGCTGGCTGTGTTCGTGTTCGTAGTGAAGTATGTGTCTATAGTGTCGGAAAGGGACGATCTAAAAACGGTGTCTTCGAGCAGATCAGGGGGTAATCGCCATGTCGGGATTGGGGGCGTCAACTTGCCCCAGTTCCAGGTGAGTTCGACGGGGTTGTGGTCCGATAGGGTTTTCCCCATGTGTTGGGCCTGAACAATTGAGGTCGTCAGGGAGCGGGAGCAGAAGATATGGTCAATTCTCGTGTGGAGTTGGTGGGGTGGGGAGTAAAAGGTATATTCCCTTTCCCGTGCGTGTGTGCTGCGCCATGCGTCTGCCAGGTCCCAGCCTTCGGCCCAATAAGCCAGGGCTACCGCCTGTTTCCTGCTCTCTGTGGCCAACAGTGGTGGGTGTGACCTATCCAGTGTAAGATCGAGTACGGCATTGAAATCCCCCCCAATAATCCACTGGTGGTCAGCCCATTCAGACAAAATCCCATTTAGTGTAAGCAAGAATTCAGATTGGCCAGTGTTCGGGGAGTACACACATCCGAACACAATGGCATCCCCATCCAGCAAACCTCGCACAAATACATATCTCCCCTCCTTATCAACCTTCTGTTCTAATGCCTTGAAGGGGACAGAGTTGCGAAGCCAGATCGCCGCCCCCCTTGAGAACGCAGAATAGGAGGTAGCAAAGAGCTGTCCTCTCCATTTTTTGCGTAACTTCACAGTCTCAGCACTGTTTAAATGTGTCTCCTGCAGACAAGCTATCTGTGTCCCTCTACGGTTAAGTTGGGCCAGGGTTCTGTGGCGTTTGTGTATCGAGCCCAATCCCCGTACATTCCAGGTGCACAATCGATATACATTAAGAGGTCCCATAGCCATCTGTGTGTGGTGGCGGAGTGAAGTTTATAAGTGACCATGTTAGGTCCGTCGTGGTGCCAGATAAGAGTGCCTTACAAACATATAACCCCTGAACTGAAAGGTTCCCCGGCCAACGGGCTCGGGAGCCAAACAAGGGTGCCCAACGTGGGCACAAGTCAGTGTGTTCCATGTTCAAAAAGGGGGAAGCAGGCCTCAGTTGACTGTCTGTTGATGGCCTGCTCTGGCATGGTAGCCCTGAATAGGGTGAGCCCTTCTGCAGCCCACCATGTATGAGAAAGAGGGGCCGGTCATACTTTACCACCCGGAGAGGATCAGTCATGCCGAAGGTTAAAATTCCTCCGCCATCTGGGCCGTGATCTTGGGGAACAGCTGTAGGCTGTCCACTGACCCGGAAACCTCAGTGTGGGTGTCGGTGGTGGTGGTGCCTCCGTCTATGGTTGCTCCCGCGTCGTGGGCGGCCAGCGCCTCCTCTGTTAATTGCATCCGCGCCGTTGCAGTTGAAGTAGGACCCGCTGTTTGGTCCCCGGGTGATCGAGCGTTCTTTTGTGCGCCTCGCGTGGGGTGTTGTCCGGAAGTGGAAGGATTGCTTCGTCGTCCCTGTGATGCCTTGTGTCCCCCATTGTGGTCGTCTGCGAGTGGGTCTTGTGAGGCCGGAGGGGTGAGTGTGACTTCCATCCATTCCTCCGCCTCTTCCGGCGAGTCAAAGAAGTGGGATTTATTGCCGTGTAGTATCTTGAGCCTTGCAGGGAATAACAGCGCATATTTCATGTCTCTGTCTCTGAGTTTGCGCTTCACCCCCAGGAAAGTGGACCGGGCTCTCTGTACCGTAGGCGTGAAGTCGGGGTACACTGATATGTTTTTGTCTTCGAAGCGTATAGGTGCCTTCTCCCTTGCCGCTCTTAAGACAGTGTCCCGATCTTTGTAATGGAGTAGGCGCGCAATCAACGGCCGAGGGGGCGCTCCCGGTTGCGGGGGGCGCGACGGCATCCTGTGTGCCCGCTCCACGCTGTATAAGGCCGTAAGGTCGTCTTGGCCCACCAGTTTTCGCAGCCAGTCTTCGACAAATCGGGTGGGGTCCCTTCCCTCACTTCGCTCCGGAATACCTAGGATGCGGACGTTGTTGCGGCGGGCACGTCCTTCCGCATCGTCCACTCTGTCCCATAGCTGTTTGAGCTGCTTCTCCACGGTCTCCAGTTTCGCGGAGTGCTCCGTTTGTTGGGGTATGAGGTCATTTAGCGCTATTTTCTGCTCCGAGACTCGCTCCGCCAGCTTGTTGTGGTCAGCCCGCAGTAGGGATAGGCCGGTCGCCATGTTATCAATGCGCGATTCCAATGCTTCACGCGTGGCGCGTATTTCATTGAGGATGAGGTCCAACTTAGCGTCTTGGGACCCTTTCCCGGTTGGCGGGATGATGTCCGCGTTCGAAGAGGCCAGTGGGTCTTCCGAGCCCGTGGACTGCATGTCTGCCGGGGCACCTAAGTCCTGGTTCCTGCCCCTGTGTCTACCCATTGACCTGGTAAGCAGGGCGACGCTGGGGTGTTCGTGGCCGCCGGTCCCCCCTATGCAAGTGCGTCAGGCTCCGAAAGCGAGGTATCCAGGTTCCACCGAATGCAGGCGATTGCAGCCGGGAATGTTGCAGGCCAGTGCGTGTTCGATTGACGGTGGTCGGTGGGTCGCGGGGCCGTCCCAGGGCGAGGTGGGGCTCAGCTGGTGGTCTCGAGAGCCGGTAAGTGTCTGGTTGTGTGAGGCGCAGGGGGGAGTCCACAGGCCGTGGAGGCGAGGAGCGGGGGCAGTGCCAACAGCCAGTATCGCGCTAGGCGTCAGGTTTGCAGTGTGGCATCAGGGCCTTGCAGGGCTAGTCTCCTTTCCCCCACGTGTGTCCGATGCCCCCGGTTCCAGACTATGAGGTCGCAGGTATGCCGCTACGCTGGTAGGCACTAACCTTGGGAGTGGAATGCCTCACGCACTCCCACCGCGAAATGTCCGCTTGTGCCGGTTCCCGGGTGCGCCAATTGCCGGGATCGGAGTCCCAATGTCCCGGACCCCGCTCTGGGGTGCAAACAAGATGGCGCCTGCAGTTCCTTCTCGTTGCCGGGCTCCCTCTCGCCTCCTGGCGCGTTGTGTCGTGGGCTGATTGTGCGAGCGCAGTGCCGGTGGCGGGCTTCGCCTCTCACGTAGTCCGTTTTATGCTCCAGCGGGGGGTCCGGGCCCAGGCGCTGCGGTTGCGTGGCGATAATGCAATGGTGGGTCCGGTGTCCCGGTCGGACAGAGGGTCCCGGTCGAGTGTCCGGAGGTCCGATGTAGTGGCCAGTGAGGTCACAGGCGGCGCGGGGGCCCCCGCCGTGTGCCCCGATGTCGCGGTGAAGCGTCCGCCGTGTCTCCAGGCCGAGGTCCTCCCACAGCCAACCACTGTCTTAGGGCGGATCAGGCAGTCCGCAAATCGAGGCCGAGGCTTCCCTCTGTATCTCAGGCCGCAGCAGTCGCCACGGTCCCAGCGCTCTCGTGGTGCAAGCTCGGAGGAGCAGCGTCTGTCCGCTGCACGTCGGCTGCCCCCGGGACCTCCGAGCACCGATTGCAGGTGGGCTGCAGGGCAGGATGGCAGGATAATCAGCTAATGTTATGGGCAAAGGACGGAGCTCCGGAGCTACACGTCCACCATGATCGGCACTTCGCTTTGCTCCATGATGAGGGAGGTAAATCGCCTTCTACCAGTATTTGGTTGAATAGCTTGGTGAGAAAAGGAGCGATGTCTGCTGCAATATATTTATATATCTCTGCCGGAAGGCCATCCGGGCCCGCCGCCTTTCCAGATTTACTGTTTGATATAGCAGATGCTACCTCCTCAACCAAAATTGGGGTGTCTAATATATTCACCTTTTCTTTAGAAAGTACTGGTAGGGAAATTTTGTTGAGCCAGTTTTCCACTTCAATAGAGGTGATGTTATTGTCCTCTCTATAAATAGCCTGGAAAAAATCTTTGAAAGCTGACCTTATTTCTGGGTCCGAAGATGCTGTACCAGAATCAGAAATTGTTATTGCGTGTTTGGTCTGTTCTAGACTTCCAGGCTAATAATTTTCCTGCCCCTTCACCGAATTCAAAATTGGCTAGTTTACTAGCTTCCCACTTGTGCAGAATGCGCTGATTTAATACAGAAGCCATTTGCCCTTTAAGTTTCGTAAGCTCCTCCTGTTTTGCATGCATAACATGATCTGGGCAATTATTTGAGTTTTCTAAATCTGATTGAGCTTTTAGTATATTGGCCTCTATTAGTGTAACCGCTTGGGTGTATTCTTTCTTACGAAACGAAGTTTTATTCTTGACGATCCCTCTCAAAGAGCATTTAAAAGCGTCCCATACTAAACTAGAGCACGCCGAGCCAATGTTGATTTTAAAGAATTCTTGCATCTCCACCATGACATATTCCAGATCCTCAGGGGATGTAAGAAAAGATCTGTCGATTGTCCACAACCTTGTCGCGATTTGGGACTGTAATTCAAAGTCTATGAGTACTGCTGAGTGGTCGGACAGGTGTGATGGTAAATAAGTTATATCCCTTACTGACTTTTCCAAGCATTTGTTAACCAATATGAAATCGATCCTTGATCTGTGACGGTACTTATAGTTTCTAAAAGAAAAGCCGGACTTCTGACCCGACCTTGCCCTCCAAATATCAATAAATCTGTATTGATGCATATTTTTAATTAGTAGATCTCTAGATTTAGAATGTAACTGTTGTCGACTAGAAGTAGACTTATCCAACTTCGGATCAAGCACAATGTTAAAATCTCCCGCTATTATCATGGGTTCTGGGAAATGTAACAACTCGGAGAACAACGTGGCCAGGACCGATGGGTCATCACAGTTAGGCCCATAATAGCCTACCAATGTAATGCTTGACCCCCCTATCATAACAGCCGCGATTGCCCATCTACCATGAGGATCGACCTTTTGCTTCAAGAGCTTTGTTATGATAGTTTTTTTAAATAGAATGACAACCCCTCTTGTATTAACTGTCTGAGAAGTAGAAACTGACAGATCTATCCATCTATTCTTTTTTACTAAGTCCAGTGTTTCTGCTTCAACCAGGTGTGTTTCCTGGAGAATAATGACCTGGGCACCAAAATCTCGGATATATTGTATAATTGTGTTAGCTCTAGGTCTGGTGAGCAGGCCATTAACATTCCAGGAGAGAATCTTAATGGTACTTATAATTGGTGTATCTACTGGTAATAATTAAGAATCCTGCCAATACATTCACTTTGATATTGCAAAAGTAAGCAAGATTCGTCCAATGTTTATTTATAAAATTATCGACCGCCATTTTAGAAATGAGAAACATTTTATTTTTTATTTCCCTAACCCCTTCCCTTATGAAGACCTCCCCCCCACCCCTGAGGAACCCTTGATTATCCAACCGGAGGATCCGGTTTGTGATACCCCTGATACTCTATCTAGGCTCAGACGGGACGTTATTAGATTAGGATATTGGAGGACTGAATATATCTAAATCTAATGAGCCTTTTGTTAGAGACTCTACGGTGTGTAGATTTGACTAAATAGCTTAAAGTGGTATCTGTATAGGGTTTTATACAGGGAGAAATAAGTTCATACACTCGTGCTCTTTATAGTTTCCTATTACGTGGTATGTGTTTTTTTTGTTTTTAATAAAGCATTCTGTGACATTAAAGTGATATTAAAGTGATTACCTCTTTTTTTTTTCTTCTTAATTGAACTATTATATTTACCTTCTATTTACCTTCTATTTACCTTCTATTAGGCAGGTTCGTTTTGAACTAAAATGTTTGTGCTATTCACTCATAAGTAAGCTCTATAAACTCTATGAACTGGTTTGTAAGAACAGCCCCCAAACTTTCTCGGGTTGTAGTTAAGCTAGAATTACTTTTTAGAGGTGCCCAAACTTAACAATAGTTCATCGGCTGCTTGGACTGTGCGGACGTTAAACATTTTGTTGTTTAGCATGATCTTAAGAGCTGCAGGGAAGCTCAACTGGACTGATGTTCCCAAATTTCTGAATGCCTCCATCCTCCGACCCAGCTCCCACTGTCTATCAAGGGCCGCCCTTGACAAGTCAGAGCGCACTTGGAAGGAAAAACCATCGCCTGCCAAGGATTTTTGTTTTAAGGCTAAATTTAAAATATGATCCTTGAGTTGATACGTGTGGAAATTCACTAGAATCTTGCAGAGCTTTGCACATTGCCGATTACGCCTGAATGGATCCCTGTGAATCCTCTGAATGTCCAGATTAAGTTCCCCCTCTGTGTGTTTTAGATTTAAAGTTTTAATTAGGAGTTGGATAATGTAAGCCTTAATGTTGGTACCTTCATTTGCTTCTGGTACATTCAGGATGCGAATATTACATCGCCTCGCGTTGTTTTCCAAATGTTCTGTTCTTTCAGCCAGTGCAGTATCTTCTCTTTTAAGCTTCAATATCTCCTCCTTAGCGTTGTCTAGTTCTATGGACATTACTGCTGTTGTCTCTTCCAAGGCTCCCGTCCTTGAATACAACCCATCAATTTTGCTGTCTAGTGATTCACAATAAGACCTAATCTCTCTTTGGATTTTAGAAGACTCCTCAAATCCCCGTTTAATGTCGACTGTCAGGTTTGAAATCATAGTTAGTATTGCAGAGAGGTCTGAAGGTGAGGTAGAGCCAGCGACTTCTGGTAGCAACTGCACTTCAGGACTAAGAGGTTGAGAAATCTTACTTAATTGCTGTATAGTACTCTGAGAACTCTGAGAATTCTGAACTGGAGTTGGAAGATCTTCAAGTACTTGAGCTGGTTCTGATACCTGATTTTCATTTGTTTCATGGTTGTTACCACTATCGGGGAGGCTAGGGTCTGCCAGTTCTGTGTTGCTGAGTGGAACAGCCGTTCTCATGTTGGATTTGAGAGCGTCATTGTCACCTTTAGAGACTGCAGGGTTTTCTAGTATAGCAGTTGTTTGCATGTTTTCCATGATTGGAGAAACAGAGACAGTGGCCATGTTTCCAACTAGCGATGGGCTAGGGCTTGTCTCAGAAGATGTTACAGTAGAGAAATGACCG
Organism: Lissotriton vulgaris; assembly: GCF_964263255.1. Classification (NCBI taxonomy): domain Eukaryota; kingdom Metazoa; phylum Chordata; class Amphibia; order Caudata; family Salamandridae; genus Lissotriton; species Lissotriton vulgaris. The sequence goes on from NW_028254059.1 coordinate 988,757, forward strand.
GTCTGTGCGAGACTCAGGACCTGGGGAATTGCCTTAAAGTAAGAGCGCAGAGAAGGTGTTATCTTTGTATCCAGGTCCAAAACCAATTTGTTTACCTTGGACCTCTTGGATCGTTTGGGCTTGGCTTCTACTGAGAGGTATGAAGAGGACTTGGAAAGCGTATTTTTTGTACCGTCACTAATACTACTAAACCTGGTGGATGCTGCACTAGTTGGGATTATTGCTTTAGGGTCCTCAGTAATGCTGTCCCGAAACTCCTGCCCGGTAGTCTGTGAAGACTCCAGTATTGGGGCAGAAAACAAGTTAGATTTTTCTGAAACTGACCCCCCTCGGTTATATAGTGCACTTCCTACTTTAGTTGGTTTTCTGCCTCTACGACCTTTTCTACATAATTCTGAGGTTGATTTTATTTTTACTTCAGGTTGGGTAATGGCTCCACTTCTAAGAGAGTATGGATTTTTTACTGGACAGATAGCCTGCTCTATGACCTCAAGCATTGAACTTATGCTCCCCTCGAGGCCAGAATGCACAACAGCGGGGCTCTCAGGCTGTTCCTCGAACTTAGTCACATACGGCTCTCGAAGCTGAGCAGCCTCCTCCTCCTCCTCCTCCCCCGCCCTTTGTAACCCCTTCACCTAGTTTGTAGAGTGGTCCGGCTGCACAAAGCCTCCTGTCCCCTTGAGAGGCACTGAAACCGGTGTCCAGGAATATTCAGATGTTTTTCCGCCTCCGGCCGCCACTGTTTTCTGCCTTTCCGTGTCCGCAGCCGAAACCGCCGATAGAATGTCTCTGCGAAGAGAGCGAACCCGCCTCCCTCTGCGGTGCTCCAGGGTGGCTCAGTCCCACCTCCAAGGTGCTGGCGTGGGCATGATCAGCGTCTGTAGGGCTGGCTGGATCGGCAACGAGTGTGTAAACGCCGGTCGAGAACGCGAACAAAACATGCCCCCAGCGAGCCCAAGCATGGAGAGTGGACAGACGTTATCGGCAAACTCCGTAAACTTGGTCAGTAAAACAAGATATTTTGCAGACAATAAAGGCAAAAAGAAATCACCGCACGATCCAGTCTGAAACACTTGAGTACAACCCTCGTCAGGAAAGTATAGAGCAAAAACGCCCCGCTAGAGCCCAGAGCAAGGTATCGCGGCCGCTAGCCTGCCACCGCCATGTTCCCCCAGTTCCATGACTATTATGCATGTAATCAAAAAGCCAAAGTTACGATCCCTCTGCATCGGCACCTCGTTGGTGAAAAGCGTTAAGTTCTATCTATCCCTATTATAACTTGGAAAGTAACATCCCTAATTTAGCAATTAAGCAAAGGGTTCAGAAAAAGGAAAGGTGTCAGCATTTTGAGCCTTCCTAAGTAGTCACTCCAACATCAGATGGGTCAAGTAGCAAAAAGCCACAAATAGTAGCACTCAGATGCTTTCGGTCAGAAGGGCAAGATGGAAATGGGCATCTGTTCCTCTCTTCAATGCATCACATATTCAAAATTGTATTCAGAAAAGGTCCCATAATGATTTTTTCACACATACTCTGTAATAGGCTCAGTCACCAAATTTGCCATGACGTCGACTCCTTTTGCAGTATTCTCCATATACTCCCCTCGGCAATAGTTCTTCCTTGGTCCATTCTCCTCTCATGTGAACACACCTCATTCCACCTTATCTTCACCAGACTCAGCTAACTGTAACTCCTTCATTCCTCAACTATATACTGAAAAAATACCTCTACTATTCACTATCAGGGAATTTGTCCACATGCAATGCAAAACGTGAAACAAATAACATTCTACAAACTCGCATGGGAACCTAATCATTAGTTTCAGAAACGAAAGCATTCAAACATGCTGTGGATTCAGGCCTCCGACTTATGCTAAAATACTAAATGAACCATGTTATCCACCTTTAGTATTTGCATAAAGTACTTAGCATTTTCAATAGAGACATTCACTAAATTACACGAATACGTTTATTTCCACTACTTCACAGGGCTTAATAACATTCAAAATACATTTAATGTCTCAATGTGTCACATCACTAATGAGCCCTATGTCAGTGTGTTACATTGTTTATACGTATTCAATACCATTCTATAAATCAGTTGTTAAACTTCACATTGGATTATGCTGATTCCTCAAGGACATGTTAATTGATTCACATTTATACTAACATCTAGTTTCACCAATCGCACTGAATAATATGTGAGTGTGTACTACAGATGGTTCCAATGCACTCCTAACAGGTACCCCATGTAGGGCATGCATTTTCGCTCTATCAACTTCTTAATCCCAAACTTATCAAGGTAAGGTTTCCACCTAAGGGTGAAAGAGCACAGATTATTAAGGGGTCATACCACAAGAGGGAATTAGGACATACAAATGCCACAGGCTGGGGCTTACCTGGGCAACCAGATAGTATGCTGGAACTAACACCAGGTGTATCATGAACCAACACAGAAATTGAAGATGAGGACCACTGAAGCACTGGAAAGGAGAAGAATGGATGATGAAATAGCAACCAAACAACAAGGAAAGGAGGCAGATAACAAGTCACAACAGAGGAGGTTTCTGTGACTCCAAGGGGGAACAAACAAAGGGACAACAACAAAGGAGAAGAAACAAGTCAGATCAGATGCAAACTAATGTGAATACTGAGGAATCACAACATTCGCTGATGGCAACATGGGAGCTCAATTTACATGAGGCCTAAATACTCTTTCTGCAACTATCGACCTGGAAATGTGTAAGAGTGTGCTGGTCATATGCTGGCTGGAGCGACTGCTCTGCCTTAAAAAAATAGTTTTATGTGTCCAAAGGTGAAATTTCCATTTTCTTGTGTGCATCTCTTCCATATTTGTCTTCTCTTGTGCCTCAGTGTGCCAGGTTACCTGACAAAAGATCACTCTCAATTAGGCTTGCACCTTTATTTTTTTTATTTTTTTTTATTGGTTCAGTTCAAAGCCACACAAAACAAACAGATTTATGTTGCAAGTACACAATCAAAAATAATCAAAGAATAAAAGCAATATCAGACATGCTATATAAACATAGATATCATCATATTTAACCGAAAAAAAGAAAACAGTAATTTTAATGGATCCAAATGGTCTATCATTGCCTGCCAAATTTGATACCCCTTTTGCATTTTCCTAACTGATTTAATCCGATAAAGATTAAATTCTAAATAAAAACATCATAAAACTTTGCTCGCCACATTTCATATATAGGTGCTTCTGGATTCAACCACATTGAAGATATACATAGACGAGCTACCGCCATAGCCATAAATAAAACATGATCTGTTATTTTGATACCCTGGAAACGGATTATTATCATTAGATAAACCAAAAATAATCATCTCTCTTGAGATTGTCACATCACACTTTGTAATATAAGCCAGACATTTTTCTATAGATATAAAAAAGGTTTTAGCACTGGGCAGTCTGGAAATATATGTACAATATTTGCCTGGTCAGATTGGCAGCTATAGCATTTCCCATTATTACCATTACCCCTTTTCATCATTTTAAACGCCGTATGATAAAGGTTAAATAAGGTTTTGTAATGCTGTGAGTATAAATTGGCAAACAAAATAATTTTAGCAGCTGTATAAATTGACTCTTGAAAGGGCACTGCCAATGTACCCAATCTAATACACCATTTGGATTCCTGCAATCCCATATCATCTTGTTGTAAATTCAACAGATGATTGTATAGAGTCCCTATACGTGATGGTTTTTTAAGTATTTCAATAAAATCATTATGACAAAGCAGTAAAGCATTTGGGTGTTTAAGAATAAAATCACGTATTTGTAGATAAAGTCATGTTGGGAGAGACTATATATATCTTTTAACTCCTGAAATGAAGCAATTGTACCATCCTTAACCATATTGCCTATAGCTAACATGCCTTTTTCCCCCCATGTACACATTGTGCGATCCCAGAATATTGGCGGAAACAATTCTATAGAATTACAGGGAGTATAAAAATTAATACGACCAAGGGAGATAAGCTTCCGTATAGACCGCCATCCTTTAAATGCAGACAATACTAATTTAAATCTAGTTCTTTTATAGTAGCTGGGTTCTAAAAAGCGAAGCAACATTTTTCGAGATTGTCGGCCAAGTAAAAGAGAAAACATATCAGGGCTCTCATACATAGGCGGAGTTCCAAAAATCGCAAAATACTTAATATTCTGCGTAAGACACGCCAAATAATATAGTGTAAAGTTTGGAACTCCCCAACCCCCACGTAAAATTGGTAATGTCATAAATTTAGACACCCTTCATGCAGATTTCCAGCCCCATAAGAATCTATCAGCTATAGATTGTAGTTTCCTCTGTTGTAATACAGGTATCTCCAATGAGACTGACCGGAAATAATATAAAACTTTTGGCAAAATGGACATTTTTTTAACGTTGCGTCTCCCAACCAATGACAAGTGTAAGCACTCAATTTTCTCTAGTTGGTTTCTAACCGATTGCAATATATCTGACCAGTTCACCATGACTAACTCTTGAAGCGATAGTCTAATTTTAATGCCGAGGTATTTAGCCTCCGGGGTAACCCTACTGTCATTAGGGCAAAGTCCAGGTGAGCATATAACCTGTGTTTTCTAGATATTAAGTTTTTATACCCTGACACATTACCAAATTCACGAGTCAGGTTTTCAATTTCGCATAATGCAGATTCTGGATCCGATGTTATGATCGCAACGTCATCGGCGTAGGCTAGTACGCGTATATTGCCCCCAGGTAGAACCATAGATTGTATATGTGGAGATGACATCAACATCTTTAAAAGTGGTTCTATGTACATGGCAAATAGTAATGGTGAGCATGGGCACCCCTGCAGTGTCCCCCGAGTGATGTTAACGGCTGTTGATTCTTGGCCTGACAAGCATATCTTGGCCCTGGGGTGTCTATATATGACTTGTAAAGCATATATAAATCGTGGTCCAAATCCCATTTTTCCCAAGATCGCCCATAAAAATGCCCCTGCAACACGATCAAACGCTTTTTTCGGCGTCTAAAAACACCAAACCAACGTTTGTACGATTTGAAGTAGCATAATCTAGAGTTGCAATAACACGATGTATGTGATTAATCGTGCCGCGACCTGGAAGAAAGCCATGCTGTTGTTCAGAAACAAGTGCCGGTACAACTTGAATCAGCCGATTCGCAGGAATTTTAGAACATAGTTAAGCATCTACATTAATAAGTGAAATAGGTCGATATGACCCAGGAAGATGCGAAGGCTTATCTTTTTTCTAAAATACAATTATACTAGCATCGTCCCATGATGGGGGGGGATTTCCATTTTGGGCATCTAAAAACGTCGCCAACATATCATCTTTAATAATAGGAAACAGCATATGGTATATCTCTAAAGGAAGTTTATCGGGACCGGTAGCCTTCCCCAAAGCCAGTTCTTTAAGAGCGATCTCGAGTTCTTGCATTGTAATTGGCAACTCTAGCTCTTCTTTATGCACAGAATCTAATTGAGTTAAGTCAAGTCTATCTATATACTGATCAATTAAATCAGAAGAAAAATGTTCTTGGTTATAAAGATCTGTATAATAATCATGAAATACCTGAAGAATACCCTCTGATGACTCTACTAGAATACCTTGACTATTTTCTATAGATGTTATACGCTGTGCTGTCTGATGCCCCCGCATTCTTTGAGCTAGACATCTTCCCACGTTCTCCCCATATTCATATCTTTCAGCACGATGACATTTATATTGGCGTGCTATGTCCTGGCTCCACACCCCATTAATCTTAGCCTTGCATTTGGCAACTTTATCTTGTGTGGCACTACTATCTCGTTGTAAACTAATATTGTGATCCGGGCTTTACTTTTTTTCTTCATCTCACAGGAAATTTGTGTGTCTAGATTATATTTTTATACCTCGGTATATGGCAGAAGGATCCCGAATGTCTGTAATGCCATGTATTACATCTGATCATGCTCCGATTGTTATAGACATGCCCTTATTTAAAATCCAGCGTATAAAAAGGTCTTTTACATTTAATAAGAAACTTCTCTCAGATGAAATCTATTTGCAGCAAGTTTTAGAATGGGCTCAGCAGTTTTTTTAATCTTAATAGGGGTTCTACCTCCTATGCAATGGTATGGGACTGCTTTAAGGCAGGATTACGTGGTGAACCTTGTAGCTATGGCTGGAGTCTTCAACAGGAAGGAAAAAACAAAATGGCGCAACTTTTGCAGGATTTAACAAATGCATAACATGATCTAGGCTTGCACCTTTAGCAGTAGCCTAGAACAAATGCTGCCCCACTGTCATCTGAGAAGTCTCAGCAGCATTCATAATACTAGAATGAAAATTAAAAATATGTCTCAATGAATTTAGATAATTTGTGTGTGATTCAACCCGGTTTAGTTTATAGTTGTTTATTTTTCTTTCAATCAAATTTAGAAGGGTCAACCTCTGTTATAACATTCAACAGTGCTCCCCTAGACATGTCCAATGTGGCATGAGCTCCAGGGGTCTGCTGATGCCAGTTCACCTTGACCGCCAACCTGTCTCAGACTCATGGCCAGACTGAGAACGCAAACCAGCCCTGGCGATTAAGTTGGACCGGCCCCCGAGGAGCGGTGAGGGGATGGTGCTGGTGGAAAAGACTGCTGCTGCTTTTGTTACAGGGGGCCAATATTGCAGCACTGCTGCAAAACCAACCCCCAGTTACAAAAATGGCCCCCTGTGCTCCAAAACCGGCCCCACCCTTCCGACCCACCAGGAAAATGCCCAGTGCCCACTTCGGTCAGTCCGGCCCTCAGACTTTTCCAGGCATAATAACCCTCATCATGTGCTTTACGTCGGCCGAATTGGGAATGTAACTTTTAACACCTGTTTGCAATCCCTCCCCAAAGAGCTGGGTTATTTGTCTTCTGATATTAAAATAGTAAGACGGGGACCAGGGGTATGAACTGCAACCCTACCTTTGTCTCCTGGGCCTGGATACTGTCTTGGTTTCAAGAAGGCTTCTGGAGGACCTTTGAAACATCACCGTTATCATCACTAGGAGGCAAGGTCCATCTACTGGGTAAAGTCTATGAACTGAATCCCATGCCCTTCCTTCAGCAGTTGATCTGAGACTAACCAGAGGTGTATTCAGACTATGTACCAGCCCGCTCGGAGCTTTCATCTCAGCAGGTGGATGGGGCGAGGTCTGGGGCTCTAGTCTCGCTGAAGGCTGCAGATGGGACGTCGCAGTATAAAACCCTTGCCTAGCTCTTGTGCTGGATGCACTGTGTGCGGCTATACCCTCACTTGCTTCCTTACTCATATTCTGCACTCGCTGTGCCGGCTACCTATGCTGCTCCTGTACACTGCGTAAATAGCTGAAGCTGCACCACCAGCTGGTACGCCAGTGGCTGTGCCTACTACGACACAAGTTCCATCCACCAGAATGGAAAAGACTAAAATCTATAGGAGATACTTCTCCCTGTCATCTGAACCTCATCAGTAATTATGGCACAGAGATAAAGGGGGGGGCACTACAACTGGGCAAAACGCGTGAATTGTGCCCCTTATTCTTATACTTGTATCTCAGTTTTTTTTGGATGTCTTTAAGATTATTAACACGAGATTTGATCAGCATTTAAAGGCTTTCCCATACCAACTAAGGAAAGTCTTCTATTGCTCTGGGGAAGTTTTGTTTATTGGTTATTTCAGTTTTATTTCAAGTTATTTATATGTTTGATGGCGACTGCAGTGTCTTCTCATATCCCTGTGTTTTAAAAATGTCAGAGCGTGGCTTTACCACTATTGACGTACCACCAAGTTTAGAAATGTTTTTGTAAATATCCCCCTTTAGATTTAACGGTTGCCGCATTCACTCTTTCCAAGGAAAAAGCGGTTTAGATATTCTGCCTTCTAACCCAGCAGCTCCCATTGGTGGATGAAAGTCGGAGCTTACTCTGTCATCTTATAGAAAGGGGACAGGAGGTATACACTCATGTCTGTTGAACCCATGCCCACTGGCTGCCTTGCAATCCTAACACCTCCGGTTGCAAGCTGTGGGGTTTGCTGAGGACCAAGGATGGCTCACCCAGCATCCCGCGATCAAAAACACTCTTCCAATAGGGTCTGTTCTGGGGAACCAAGTTAACCATGCTCTCCTGAGTTTCCTGCTCTTTTGTGGCTTTTCACTCACCCCTTTACCTCCAGTTTCCCTAGATTACCCGTTTCCCTCGCTAACCATTTGATTTGTCATGTCTAACTATGTATTTTATGCAAAAATTATGGTAAAAAAACATGATTTTAACCAATACACAGCAGACTCATTCAAAGTTTAAACTGCAGACGAATGACTGACTTGACTGACAGGCAGAGCTGTGGGTGGTCCTGAAACCAAGTCCCCCGACAGGGAATTCTCTGTCTTAGACTTGGTGCCTTGGGTCCAAAAGTAGAGGTCTGGTTCAATTCCATCTGCCACTCCCGGTCCAGCTGTTGCAATTCACAGTAAATTAACCATAATTATTGAAGAAAACTCAAAATTCAAGTTTTAGGTTGAATCTGAAAAGTATTTACTGCGGAAAAAGAGATCCGTGAACCACAGAGAAGAACAACAAGGGGTTCCTCTAACACCAGCGTTGGAGAAAAGCTTTCTGGTGGAACACACATCTATACCCCAATGCAGATGTTTATAGGATCAGTTACATAACACAACAAAAGAAGCCGTTACAGCACACCCTTTTAACTTCTGTACATTGAATGCCACACCTGACATCCGGCAAATAGATGGAATCCCACAGCATATATTTCACTTTACACATTTAAGCGATTGGGACGTAATTCATCGACAATATCGGGGCATTGTACAGCTCCGTTGCTGTGGGATTCCATCTATTTACCGGATGTCAGGTGTGGCATTGGTACATACTTGTATGTTTTGACCTTATACATTACGATATCCTTACTTGGGTTCTGGACTCTACAGCCTGCATGGAGAACGAGCCCAGGCCCCCATATCCTGGTTGAGCGCGAACCAGGACGCTCAAAACCAATCACAGCATTGCAGCGTTGTGATTGGTCAGGGGAGCCTGGGTGCCTACAAATCACAATGCTGCATTGCAGCTTTGTGATGGGTCAATGGGGCCTGGCCCTGCTTCCCTCTGAGACGAAGAAGAGCAGGAGCGGAGACGCGGGACCCGGCACAACGTTTATTTTGTTTAATGTTTTTTTTGTTTAATTTGCACAACTCCCCCACCCGACCCCCGCGCAACCCGCCCATCCCATCACCCGCCAAACATGCCAGCTACTACTGAAACCATCCACTAATTTGAGAGGTGGGGATGTCCTACCCCTTAGCTCAAGGTTTAAAAGAGACTCCAAGATGTCTCTGCTTTTATAATGAGACAGTACCCTGGGGCTCTGGTAGTGCCATCACATTGTTTTTCTTTTCTCGTGTCTTTTCAGACACCTTGTTGTTGTTGCTGCTGCTGCTTCTAGCCTGTGTATTCAAAAGAAGAAAGGGTGCTTATCACTGGTGCCGTATCCCAGGCCCAAATGTGTTGCAGATTGTCATTGTTCAAGGCAAGAAGTGTTTTTGGAATCTTCCTGCATTCCACTTGCTTGTTAATGTTTGACCATCAGCAGCCACTGGGAACATCTGCCCTTCCATGCCTACTCTGCAACTTGCTTGTTAAACATATGAATGCCTCAATCAGCTCTGCGTCTGAGTTTCCAATTCTGATAACACCAACTGTCTAGAAGAAAGTAACTTATATTGGAAAAGTCTCCGAGCATAAAACCCCCCACAGCGACAGGTGCATAACCCATATAATCTTAATCCAAGGAATAGGGATCCAACTACCAAGCGTAGTGGGGATCTTGCAATCCTACAGTTGTTATTATGAAACATGGCTGGTTTACGCAAAAAAATGATTGATCCCTTGTGGGGCAACTTTACAGACCAATTTGACATAATATTGTAGCAGGAAACAGTGCTTAATTTGTAACATTTGAAGTACAGGTGCTCACACTTTTTTTTTAAAGTCCACACCCACTTCCTCCGGCTCCACCCACTTCATGTATTGGCTCCACCCACACCCATAAGCCTCAACATATCAGAGCCGCCTCCTCACTTCTTGAGTTCCGCAAGAAGCTGAAGTCCTGGCTCTTCACATAAGCCCCTCGGCCCTCACACCTACACACCTATCCAAGCGCCTGGATACTCACTTGAGTGATTAGTGCACTATACAAATCAATATAACATAACATAATATTACATGTGGGAAGCCTATGACAAAAACTTAAAAAATAACTCAAGTTATAGAATGTGTGTAAATCTCAAAATGCAGCTTTCGGAAAGGTCATTTGAGGACTTGAAGCAGTTTTGCAAACTAAAGAGAATGTGCATGCACTGCATTGTTCAAAAGAAAGTAAGGGATGAAGGAAGGACTACATTAAATAAGGCAGCAACAAATGCAGACGGGAAGGGAAGTACTGGAGCGAGGAAACAATTAATGGATGAAAGAAGGAGAAAATAAGAAAAGAAAGTGAAAGGAAGCAATTAAGGAATAGTGCAAGAAAAGAAGAGAACAATCTGTAATGGATGAATAGAAAAAAGAAAGGAGGAAGAACAGCGGAAGGAAGGAGTGAGGATAAGAAAGGAAGAAATTAAGGAAGGGGTGAAGAAAGGAGCAGGAAAAAAGAAAGTGAGAAATAAATGGAGGAAAAATGCACTATGGGAGGAAGGATGGGCAATGAATGAAGATGTATGGAAGCAAGAGTGAAAAGAAGAAAGGAGGCATGGCCTGAGGTGTGTAGGAAGAGAAAAAGGAAAAAGATGGGATGGGTTGGGATGGGACGAAGGAAAGAAAGGTCAAGGGAATGGATGCGAGTATGAAAGGTACTGGATAAAGCAGGGAATAATGACAGTGTAATATTGCAAAGAAATTGAAAAACAAAAGATTAAAATATATTTATGTGTCCTTAACACACCATGTATCTTTGTAAAGCACATATTCACCAGAGTGGGCCTTGACACCGAATTACAAATGTTGCTATCCAGCTTAATGGAATTCATTTTATCAACCTCACAAAGATGAAAGACTGAGTGGCCAAACCAAGATTTATATTTATGACCCTGAGATCAAACACAGATTCCTGGTGTGGCTATAAAGATATGTAAAAGAAGGAAAAACGTAAAAGGGAAAGGGAGGAAAAAGGAGAGGTCTGAAGGCAAAGATAGCTACAAAGATAGACAAAGAATGTGAACAAAATGGGAAAAGCAGAGATTGGGAGTGCAAGATTGGAGTGAAACATGATGAGAATGAAAAGAGGAAAGAGGAGAAAGGCAAGGGAAGAAGAGTAGAAAGCGGAGAGTGCAAGAAAGGAGAGTGGAAAGGAAAGATGGAAAGGTGTATAATGAAAAACAGTTAATGGAGGAGGCAGCAATTAAGAGGAAAAGCGGATGTAGGGCAGCAGGTGAAAGAAGAATAGAGAGAAGCGAAGGAGTGAGCTATGAATGGGGGAAGAAAAGCAGATACTGAGAGAGATCCCCTTTTCCCCTGGCCCTCCATAGTTCTGGTGTAGCTTCCCTGTGACTCTGCTCCTACCACTAGGAGAGGACTAAGGGGATATGGAGTTGTGTCTCTCCCTTTTTGGGCTGAACCTTAAACAAAGGAGCGTAGAGAGGAGGTGATCTTGATATGCTCTGTTGATTTACTTTTTTCCTTTCCTCCAGATATCCCTAGAGTTATAATTATTGCCAGACTGATTGGGGGTGGGGGGCAGATACCAAGTCCTGGGGGGTTAGACATGGAATCCCTGTCAGCTTTCCCTTACTGAGTTTGCCTTCCTTTGTTCTGCAAATGTTTTGAAAAGAAGGGGCGACCTGGGTTGGGTCTTCCGAGTTCGAGACCCTAGGCTTTCTTGTCTGACACCACCAGCACAAGTTAAGCACTGGGAAGGATGCAAGTAAATTGGCAGTGCTCTTGGGAGAGGCAGACACAAGGTGGACAAGGAACACCATAAAATAAAAAGCAGGCAAAAGAAAATGGCAGGAAAGCCAATCAGTGGTAATCAATGGGAGGGCTCTAAGCTCCTGTATGTACTTAGTAAGCCCACAATATGCCTCGCAATGATGCATCACTGTCTTGGAGGCTCTACCTACAACGGACTCGGACACAGGCCTGGAGGCATAGAATCAAACAATGAAATGGATGCAAGGCCTGATAGATAAGAAGACAGGCTAACACTTATATAGAGAGACCACTGGACGTTCAGAGAGCCAATATGGACCCATAATAATTTATACTTTGAATTTATTACATAAAGCAAACACTAAAAGAAAGACAGGGCAGCAAATTTAGCAAGGAGTGTGGAGGAATTCAATTACAGATGTCTTAACTTCAAAGATATAAACCAAGGTCCTTATTCTGGCAGCCACTGCTCTCCTTAATTAAGTGAAATGCGTTAATTTAGTGTTGCTTGCTGAATCTCTGGAAAAATGTATTCTCTCTGGTGTGCCATGCTAAAAAAGTATAAAGAAAAGATCTCATATGCAATTGCTGAGTGATGCCATGCATTTTTTGTTTTTGTCTTTGTGTGTTATGGCTGAACATAGATTTCAAAAGTAGACTTTCAAAAATATGTACATTACAAAGGAAAAGAGCTCATCGGAGAACATTTGGCTTTTCAAGAAATCATGGTCCCCGCTTATCTCTTCCCTGGAGCAGCATTTATTTACAGTGTCATATCACCCATTTCATTGTGTTCTGTCTGGGCTTGCTGACGGTGACACAGGACTGTTAATGGTTGCTTAATGTGTGAGGCTGATTATGAATGGAAACCCACAAGGCACGTGAGCAGACTTCAGGAATCAGACACTAATACCAATGATTGACTCCTACCGGACTCGTATCCATAGACGGTGCCATTTTAATTGCATTAAATTGTATGCAACTGCACACAAATTACTTTGCAATATTTTTTCCTAATGCATACACAAAATATGGCATTTGGCTCTGTGCTAATCACCGTCGTTTATATTACTTCCATAAATAAGCCCCAGCGCCAATCTGCACGTTTACTAGCAAATAAGTTTCAATGTGTCACCTTGGGGAAAACTGAAAATGTATAGTGAAGTGCCACTTGCTCTGCGTCCTCACGTCCAACTCAACTGCTCCTTCTCTATTCAGGAAGATTCCTTTGCGGCAGGGGGCTTGCATGGGGACAACCAGCCAGCTCTCACGCTGCCAGGTGTGCCCCGGAAGTTGTTTTGCGATGAGCTCTGCCTGTTACGTTTGAGCTGAGGCCTGCCTGTTCCATCTGCGCTGAGGCCTGCCTGTTGCTGCTGAGCCTTGAAGGTGCCTCCAACCACAGCCCTGCTCACCACTTCACTCCATGCTCGGCAACTGACGGACTCCGATCAAGCCTCAAGCAATGAAAGAAACAGTCCACCCTGAAAAAGTCGGCACCTGCAACGCTCCTCTGTAGCATACCTATGCTCATCAATACTATAGACCCGGCCCCGGGAAATAGGTGCCGGTGCTTAGCACCTGAAAGCACCGGCACAAATTTGGCACTGGGCACCATTCAGCTCGGGCGGCAACACAGGTCTGACTGCCTCACCTCGCTCCGCTAAGCGATTCCTTAATATTCCTTAATAACGAATCGGTAATTGAGATTCGTTATTAAGGAATACCTAGCCATTCATTCCTATGGGGGTACAAAAGGGGGTGGTGATGGACGGAGCGTCTGAATCAATCAAACACTCACACCCAGTCAAAAGATCTGGGTTTAATCCATCACCGTTCTTTAGCCCACTCTGCCACCCCAGTTCAGACATGGCTATATGCAAATCAGTCTGACCCTGTGCCTCATGGGAACAGTCCAGCCCGAACTGCCAAGCCATGTCTTCCCTGGACCGGAAACAAGCTTCCGAGGACCGGTTTCTGGCATTCCAGCCGTCTTCAGCCCGGCTTGCTTGAAACCAGTGGCAAAGTGAGAAAGGGACTCAAGTCTGAGCATACCCTGCCTCACTTATGGCGGCAAAAAGCGGTATAAAAGGGGGTGGCTAAAGAACGGTGATGGATTAAACCCAGATCTTTTGACTGGGTGTGAGTGTTTGATTGATTCAGATGCTCCGTCCATCACCACCCCCTTTTGTACCAATTCATTCCTATGGGCCTCCTACTATTTACGATTCAGTATTACAGAATCGCAAATAGCGGGAGCTATTTCAAGGGTGCCAGGGTGTCTAAAGGACACCTTGTTGTATCCTTGAAATGTGCATGTGTGCACATGTGGCGCACATACATGCCCTAAGGGCATGAATGTGTGCCACATGGCACTTTAAAAAAAGCAAAATAGTGCTTTTTTAAAGGAAATTGCTACTTACCACCAACTTGAAGTTGGTGGTAATTAGCGATTCCTTAAGGCTGAAGTGCACTTTTATTAGTGCTACTTAGATTGCATTTAAGGAATCGCTATTTGCGATTCCTTAAATGCAAGAGCAAAATAAGGAATTGCAATTTTGCGATTCCTTATTTTGCAAGTAGGTTAAAACTTACCTACATTGCTGTCAGCCAAATACCGGTCAGTAACGCTGAAATTCTGCGAATTTCTGCGTTACCGCTTGGTATTTGGCCACCTACATCTGGCTCTAAGAGAACTACAAGACTAAGGTGAACAACACCTTGCAAACTAGATATGTCTTTTACATCCTTGCAAAATAGATGTGTAGTTTCCTACCCAGGTGCTTAACTGAACCTTACCCATAGATCCATCAAACAGCGGAATGCCATGGGTCGGCGAAATGACCGTTACGGTCAAAATTCAGGTGCTTTTGTTAGCGTAGCGTTGTTGGCCAAAGATGATAATGAATGTCACACTTGTAGGTAGAGCGCCGGATGGCACCATGAACAACAACAAAGGAGCACGCTGGAGCTAAACAAAGATATTGGCACGCTGTCACGACTGCCTTGGGTGGTTTGCTGTCACAGCGTGCTCCCAAACGTTGCACAGCAGCAGACTGTGCCGCGGAGAAGAGGAAACTTCACAGAGGATTGCGCAGAGCTGGAGGAAACGGTGACATGGAAGATGCCACAAAGCTGCGTGCGTCTTCATGAAGGTAGGTGTGCGTGCGCTGGTTGTAACACGCACCTCATTTTTTGGAACAGCAAGAGGCGGTTCAACTGGCACCATTGAAAAGTTGGTTATAAAAAATAAAATAACAAAAGACGAGAAATGTCTCACAGCCAAAGTTCCACATCACATGAACACCTCATAGTTGGCCAGCATAGCAGACATAATTAAACAGGTTGCCACTAGGGCACAACTCCTACCTAGTACTTGCGCCTCCTGTGCTCTTAATGGCGCTGTTGCTGTGTTGCCCAAAGAGGTCTTTACATTGGGACCCGTTCCACATTACCATCATCAGCAAAAGCACACCTTGAACATTGTAGTAGCTCCAACAAGACCAACCGAATATGTGTGTACGCCACCAAGCACGTTTCTGTGAAAGTGCCATTGTGGAAGGACCACTGCTCCAGAGCAGGCACAAATTAGGTTGTAGACACCAAAGCTCACACAATTGAAGGCACCTCCCTTCTCCTGAACGCGCAGTTCTTGTTGAAGTGGCCATTTGACACATGTACATGGGAAGCACCCTATGCGCAGCGTCCATGTAATAAAAGAAGAGTCTTACTGTACTTGAAGGCTCACTATGTGCAGCATCCATCAAGTAAAAGAAGTGGCTCACAGTATTTAAAGGCTCAGTTCTTGTTGTTGCGGCCTTATGAGAAGGGGTATGGCACGCTGGAGTAGGGGCTGTCCGTTGTAATGGACACTGCTGGGGTTGCATGGCGTGCTGCACCAGTTTCATTAGTGCCCTTTGTATCATAAAGTGTTTCAAGTTATCCTCTTGTGTGGCCAATAGTGACTCATACTTGTTGCGTCTTGTCCTTGTTGTCTGCTCCTGACATCTTCTCCCTGTTGTAGTTTCTTCCAAACATGTTATAGAAGGCATCGTTACGTTTCTTCAGGCTACTTGTACCACTTGTAGTGAGTGGGTAGGTCTCCAACTCATCACCAAAAATTAATGTAGTAAAGATGACACGCTGGTAAGTTGTAATCCAAGTAGGTTTATTCAGGTAGATAAACAGGTTATCATTAGCAAGTATATAAGTCCTGTAGGGCAGCCTGTAAGCTCATATCAGCAGCCCCACCAGGAGCAGCCTGCTAGCTGCTCAGCCCCTCTCACCAACTGTCTCTCCTCATCCAGTCACACAGGCATTCTACTCAAGGTCCATTCACCAACATTCCATACAGAAGACACACACACAGGCTGAGCAGCAATAACAGCTAGGACAGAGAAACATAGGGAATAAAATAGCATGCAAGAATACTACATATTGTTTTTGCACTGATTTAATTTTGTTTCTAAAATCCATAACTCCAGTTACACCTATCCCATTTACTTTGTTTTGGGGTCTAAATTTATATTAAAATCTGCCTTATTTGTATAAATTGGTGTTGGATTTCTTTTGAGTCATGTCAATTACCTATCGTCCAGGTTGGTACTCTGAAATGCTTAACACATGTCCCTCTAGTAAAGCCTGACTGCTCTTTGGCACTATACCAGAACTGAGCTAGGGATTATTGTTGTGAATCCAAGGACCATCTTTGGGGTACTGTGCGAGTGTTGCACATTGAAGCCTAAGCAGCATCACCACATAATACTCTACCTTCCTACAGAAGAGTTCATGGAAGGAAGAGTCGGCAATTCTCAGTCCATACCAGGCGGGGTTTCGAAAAAATACTTCAGGAATCAGACACTAATACCAATGATTGACTCCTACCTGACTCGTATCCATAGACGGCACCATTTTAATTGCATTAAATTGTATGCAACTGCACACAAATTACTTTGCAATATTTTTTCCTAATGCATACACACAATATGGCATTTGGCTCTGTGCTAATCACCGTCGTTTATATTACTTCCATAAATAAGCCCCAGCAGCAATCTGCACGTTTACTAGCAAAGAAGTTTCAATGTGTCACCTTGGGGAAAACTGAAAATGTATAGTGAAGTGCCACTTGCTCTGTGTCCTCTCGTCCAACTCAACTGCTCCTTCTCTATTCAGGAAGATTCCTTTGCGGCAGGGGGCTTGCATGGGGACAACCAACCAGCTCTCCGCTGCCAGGAGTGCCCGGAAGTCGTTTTGCGATGAGCTCTGCCTGTTACGTTTGAGCTGATGCCTGCCTGTTCCATCTGCGCTGAGGCCTGCCTGTTGCTGCTGAGCCTTGAAGGTGCCTTCGACCACAGCCCTGCTCACCACTTCACTCCTTGCTCGGCAGCTGACGGACTCCGATCAAGTCTCAAGCAATGAAAGAAACAGTCCACCCTGAAAAAGTCGGCACCTGCAACGCTCCTCTGTAGCATACCTATGCTCATCAATACTATAGACCCGGCCCCGGGAAATAGGTGCCGGTGCTTAGCACCTGAAAGCACCGGCACAGATTTGGCACTGGGCAGCATTCTGCTCGGGCGGCAACACAGGTCTGACTGCCTCACCTCGCTCCGCTAAGCGATTCCTTAATAACGAATCGGTAATTGAGATTCGTTATTAAAGAATACCTAGCCATTCATTCCTATGGGCCTCCTACTATTTACGATTCAGTATTACAGAATCGCAAATAGCGAGAGCTATTTCAAGGGTGCCTGGGTGTCTAAAGGACACCTTGTTGTATCCTTGAAATTTGCATGTGTGCACATGTGGCGCACATACATGCCCTAAGGGCATGGATGTGTGCCACATGGCACTTTTAAAAAAGCAAAATAGTGCTTTTTTAAAGGAAATCGCTACTTACCACCAACTTGAAGTTGGTGGTAATTAGCGATTCCTTAAGGCTGAAGTGCACTTTTATTAGTGCTACTTAGATTGCAGAGGTAGAGCGCCGGATGGCACCATGAACAACAACAAAGGAGCACGCTGGAGCTAAACAAAGATATTGGCACGCTGTCACGACTGCCTTGGGTGGTTTGCTGTCACAACGTGCTCCCAAACGTTGCACAGCAGCAGACTGTGCCGCGGAGAAGAGGAAACTTCACAGAGGATCGCGCAGAGCTGGAGGAAACTGTGACATGGAAGATGCCACAGAGCTGCGCAAGACTTCATGAAGGTAGGTGTGCGTGCGCTGGTTGTAACACGCGCCTCGTTTTTTGGAACAGCAAGAGGCGGTTCAACTGGCACCATTGAAAAGTTGGTTCTAAAAAACAAAATAACAAAAGACGAGAAATGTCTCACAGCCAAAGTTCCACATCACATGAACACCTCATAGTTGGCCAGCATAGCAGACATAATTAAACAGTTTGCCACTATTCGATTGGGTAACTTTTTGTGCACTTGGATTGGGTAAATTTTTGAAGGGTTTAAAAGAATATGGAAGGGTGATTTCGAAAGAGGGGCATTGTTTTTAAGTTGTTTTAAAGTTTTATAAAATGAAGAAAAAAAAATCTTATCCTTTTAGTGATTTTGAGATTTCTGTTAAAATAGGGCGTATTGTATGTTGTGTTGCTGAGGGTGTCACCCTCTTTTAATTTTCTTTTAACAAGTATTGAATTTTACCTATTTAAGATGTAGTAATATTTTGTCTGTCCGTACTTTTTGATCTTAATTGTGTGTGTTCTGTATTGTTTAAAAGACCATGGTCTAAATAAACAAGTTTCTCTCTCTCTCACTAGGGCACAACTCCTACCTAGTACTTGCGCCTCCTGTGCTCTTAATGGCGCTGTTGCTGTGTTGCCCAAAGAGGTCTTTACATTGGGACCCGTTCCACATTACCATCATCAGCAAAAGCACACCTTGAACATTGCAGTAGCTCCAACAAGACCAACCGAATATGTGTGTACGCCACCAAGCACGTTTCTGTGAAAGTGCCATTGTGGAAGGACCACTGCTCCAGAGCAGGCACAAATTAGGTTGTAGACACCAAAGCTCACACAATTGAAGGCACCTCCCTTCTCCTGAATGCGCAGTTCTTGTTGAAGTGGCCATTTGACACATTTACATGGGAAGCACCCTATGCGCAGCGTCCATGTAATAAAAGAAGAGTCTTACTGTACTTGAAGGCTCACTCTGTGCAGCATCCATGAAGTAAAAGAAGTGTCTCACAGTATTTAAAGGCTCAGATCTTGTTGTTGTGGCCTTATGAGAAGGGGTATGGCCCGCTTGAGTAGGGGCTGTCCGTTGTAATGGACACTGGTGGGGCTGCATGGCGTGCTGCACCAGTTTCATTAGTGCCCTTTGTAGCATAAAGTGTTTCAAGTTATCCTCTTGTGTGGCCAATAGTGACTCATACTTGTTGCGTCTTGTCCTTGTTGTATGCGCCTGACATCTTCTCCCTGTTGTAGTTTCTTCCAAACATGTTATAGAAGGCATCGTTAAGTTTCTTCAGGCTACTTGTACCACTTGTAGTGAGTGGGTAGGTCTCCAACTCATCACCAAAAATGTATGTAGTAAAGATGACACGCTGGTAAGTTGTAATCCAAGTAGGTTTATTCAGGTAGATAAACAGGTTATCATTAGCAAGTATATAAGTCCTGTACGGCAGCCTGTAAGCTCATATCAGCAGCCCCACCAGGAGCAGCCTTCTAGCTGCTCAGCCCCTCTCACCAACTGTCTCTCCTCATCCAGTCACACAGGCATTCTACTCAAGGTCCATTCACCAACATTCCATACAGAAGACACACACACAGGCTGAGCAGCAATAACAGCTAGGACAGAGAAACATAGGGAATAAAACAGCATGCAAGAATACTACATATTGTTTTTGCACTGATTTAATTTTGTTTCTAAAATCCATAACTCCAGTTACACCTATCCCATTTACTTTGTTTTGGGGTCTAAATTTATATTAGAATCTGCCTTATTTGTATAAATTGGTGTTGGATTTCTTTTGAGTCATGTCAATTACCTATCGTCCAGGTTGGTACTCTGAAATGCTTAACACATGTCCCTCTAGTAAAGCCTGACTGCTCTTTGGCACTATACCAGAACTGAGCTAGGGATTATTGTTGTGAATCCAAGGACCATCTTTGGGGTACTGTGCGAGTGTTGCACATTGAAGCCTAAGCAGCATCACCACATAATACTCTACCTTCCTACAGAAGAGTTCATGGAAGGAAGAGTCGGCAATTCTCAGTCCATACCAGGCGGGGTTTCGAAAAAATACCTCCACTGTGGACCAAATTTTTCGGCTCCAATTAATATACTGGAAAACACTGAGAATTGAGGGTGGCAGCCTCTATACAGTATTTTTAGACCTTCGCTCCGCCTTTGATCTTGTCCCCAGGGCCAAACTTTGGGCCGTCCTTCTTGATCTTGGCATCCTACGCACCTATTGACGGTTTTGATGAGGCTCCACAAGGTGAACTTTGGGCAGGTCAGGTGTGGGAAAAATGGTTCACTCTCATCTAGATGTCCCGTTGACAGGGGGGTAAGACAGGGTTGTGTCCTTGCACCGACCCTGTTCTGCCTCTATGTCAACGGAGTGATCAAGCATCTTAATGACGTTCCCCACAATGATGCTCAAAGGTTGGCTGGCAACAGGGTACCGGCAATTATGTTTTCCGATGATACCCTTTTGCTATCCAAAACCCAGATGGGGATTCAGAGAATACTGGATGGTTTCCAGGATTTTTGTACCATTCGTGGCTTGGAGATAAACTCTTTAAAAACGAAATTTGTGATCTTTAATCCACCACGAATTACCAGGGCTAATCCCAGGTTGGAGCGGATACCCTTGGAAAGGGTCAGTGTCTTTGATTACCTTGGGGTCACACTAAATAAAAATCTTACTTGGGGCCCCCAACAGATAAAATCTCAGTTAAAACTGGCCCAACTTTCGGGTGGCATCCTCAAAACATCCAACAAATCTTCAATCAAACCTTTGAGACCACCTATTGAGATCTACAAGGCAAAAGCTAGGGGTGCTATTATGTATGGGGGTGAACTGTGGGGTTACTCATTCATCATGACCGAAAATAAATTCCTAAGAGGGCTATTAGCTCTACCTCCGAGTACACCGCTGCTTCCCCTGAGGCTCGACCTGGGTATAAGACCAATACAAGAGGAGCTAGCACTTAAACCCTTGAGATTTTGGCGCAGACTCTGGGTTACCCCGGAGCTGCTACATTATAGAGACGAACTCAAGGAGATTCTGTCTTTTCCCGGGTCAGGGAAATTCCCCTGGCCTGCTCACATAAAGAAACAATTCATAAGGTTAAAACTTCCAGAGCTTTGGTTTAATCCAGAACAGGGGTGCACTAAACTTTCACGTACACAGCTTACAAATGTCTTTCGTGCAGATAGTCTGATCACTTCACAAAGTAATCCACATACTGGTTCCATAACAGCTTCCTTTCTTATGGTTAAAGATTCTTATCTTTATGAGGATTTTTAAGATAACATCTACCCTCTATTGGCAAAAAAATTATACGTGCAGTGAAGACACGTGTTTTGCCGCTCCGAGCCTTTACCTGCAAGTGGTCACTCTCCGCCCCGTCTAGCTGTCCAGCTTGTAAATCTGCCATTGAAAATGAGTTGCATGTCCTATTTTTTTGCCCAGGTTACTCTAAGGCAAGGAACTACTGGCTGTTTCCCCTATGTAAAAACCTAGGCCTTCGAAGATGCATGCAGGCATTCAGAATTTTAAAAACGGACACTTCCGGATTAACTGTATTTGCTGTGTCAAAATTTTTGGCTGCTATATGGTTTAAACGCAGGTTATTGATTGAACGAACTTAACCCTGTATCCTTATCCCTTGGCACACAGTGTTTTTTTTTACATGTTCTTAAATGTCAGATGATGTCATATAGCTAATTCTTTTTCTATATACAGTGTTAAGTTAGCATGAGCTTATTAAATGTTTAAACGCCATTTTTCCTTTCTGCTTCATTTTGCACACAACACATAATTGTTGTTTTAGCTTTCAACCCAGAAGAGCTTTGTGATTTACTTGAGAAATAATATGTTATTGCTCTGATATCAGTTTTGCTCGGTACACTGTCTGCACAGTGAGTGCTGAAGGCTCCAAGGATAACTCGACACGATGTTGTTGTGAGGTCTGATCTTCGCACTTCCATAGACATAACACACATGCTGCTGCCAAAATCTGGCTCTAGGTGAGTTTTATATTGTTGTGCTGAACACACACGTAACACACTTGATGGTGCTTTGCATGCAGAGAGCTGGTGGAAGATGATGTGATCCTCTGCCACTGAGATTTTGAGGTATGGGCCCGCCCTGCTAAAACCCAAATGAGACCTTCATAGATATAAAATACTATGCTAAATAGGGAGGGTGAGAATTAGGTGTTGTTAATTCCTATTCATTACAGCATCTTAGTATGCTGTCACCATTCGCCTTTTATGGACTAATAACTATGCTGATAACTTTGTTGCTTATAATATGTTTGCTAGTATTGTACAAGATACTGCGTTTGAGAACCTTGCATTAGTAAAGAAATATTTCAAATATGCATGTGTCCTCATTTACTCCACGTTCTGGTTTGCAATGATTATATAACGAAAGAGTGTTCATGTGTTCCACGATACCTGAGGTAATCTAAGTTCATGTTCTGGTCTGTCTAAGCATTGGGAGTTTGTTATGACCAATGAGACACTAGCTAGCTCGGTAAGGGGATTTTGGGTACTGAGGTGAGTTTTGGGCCATCCTAATTCACTGAGGTTCCAGGTCTCTATGCACAGTTCTGTAGGAGAACGGAATTCCCGCTACATGGCACCCATACGTTGTTGGCCTTATATCATGACACTCGAGTAGTATAGCATTTAATCCTTAAACCCTTCACTGCCTTTTCCGGAAAGCGGTGGTGTCGGAAAAACCTACCTATTTTTGACATAGGTCTTTTCAAGCTTGAATCTTAACTAAAACGGTTTCCTTGAAATTTCTACCCAGTTGTGCTACAAAGTTTACTTTGTTTTTCATATTTCTTGTGCCGTCATGGCTGCCGTGGACTTCCGCAGCGTAGTCGCATTGCGGTGCGAGATCATTTGCGGATGTACAATGTGCCTTTGGAAGGCTTGGCTGTGATCATGGTGGTGAGTGCAGATGCTGCTTACCCTTACGAACTGTTTTATTCGTGGGTGACATTTCCGGAGGTGGACGCTAATTCTCGTGTGTTCCACACGTACACTCCCACGGCTGTACCTAATGAGTATACCCCGTACAGGGCACAGGAAGTTCCTATTGACGTTTGGCAGCATCGAGTTTGGTTTGGTGGCGCCCTACCCCATTTTTTAACCGCTCCGAGGTTAGGTCCTTTGTCCATTCCAGGCGCTAGTTGGCCAGTTTTGGCTGGATTTACTACTCATCCTCTACACAGCAATTGTAACGTGGCTGAACTTCGACGACTACATGTAGTCGCAATTGCCGTGATTAGAGCCTTAGTGCATTACATGGGTCGTAATCTTCCGGGTGGAGCCCCGGGGGGTGCGGCGCTTCCGGCCGGACAGGGTGGTTTGAAACTCAGTCCCGTCATGGTCAATGCCGTAATGGGCAAGAAGCCCCAGGATAAGGATGATTTTCCTTCTGGCTGGCTGAGAAATTTGACCAGCTGGAAGCTGTATTTCCTAACACGACTCCTGGTGAAAAACACCGGATTCTTACGCTTAGTTTGCCGAAAGATTTGGCCCCTGAGCTTGTTGACTGTGAGACCTGGGGTAAGACTTGTGCAGCGGTCTATGCTAGGTGCTACGGCACCCCGTCTATGTCCGTGCTGTCTACGGTCCTTAAACGTGTTCTATATGTTCACGGACCGGAGTCTGCGGTAGAATTGGGCATTCGCCTGTGTGGCACCTTTGATGTAGTTTGCGATCTGATCCTTGCTAATGTCAAGGGTGATGCAGTGAACTTTCAGGTTGCTAACGCGTTGGCAGCGCTTCCCGATGCCGAGAAACCCCGACAATTAGCGAAAATTATTGTGGCGGCTTATAAAACCGTGGGTTGCAATAGTAAGGTTCTTAAGCCTTTTTCTGTTAAAGAGAAAAAGCAGCCCCAGGGACAAACTTCGGAAATGGAAGTTCAGACCAAGTCCAAAAAACAGAATTGGCCTAAAAAACAGAAACAGGGTAAGCATCAGCAACAACAACAAACCCAGGCTTCTCGTCCTGCGTCTCCGTTGCCTGCGCAGTAGGAACGTGTTTATGACTTGCGCTATCGCGCGACGATTAAAACTCCTGATCGATTTCAGGCTTCTGACCAACGCTCTCCTCGTTCCTTTCAGGACTCATCGGCCCGACAACCGGTGGTGGAGGGGGTGGCAGGGGTCGGGGTGGCCAACAAGGACGTGACCAGCCCCGCCCGAGGAACGGTGCAGAAAAGCAGGAGGGCTCTACGCCTAAACGACCGCAGTTTGCCAAGGAGAAATTTGCAGCCTTAACAGCGCATCGTTATGCCACAGATAGTGAGAACGCGGCTTCGGAATCTGACGTGGGTTCTGACCTTGCTGGACAGCGCGGCGGATATTACCATAGTGAAAGAGGCCCTGCGTCCACTACTGAAGGTGACAGCGACTGATACTTATGTTGTGATTGAAGCAGCTGATACAAGAGTTGCTCCCCCTGATAGACTTTTTGAAATTGTCCTGTTAATCGAGGGTGACATACAGCGAACCATAAAAGGAGTATTTTGGGAAAATCGTTCGTCTACATATGACATTTTGCTTTCGGAGGCTGACTGGCCCACACCTTTTGTGCTCGCAGCTCCGCGAGGGGAGGGAGGTAATCCTCCCCAGTTTCGCGAAGACTGTCTCGAAATAGGATGCGCTGCATTTTGCAGAAGAGTGGGCTCTGGCTCTAGCACCGGCTGTGTACCGCAATCAATGTGGTTGGGATAAATTGTCCCCACGCCACGAGATTCCTTTACGGTCTCAGCCACAACCTCAACCTCAATATCCCATACGGCGTGGAGCTAAGGCTTCCGTCGCGGCTATCCTTGAACAATTGGAATATCAAGGTGTAATTGAAACATGTGTGTCACCGATGAATAACCCTCTTTTTACTGTAAACAAGCCAGACGGTTCATATCGTTTGGTATTGGATTATCGGCATTTAAACTCGCATTGCCATAACTGTGCGATACAGAATACCCACGGCTCTGCTCTAGTGAATAGTCTTGTGCTTAAGAGGTATAAAACCACGCTTGACATTTCCAATGGTTTTTATGCCCATAGATTGGATGGTCTTAGTTCCCAATGGACCTCCTTTACTTGCGGCGGTGTCAAAAAACAATTTCGGCATTTGCCTATGGGCTATAAGAATAGTCCTGGGATTTTCACTGTCCGCATTGTCTCTCTTTTGGAGAGAATCGACCCGGATGCTTGTTCGTATGAGGATGACATATATCTAACAGACGACGAAATATGGGAGCATCTGTGTCGAGTCAACGGGATTGTTTGTACCTTTGCCAACTTAGGTTACAAATTCAACTTTGCAAAATCGCACATTGCAGAGTACACAGTGTTGTTTCTGAGCTACGAGCTCAACAATGAGGGAAAGGGATTGGCTCCTCACTTCCTGGAGAAATGCGCACAACTGCGCGCTCCGACAACACTGAAAAAATTACAATCTTTACTGGGCTTTTTGAATTTCGGGAGGACATACATTCCGGAATATGCCCAGAGTATCAAGCCGTGGTATGCTTTGATACAACCATCTTTTTCCAAGTCCTGCTGGCTGCCTGAGCATTCGGCTATTCTGCAGTCTTGGCAGGCTGATCTGCTCGCTTCTAAATTCTTACTGACTCGTGATAATCAGACCAACCTGGTGATAAGAATTATCCCTGGGACTGTAGGTTTCACGTGCCTGACTTTTAATGAAGGAGACACAGTACCTATTGCTTACAAGTCACACTTGTACACTTCGGCTGAGTTGTGCTTTTCCACTGTGGAGAAAGTTTTGACGGCTGTGCAGATGGCAATTCTTAAGGAACGTGCCCTGTCACAGGGAAAGCGCATCTTGGTTATTACACTGTGTCCTGCCTTGGAGGCAGTCACTAAAGCCAGTGTACCAAATTCTAAAGCTTTGCACCCTCGGTGGATACAATGGGCTGTATCCTTGACATCCCAGGATGTCACGTTTATCTTTGACGCCTCATTACGGTCGCAGGAGTACTTACAGTATGAATTTGTTCATCCAGCTCCTTTAGCAATGCGACCCCTGGAGGATTTCCATTGCATCATTTACACTGATGGTTCGGCGCAGGTTGCGCATGGCTCTAAACATGCCTATGTTTCCGCATGCGCCATTGTGGTCGGTGCCATGGTGAACGATGAGTTCAAGTCCAGTGTTGTGCACACGCAGACACTAGGGGACTGCACGGCACAATTAGCAGAGCTTCGTGCGCTGATGCTTGCATTGGAGTACGCTGATCCTAGTGTGACAACATTAATCGTAAGTGATCTTACTACTGTGTCCAGTCTTACAATGAGAACTTGTTCTTTTGGATTCAGAATGACTTTCATGATTCCAAGGGTAGCACAATAAAACATAAGATGATCTGGGTCCGAGTGGCTGAGCTTAAAGAGCAGTTGCCACTTGTGTTTGTGATTCATACACTCGGCCATCAGCGTGTAGGAGTCCACTCTGTCGGTAACTCACTTGCTGATGAAGCGGCGAAATCTGCAGTATCAAAATTTTTTGTTGCAGCAGTTACACGGTCCAAAAGTAAAATAGATGATGACATCTTGGCGGCTGTAGCTGCCACTGAGAAGGGAGGTAAATATCCTGCGGGGTTCCCTTCGAAGTACACATACCACTTAAGTCCCGATAAGGTTCCTTATGTGAAAATTCCTGATGTTGAGGAACGGTTGATTCCCAACTCAGATCGCAGAGCTACTTTGATTACAGCGGCGTATGAAGGTGTGGCGTCTGCGCATGCGGGCGTCTCAGCCACTGTAACTCAGCTACAACAAAGGTTCTGGTGGCAGGGACTGTACAAACAGAGGCGCGATTATGTCCTTCAATGTGACATTTGCCAGCAGATTAAGCCTTCAACTGCTGCGCGTCCGCCACAAACACAGTTGTACATATCTAATAAACCACTGGGTTGCGTTTATTTAGATCACTGCGGTCCTTTTTCTTCTGATACTGCGTATAAGTACATCTTAGTAGCAGTTGATTCATGCACACGCTTTGTGTGGGTATGGCCCCATCGCAGCGCTGATTCACTGACTGTCATAAGAGATTTGCGTGTCTTTGTAGGGATTTTTGCCTGTGGTACCTTCCATTCGGATCAGGGTCCGGCTTTCGCCTCTAAGGCGTTTAAGGATGCTATGATTTCGTTGGGGGTCCAAGTCAAGTTTTCGTCTCCGTACAGACCTGAGGGTAATAGTGTAGTGGAGCAAATGAACCGTGACTTAAAGCAATCTTTGACAGCTCGAGTAATAGGCACTGTCAGAAACTGGTTGGCCCACCTTAATGGCATGCAGCGTGCTCTAAACAATCTCCCTAGAAGGTCTCTGGGTGGGCGGACCCAGTACAAAATGCTTTTTGGTATCAAGATGGATGTCCCTGACCTCGACGGTCTAGACAGCGTGGCTCAAGCCACGGCCTTTGACGTAGATGAACATTGCAATGTTTTACAGGATCCACAAAAGACCAGAGACAGTCTTGCAAAGGAACATATGCCCTCCACATCGGATGATGCCTTGCAGATCCCGGTAGTTAGCTGGCTACCCAAAGTTGGAGAACTGGTTCGAGAGAAGATCGATAATAAGAAAGAACATGGTCCTTCCTATCGAGCACCGGTTCCCGTTCTTGGAGTGAAGGACACAAGAACAGTCATTTACCACCACTTCCAGGTCGTAAGGAAAACAGGTTTATCTCTATTGACAATGTCAAGATACACAGGGTGGCCGATTCTTCATAGTATGACACCGGCAGTCTCCTGTCCTTCGATTGTGAGAAATTCTGTTTTGGCCACTACTTCTAAAGCTGATCCAGGAGTGGCCCTTGAGATGCCTGCAGTTTCCAATCCATTATTGACTGCTTATCCCGTTGATGACATTGATGGCCTAGACTATGCCTATCCTGCTGATTTGTCGATGCCTCATCTGCAAACACGTTTGGCCACAGAATCCAGATTCTCCTTTGACTCTGTTTCAGTGACTTCGAAAAGACCCTCAGGTTGTGAATTTTATGCCTCCTTATTTAAAAAACATTTTTTGATTCCCCCTTGGACATATATTTGGCTGGTGCTTTTTTCAATTTACCTTTTTATGTCAATTGATTTTGTGTTTTATTTTTTCCGTATCATCGATGGACACTATGTCGAGGAGAGAACATGCATTCGGCATCTTAATGGAACTATGGCCCCCTTTTCCTCATCACATTCAGCTCACAGACTGAGAAGAGACTTGAATTGTGTTAACATCACTGCTTGGCCAGTTCTTGGTGGGATTGTGTGGGATGCTGTTAAATTTCAAATCCATGGCCCTACAGAAGTGGTTAATGTCCCTGGTGTACTGAGAGTGAACATGGGGGATGTGGTGAAACAAAACATACGTTCTGATGATTGGGATGTTCAGGCCATAGAATCATTATTCTCTGATTTGAAATATTATGCTGCCTTTGATGCTGAAGATTTATATTTAGAATCTGCTAATTATGGTGATTTATTTTGCTTTCAACATTTTGGTAACCATTTTCTGCATAAAACGAGTTCCAGAAGGGGTAGTGTAAATTACACACAGTGGGAACATTGTCCAGCACCATTACAAGGCAGCTCCAGTACATATTTGAAGAAGTACACTTATTTTACAGACTTTAATCAATCAAGTCCTGAGTCCTTTTATTTTAGGATGACACAGAAGTCCATGTCCAAGGTTAGACTTACCGATACTAAATTGTTGTATTCGAAGTCCTTTTTAGACAAATTAGCTGTTGAGGGCTACGAGCTATGGAAGGAAACCTTAAATCGGTTTGGGGTTCTAAAAGTTGGCAGGTACAAGGCAATTAGGCTTTGCACCGTGCATGTCTCATCCCAAATCATATGTTG